>NC_089873.1:200359642-200666785 GCF_040182565.1 Anser cygnoides
TCGGACAGCACCAAAACCAGCTTTTCTCTGAGGTTTTTGGATACCCATGATCCTAGCAGCTCTGCTAATTCCTTGTAGCAGCATTTGCTTCCCAGGGCGGGCCTCAGGACCAGGGTGGTTCACAAGCTGGGTGTGAGCAGTATGAGACAGGAGGTCTGTCCTCTGCCTCCTCGGATTTCTGTCCACAACCTGCTCTGACAGTATGACTCGCTGCTCCCATGGGGAACTGCCTGCCGTCGGGGTGGGTCAGCCCTAATTACCACAGCTCATCTGACTTGGGTTAGATCTGTCATTTATTTCCCCCAAGGAGCCTTGGCAGCGGTAATCAGCCTCCCACCACCCTCCTTAAAGTGAAGCAGTGTTTATTAGAGCAAAAGCGTATATTTAGAGCTGATCTTCCTCTAAAACAGGCTCTCCGCTCAACACCCTGGCCATCCTCACTGCACAGAGGACCTGTAGTAGATGTTACTTCTTCCCAGAGATGCTCAGTGTCCGTGCTCACCCCTCAGCATGTGTCTAAACCTCTCCGTGCAGGCATGCAGAGGGAACCGTGCTGTTTTGGTTTGCTGCCTCCCAGCGTTGGCCAAACTAAGTCTGCAGGTTTTCAGGATCCTGTTGTGCTTCAGGAGTTACCTGGAGGGCATCGTCTGGGAAGCTGTGGGTTGCTTCTCACCTAGGGCACGCTGAGTGTGTGCCTCTCCCAGCCCAAGTCAGACTGACGTAGCTTAGGATGAGGGGAACCCTGCAGGTACCCATCCCTGTGCAGATCACATACAGGCACACAGCTAGAAACATGCAGTTATGAGGCTGTTGGTGATGTTAGGAGATTGCACAGCTGTGCCGCAGGCACTGAATAAGGCACGAAAGAGAAGTACCCTTTGCTACTTTCCTGTACAAAATGCCCCTGAGCAAATGACACTGGATGCACTCCTGTGCCATACAGTAGTCCTTATTTACAAATGGAAAGTCTTTGTCGACCCAGTAGTCTCTTCATGTCCCTTGGCATTGATTTTTGAGGTGTTCTACTGCCTGCTCTCCCTTCTGACCTCCCCTCCATCCTGTCTGGGAACTCTGCTTTCTGTCTCCAGTTGCCACTCACCACGTTTGAGCTAAGTGCTGTGGGAGGAGCGGGGCTGTCAGCCGCCGGTTCTGCCCTGCTCCTGGCCCTCCTGTAAGCACCACGGTGAGAACAGGAGTCATGTTAAAGAAGCTCTCAGGGGATCGCCTCATCTGTAGCCTCCACGGTTTGTTTGCCATGGATGAGCCTGCCTGCGGTCTTCTAATTTTCCTTTTCTTAAATGACCTGAGCAAAACATCTACCTCTCTGAAATGCAAGTTAGCAAGACAATGCAGTCTTGGGCTCTGACCCTAAATGTCCTTCATTAGCAAAAGTTGCCTTGAATTTCAGGTCTTGGAATTTGACTGCGCCAAGGCCTCAGAGCAACTTGTTTGCTAACCTGCTGTTGTTTCCTCTTTAGGGAATTCCCAACGAAAGCTGGAGGTTGACCAAGATTAACGAGCGCTATGAGCTGTGCGATACGTACCCTGCCATTCTAGCTGTGCCCGTAAACATTCCCGATGAAGAATTAAAACGAGTAGCATCTTTCAGATCAAGAGGACGCATACCAGTGAGTGCAACAAGAGAAGCTGCTTTGATGTGGCTTTGTTACATACCTTTGGGCCATAAATAATGTCAAGATCGGGCTTAGTGGATTCCAGGGAGCAAATAAATGGTCAATGGATAATAAAAGTGACAGCAGCATGTTTGAGAAGTTAGAAAACAGCATTATCTACTGGAAGTACTGTTGTGAAAGAGATGTAGACTAAACCAAAACGAGAAGATAAGATAGCTTAGCACAACCCAGATTGAATCTCAGTTCAGTTCCTGGGAAATGCAGAGTAGTCCTGTTTGGTTGTTGACATTTGTCTGGCCTGCTCTTACTTCTAGGATAGAGGAATACTTAGGGATACTTGTAGAGAAAATGCTCATTAAATCAAACCAAGACAAATGACATCACTGTGATGTTTATTTCTGCAGTAACAGAAAATGTACTGTTTTACTTCTCATCCTTATAGAAAATTAAATCTGTTCCCAAAGTGCTTAAATTTTATATGGTATAAAGTAGGGTAAGACATAGCCCAGTGATTGCAGAGGGAGGAGGTGTGTTTGTGACTCACACAACAATGACTTTCAGACTTAAGCCTATTCAGTCACCTCTTGTTTGTTTCAGCTTTGTGAAGGTAACCAGAACGAATAAGTACAGAGCAAATAAGTACAGTAAGTTTCATTCAATCACGATTTAATGGATTCCAGCCTTTTGGAACCAACTAGTGTATGGCAGGGTCCCAGAGCAAGCCATTGCAGGTAAAACACTTCACTGGTTTAATGAATCCATATTTTCCCTCATTTCTTTCTCATTTGTTTCCACAGGTATTGTCATGGATTCACCCAGAAAGTCAAGCAACCATCACTCGCAGTAGCCAGCCAATGGTGGGAGTGAGTGGCAAACGAAGCAAGGAAGATGAAAAGTACCTTCAAGCCATCATGGATTCTAATGCTCAGTCCCATAAAATCTTCATATTTGATGCAAGGCCTAGTGTGAATGCTGTAGCCAATAAAGTAGGTGTTTTTTTCTTTCCTTTGTCAAAAGCTGGGAATCTAGTCATCTGGAGCACACATCACACCAACATTTCAGATCATTCCTCAGGATCACAAAGAGTTTTCCAGTGAGGATACATACACATTGATCTGATTTGCTAGACGGGAGATTTGCTAGACAAGATTTTCTAGACGGTTTTACACCTGTACTGGTAGCAGTAGATGTCAGCATGACTGCTAAAGGTCCGTTTGGATTAATCCATAAATTGAAATGAGATTGGAATAGGAAAAAAAACAAGGTGGCTGAAAAAGACACAGGCTACTGAGGTCAGTAGTATCTACCAGAGAGACTCTAGCATGCTGAATCATGTACATCGCTATTTTTCATTCTATGTAGTTGAAAAACTGCCTCCTCTGGCTGTACCAGACTCTGTACTTGTTAACCCTGAAGGGAGCAGGAAATGCTCAGCACATCTGAAAATAAGGAATCGTGATCTTTAATTTCAGAAGGAAGCTGGGGTTCTCTAATGTCCAGGAATGTCACTGTGTTCTTCCTGCTGTTGTCTCATGCAGTCACTGTAATCCATGTTTTAATGGTAGAACTGCTTCGCTGCACTAATGTTGAATTGTTTTTTACTTTCCCACTACTTAGGAAAGGCAATTAGTGTGTGGGATATACTCTTCTATAATAGAATGGTAAATTTGTAAATGATAGAGTAGTGAATCTAATGAGCTAGCAGCTTGAATGGGGATAAATGATAATTACTGAGAAAAAGAAAGCTCGTAATGTGATATTATTCAGTAAAAGTTATAGCATTCATTATTATTGTAGGAAAGAGAGACAAAGTGTGTCTGTGTACATGCTTGTTCTCAATTGTAAGATATATCCAGTGTTTTCTGCCTGCTTTAGATAGCATAGTCACTGGAGTATTTTGTCAGCTGATATCTGCTCAGGACAAACTATTGGGATCAAATATCAAATATGCTTTCACTTAGTTAATTTTCTATGGATTTTCTTTTTCTTCAGGCTAAAGGAGGAGGCTATGAGAGCGAGGATGCCTATCAGAATGCAGAATTAGTGTTCCTGGACATTCACAATATTCATGTCATGAGAGAGTCGCTGAGAAAACTGAAAGAAATCGTGTATCCCAATATCGAGGAGACTCACTGGCTGTCTAATTTAGAATCAACTCACTGGCTTGAGCATATCAAGGTATGCATCCACTGGATGAGGCTGAGTAGTCACAGGTTTGTACCGGTCTGTTCATTGGGAAATATTATCCAGAGCTAACTCCGGTGACAGACTTTCAATTAATAAGAAAATTCAAGATAAAAAATGTTGCTTTTAAATAGGAAATTTTAAATTTACAAAACCAGTTTCTTGGAATGGGGAATTTTAAAGAGGTGGGGAATAAAACAAGAGAGGGAGGTTTTGAAATACTGAAAGTTGATGTTTTCAAAGTGAAGTGTGTTCCTGGGTAATGTGTAATCATAAAAACCCTTGGTAGAGCACAAGAGTCCCAGAGTTTCCAACCTCTTTGCTCTGGGATTCGTGGCATCCTGGTATTACTGCCTGGCCCAGATCAGCAGGTGTTGGGAATTCTGCCCCCTCAGCCTTACAGGAATCCAAGCAGAATCAGAATGACCAGGGCAAAATGTTTCAGTTTCTACAAATGTTGGCTTTCAAACTAGGCTCTTTCTCTCCTAACAAATGTCCAGATCACACTGTCTGCCTGTTAATGCAGAAAGGAGCCAGTCTGCTTCTTGAGCAGTTGCAAAACAACGACCAGTTGTTTTCATGTTCAGATACAGAATGCTCCTGGGCTCAAATCTTGACCTATCCAAAGACCGAGCTTAGAGCAGGGGCTCTTTTAGAGTTGTGCCTGCATTATGGTTTAGATGTGTTGTCATCTTGCTGGAACAAAAAATGTGTTAACCAATTTGCTCTCCTAGTGATGAAGTAGTTGGAACGGATTTACCATTCTCCTTGAGGCGGATGGAGCCCTTGGTTTGCCCTGTGTTGTCACTACCCATTTCTCATGCGTACTTTCTGTTCCAAAGAGATTTTTGTAACCTTTTTTTTTTCTTGTCCCAGCTCATTCTCGCTGGAGCCCTTCGGATCGCCGACAAGGTGGAGTCAGGGAAGACATCTGTGGTTGTACACTGCAGCGATGGCTGGGACCGGACAGCCCAGCTCACTTCCCTCTCTCTGCTCATGTTAGATGGCTACTACCGAACCATCAGGGGCTTTGAAGTACTAGTGGAGAAGGAGTGGCTGAGCTTCGGCCACAGGTTTCAGCTGGTGAGTTACTGGCCCTTGGAAGGGACCAAACAGAAAGTTGCTGCCCAACTTGAATGATTTCAAAGGAGTTTAGCCTTTTCTGTGAGAAGTCTCCCAGCTGAGCTTGCAGAAGAAAGGTGGATACTACTGGTACTGTTTTCTGCCCATAATTGCAGTCATCTCTTCATCTCCTTGGAGGCAGTCTTGGTGAGATACGAAGAACAAGGTGGTATTAAACCTGTCAGGTGCCTGAGTGATATATCAGGCTCCCACGCTCAGGCTTACTCTAACAGTGTGCCCTGGGTTCAGTATAAGGATTTCTGCTGGGAGTTGGCAGGGCCCACTGGGGTGTTTCGTCTGTCTTTTCCAGTTCAGTCCATTTTCTGAAACTGCTCGGACACTGTCATCTAACAAATGCCTTGGTATTGAAGAGGCTGGGGATTTTGTTGGTGGCCTTGATCTCACATTTTCTTTGGGCACATTTTGCTTTTGGGGAGGCTTGTTAATTGTTCAGGCAAAAGACCAGCAGCTTGAGTAGTTTGTGGACGAGTGCCTAGAGTCTTCAGAGGGGCAGCTGTGTCAACCTGTGGCTTGGCTGTTTGTTACCATTTGCATTGATGGGAACTGGGAGAGCACTTCGGTAGTACCCTTTCAGTCTGTGTTCCTGTCGTGTTTTGCTCATAGCCGTTCTCTTGTGGTTGTTTAATTTTGGCAAGGGCTGGAACAAAGTCTGTTTACAACGTATGCAGTGACAGCGGGTTGTGTGCTTGAATGCTGTTCACCACTTCCAAAGAAGGTAGGATAACTCAGGCACCGAGTAACTCAGGTTCTGCATCAGCAAAACTGTTATCTGGTGTTTGAACTACGAGCATTTTAGCTTCCAAGTCTGTAAAAAGGAGATGATACCAATTTCCTCTGCTAAGAGAACAGTGTTGCAGAAGAGGTAGGGGGTTGCTCCGTTACTTACACGCTCTTGTTCTGTCTTTGTACCGTGCTGAGGGCTCACGGGTAATACACGCCAGTAATGTACTATCCTAGGAATAAGGAATCTTGCCTCACATGTCTTATCCAAGGCCACACAGCATGGTCGGGGTTGGAGGCCTACTTCTGGGGATCCTTTCATAATTGCCTCTCTTGAGGTGGCAGGAGATGGGCTGGGTTACTGTTTGTACAGGGCTTGGAAGCTGCGAGGTGTTGCGTGATGGTTATCACCACACGCTGTGGCTGTAGGTAGTGGTTGGATCCAGCACACTCTACTACTGAAGTAGCCAGGACAACAGCTGCAACCGAAGCAAAAAGCATTCTTTTTTCTTTTTTCTTTTTTTTCCCTTCTGAACTTTAGCTATTAACTGAAATCAGTGCCAGCATAGCATCTGGAGCCTCTACTCAAACAACTCTTGTTTTAATTTAACATGAAAATATCCCCATAAAGAAATTTCCCTTCAAAGACTAAGGGAGTAGCTATCATTTACTCCTTTACCCACTAATGAGGACAAAGCAAAATCAAGATTCATTTGAACCTTCTAAAAGCTGTTGATACGGGCTTGGGTGACGGAGATGAGACCCCCACCTTTTCCCCAAAGAACTCGTGTTCTTTGTCCTGCTCTGTTTCAGAGAGTTGGCCATGGAGATAAGAATCATGCAGACGCAGATCGCTCTCCTGTCTTCCTCCAGTTCATCGATTGTGTCTGGCAAATGACAAGACAGGTAAATTGCTGGGTGGCACGTGTCCACGAAGCTACGGTACACCCGAAGGCAAACACGTTGCTCCTCGTTCATGCTGGAGTTACAGAGCCAGGAGCCGAGTTCCTCACTTGAGATCAGGCATGGCAGAGGCATAGTTGAGGAGGGATCCCTTATGGCTGGTGGGTTTTTTTCTCCCCAGGTATGTGAGGCCTGGGAAGTTCTTACAGTCTGCTGTGATCTCTGTGCTGTATTTTGAAGCAAATCTCAGCAGTGGTCAGGCAGTTGACTGAAAAAATCAGGCTCATCGTGGACTGTAACAGGTGAAATGGGGGGTAAAAAAAGGATGCCACTCGATATGAAGCTGTTCTGTATCCAGGCAGAGAAGGAGGGAGAATTTCCTTCCTCAGAAGTCACTTCCTTTGTGCTCTCCTCAGAGCTCTGAGGAGCCCACGTCCTGATGTGCAGCCGGTGAGGCAGGAGCTGCAACCAGGGCAGTCCGGGAAGAGAAGGGTGTTTTCCGAGGGAGGAAGGCCTCCAGCTGTCCTCTCCATCTCCCCAGCACATCTTGCACATAGACGCAACGCACTGCGTGTATTCCTTCTGCCCCTTTGTGGCGCGCCAGTTCTCCCTGTGATATGTTTGATTGTTTCTGCATGGTACATCAACAGCAACCACGGCCCCATCCGCACACCTCCGTTCGTCCTGCTGGTCGGAGTTACGTGCTGCCTCCCTGCTCTTCCCTCTGGGAGGTGCTCTGTCGGGCTACAGAGGTTATTTCCTTTTGGCACCAGGGAATTTTGGTTTCTTTTTATGTATTATTTCACATATGCTCCAGCCTTTTGTCCATGGTCTCGTTACGTGGTCTGTCATTAGGTGCAGAACAAGCTTCGACTTAAAGCGGCACTGAGTGTGTGTAAACACAGCGGTCAGACCCTTCAGACCTCTGGCTTTTGCTCAAAATTCCTCTCTGCACATGTAAAGCAGCTTTCCAAGAGAGACTCTTGCTCCTGGAAGGAGCAAATATGATCCTGAGTATCCAGACAGCCAGAGAACAGAGAGAAATCCTGTTTTAGAAATGAGACTAAGGCCACAGAGTGGGAGAATTTTGTTTTTATTTGCGATTTACTGTTCTAAAACCCCAACCACCTATTTTCTGGTTTTGTCCAAAGTTTCCTACAGCGTTTGAGTTCAACGAGTACTTCCTGATAACCATCCTGGATCACCTGTACAGCTGTTTGTTTGGGACGTTCCTGTGCAGCAGTGAGCAGCAGAGAGTGAAGGAGGTAAGGCTGCTTCTCTCCAAGGTGCAGGTATGGTGCTGCGATTGCTTCAGCTGGCCGTGTGTTGCCTGAGAAGTTGTATTAGCCCTCAAAGCTAATTGTAGGTGCAGTTCTGGGTACTGTGTCAACTGCTGTCAGTTGGGGATTTTACATTTCAGAGCAACACCATGCCCTTCTGGACAGGTCCACTCCTAGCGTGGCCTTCAGCTGCTTGCTGCTGGCTCAGTAGCTCTTGGCGTTTCCCAACCAGTTAGAAATCCAGTTTTCCTTTGAACTTTAGTCTAATATAATCTTTTCTGTGGAAACTGGTACCTTTTTGCCTTCCCTTTTCTTTGATGTGGTCCCCTTAGGTTGGTTTGAGCTAACAGGCGTGCATCGCCATTGTGTACACACCGGTTACAGCAGGTAACAGCTCTCAATCTGTTCTTGCTGTGCTTGCATTCTGCTGCAGGCGCGAGGCAGGACGTGCCTCCAGGTCCTTCCGTCAGCCAGCTCTGCCCTGCAGGCTGCTCTAGGCTTGTTCGTGACCAGCTCCAGGGGAGCTGTGTGTACATGTGTACAGTCAGACACATTCAAACGCTGCCCTGCCCAACCCCAACTGGGACTCAGAAGGGAAAGGAGCGACGTGCATTCTCTCCCCTACCTGAGGATGAAGGATTTTATCACTGAAAGGTTGCAGCCTAACATCCCCGAGGACAGTGCTGTGTGGGCCTGTTGTGATTGCATTTGACACCACACCGGTTAAAAACTGAAGTAAAATTACTACAATACAGAAGCGATAGCATTATACAGAAGTGAAATCAGAGTCCCTGTTTCTCTGGAGTCCACAGTGATTGAATAATTGTCATTTCCAGAGATGAAAACCTGCCTGCTGTTTGTGGGTTTGGATTTTTGCTTTTTGTTTTTTCTTCTAAGGCCTCAGCTTAGTGGAGTACTTAATCCACGAAGCCCTTCAACTCCAGTTTCACTGGGACTATTCACAGGCCTAATTACTCCACTACATCAGGGCCTGAGTCAAATGCGGTGGTTGGTTTTGTTTTTTTCTCTTTCCCCTCCAATTAAATCCTCCAGCAAGTCCTCCCGGAGCTCTTTAAAGAGGTGAGGTTTAACCAAGGCGCTGAGGGTTCACGCACCAGCTCTGCGGTGTCCCCTTGCCGCACCAGTGGCGATCCCTGGGCTGTACTGGGAGCTGGGTGTTTCCGTGCCAGGGCACATGTGTGCCTGCCTGCCTGCAGGCATCCATGTGGTTCGATTACAGAAACCACATCAAAAGAAGAGTGCTTCTTTTTTTTTTTTAAGCTACACAAAAGCAATCAGATCTGTATTAATGACAGGCATATGTATATGCTCTTGTAAGTACTCATAAAGCTTTGTAGATAAATGCTAGCGTTCATATGGGAAATAAAACCTCCTCTACCCCTTCTGTTGCAGGGCCTTCCGAAAAAGACTGTGTCGCTTTGGTCATACATCAACAGCCAGCTCGAGGACTTCACTAACCCCTTGTACGTGAGCTACTCCAACCACGTCCTGTACCCCGTGGCGAGCATGCGCCACCTCGAGCTGTGGGTCGGCTACTATATCCGCTGGAACCCCAGGATGAAGCCACAGGTACCAGGCTTGTTTCACTTTCTTCCGAGGATTCTGCTTTCCTCTCCCTCTGTGCTAGTACTAACGCCGTCGTGGTGGAGCTCCAGGCCTTTAAAGCACGAGAAGTAATGTTCAAACTTAAGCTGCCACTGCTTAAATCTACAAACAAATACCTAAATTCAAATGCAGGCAAATTCAGAGCAGCGTTACAGCTGGCTGGTGCTCGGCTGGAGATCGCCACCTTGTGAAATCTGCAGGAGCTGAAGCTGCTCAGCAATTTGTAAAACAGTTTTGGGTAGCAGCAAAAGTATCCGAGCGTCGTTTCTTTACAAAAAAAGCCTAAAAACCCGAGACTTCTTTGGGTGTCTGAGCTTTGGGACTGCAATTAGATTACTGGTGGCTGGAACCTGCTGCTCGTTTTGTCTGCCTAAGGCACAGGGTCTGGCTGCAGCTTTGATAAGAGCAGAACTGGCTTCCCCAAGGCAGGCGGCACCTGAGACGAGCAGTCTGAAGATGGCCCTAAATACTTAAATCGCTTTTAGATAGAAGGGATACAAATTCTGCCTCAATATCTAACTGAAGTTAGCAAAGTTTTGCAAATCTGAAGTCCAACAAACGCTTTTTTAGTACTAACTGTTTAACAGCCAGAACTATGGGAGAATACTCAGAAAAATTTATATTGCTCTTTTCCCCAAAGCTCTGAAGTTATGGCCTGGCTGAGATGCCAAGGCCAGCGTCCCCCAGAAATGCCAGAGATCAGAGCTCTGTAACTGCCATCTTTCGAAATACACACTAAGTTTTGTTTCGCCACTGTTACAGCAGCTTAATGTGTTGGGTAAAGTAAGAGTACCCCAAAGGTACCGCTGTGTGATTCAGATTCCCACTTCCACGCTTCCCTTCCAGCACTCAGCCCGGTGTTTCCTTGCAGGAGCCTGTCCACAATCGCTACAAGGAGCTTCTTGCCAAGCGGGCTGAGCTGCAGAAGAAAGTGGAGGAACTGCAGCGAGAAATCACCAACCGTTCCACCTCGTCCTCGGAGAGAGCTGGCTCTCCCGCACAGTGCGGCACCCCTGTACAGACTGTTGTATAATACAGACTGGGTTGGTTTTTTTCCAACTACCTTCCCAGGACCAGCAGGACATCTTTTCTGAAACCCTCTGGATTTCCATGATGGTGTCTGGGAGACACCAACCTATTTATTTATTTCTCTCCAGGGTAATTTATTAGTACTGTAGCACTAGAGGAAGCTTAAGCAAAACCAGAAGAACAACCAAGGCCCCCTATGCAATTAGCCTTCTCAGTGGCTAGATGATGATACAAGCTACTTGCACTTGCCACTTAAAAGAAACCTAGAACTCTTTTTTTTTTTTTGCTCACTTGTGTTGGAAATCACTTTACTTTCAAAAAAAGGACTGTGTGCTAGAATGAAGTACTATGTAGGAAAAATGTCTACTCAGGAGTTTGAAAAAGCTCCCCTTTGCTAAAGGTGTAGAATCTGACTTTGTGTCAGCGCCTCGAATACACCTGTGTTAAGTCATGAAAGTGAGGTATTAACACACGCATAGCAGCGTGCGGGTGCTTGCCAACATAAAAGAGAAGCCGTGCTAGAATCCAGCACATATCACAGTTATTTTTCCGTTGACCTACATCTAGGAAGCCATGTAACCGATGCCTTATTTAAAAGGGCATCTTCTACCCAGGAAACACAGTGGTAGAGGAGCAACCTCCATGACTTAACTTTACAGGACTATGTTTACTTCCATCTCTGCAACTTTAGATTTTTGCTTATGGTTTACATCAATCGTGCCAGGATGTAAATTAAAGCACCTTTGTTTCTGAGGGATGGAGCAGAGCGTGGATCCCTCGGTGCTTCCTGCAGCTCTTTGTTCTCCAGTGCCTCATCCACAGCAGGAGGGAGGTAGTGGGGTACCCAGGGGCACACGTAAACTGCTGGGATCAGTCATTTCACTTTGCTTGGGTAAGCATAATTAGTGGCGTTTGTGCTTCTGTGCAGGCTCATAGCAGCATACTTAACAGAAAACTGAATTATTTAACTAATGGAAGCGACCGTATCAACCAAAGAAGCCTTTTTGCCTACATTGCAACTGGTACTTAACACTATTCTGGTAGACTAAACAGCTTAGCTGGTTTCTGAGCCCTAGCTTTGAAGTCTTTTTCCTCATAGCACACTTCAAGAATTAGTGTCACCTGACTAAAGTTAAATACAAATTCAGTTTTAATAGAAACTTTTATTGTAGGAGTAGCGATGAAAAACACTTGGTGAAACCACAACTGCTGCATTGCTTTTCAAACACAGAAATAAGGGGTTGGAGGTGGTAGGGCTTACACTGCCATGGTATGTCCACGAGGATCTTCATTTACTGCAGGCTATGTCCACGAGGATCTTCATTTTCTGCAGGCTGCTTCTCACCTCTGTAAGGAAGAAAGTCATGCATGGCTTGGGCTGGGTCCTTGTGCTGCTCTCGTACAATAGGGCCCCACGCTGTGGTCTCCTGCTTAATCTGCTCATCAGCATGCTTTTACTCTGAGCCTTTCTCCCAAGATAGGTATTTTTTTGAGAGGGTAGAAGAGTGGACAACATACACATAAGGAATTCTTACACATAAGGAATTGCCTTTCAAAAGCCACATTCCACCGAAGGAAGGAACGATTTCCAGCTGCAGTCTATTTCTACCTGCTCTGCTGCAATCCCTGTCTCAGTACTTAGAGGGAAATCCACTGCCACCTTCTGACAGAATGATTAACAGCTGGTGTAGCATTACTGCATTTGTACAGGGTGGGCTGAGAGTTCATGGCTTAATAGTGCAAAGAACCCCCACAAAATAGCTTCTGAAGGACTTGAATTTGCGTTAAGGTTGAAGGGCAGATCTGCTCTCATGTACAATCACTCGAAGATGGCTCATAGCATTATTGTCTATTAGCTGATTGGCTGTGTGTATATGTTGCTTTTTTTAATGGAGGCTGTTTGGTTTCCTTAACACTAATAAAAAAAGCTAAATGGATTAAGTTCTTCTTGGGCTCATTTTCAGCTACGTGGTTAGCAAAACCAAAGGACGTGTAGGCACATAAACATAGCACTGACCTTAGCATGTCAAATCCAAATCTTATTCATTCCTACTCATACAGTTGGGTTTGTAAAATGCTCTTGTTCCAACTCTGAAATTTAGAATCGCAGGGAAACAATTGCTCTTTGGACAAGTTTCTCTTACCCTGTACAGACCACTTAGCACAGATACAGTACATGGCTGCATAATAGTACAAAAACATTCCTGGAATGAAAAATATCCATTTCTGCAACTTACACTGCATTAGCACAGTAACTTCTGTGAAAAAGGAATGTTCACATTTTTCCATGTAACTCACATTAAGTCCAACATCAGTGGGATAATTTGGCATCAACAGCTCAGTGCTTCCTCCCTGACACTCCTAGTAGGCATGTGATGCCATGTGATGCAGTGCGTATGTGACTGAGATACCTATGGAGCCTAAAATCCTCCTGAGCCCTAGCTCATTTAGGGCAGCCTGAGGTAATACTGACATTAGCCCTCCTCCAGCCAGCCTTTCCAAGCAAAATCAGTGATTGTAACTTCAGCTACTGATTTCAGGTCCCTCCCAGGAAGAGCTGCTGTCCCGGGGGTTGCCCCAGCTACCCAGAGCCCATGTCCCCAGCTTAAATGAAGTTAAGGAGGCTGGCACCAGATGTGGTAGACAGCTTCTGACTTCTCTCCTCATAGCTAAAACCTCCTGTGCCTTGGATGCAAGATGACCTGGGTACATCACCTAGAGATAATTAAAGTCAAATTTAAACTCAAATCCCTTTCAGCAGACTCAGTCTGACTTGCACTGACCCTACAGCCATCTCTGCTCCGTTAGCTACACAAGGATGGACAACTGACCTCACCTTACCTGCAGCTTGCTTACACCACCAAGAAAAACATACGGGGAGGGGCACAGCGCTGCAGCAAACACTCAGTGAGTTTAGAGGAACTGCAGCTTCCCCACGCTTGATTCAACAGGCAAGCTGGCTTTATTGTTTTTCAACTGTATAAACAGATAATCTGGGTCTTCTGTACATTCCATTAATAGGAAATTCTTTACATTATTAACATAATAAATAACATTCACTCAGCTGTGCAAGTCAGTGCAAAACAAGTTGCACCACTACCAAAAATCGATAGCTCATTAAAGCCCGTATTGCAAGTTAAAAGCAAGATGCCAGGACTAAATGGCATGATTGAGGCACTTGCAATTTAAAACACTTGTGGTTTATCTCACTCCTTTACCGCCCAAAGCCATGGACTAGAAGAAGGGATGTTATCCACATTTCCTATAGCCTTTTCATAAAATACAATTTCTGAAGAAAAATTCACTCTTCAGACTTAAATACAATCATTAAGCAAAATAATTCAGAAGAGTCACTTTGCTCCTCTTGAGTACACAAACATCCATTGCCATTAATGCTGACTAATGGAATGTGCAGAACTTGGAAAGCTTTTTGAGAACTAAAAACACTTAAAAAAAGGAGTTTACCTGTTCTCCCTTTTACACTCAGTCTGAGTAACTGCAGCTGCACACAGCTCAGAACTGACAGAAGCCCTCAGGACTTCGGGACATGGCACTTTCAAACAGACGCATCTCAAGAAGCCTCCCAACGCACAGGAGTTCAACAACAGCAGTGTGAAATCACACTGGCATTTCACATGAGCCAGCCCACAATAAACACCGCGTTGTTTGGTGTGCCGGAAGAAAAAAGGGAGGGAGTGCTGGAATCCTAACACGAGAGGGACTGGTGGCAGGAGACCTGTGCTTGGATACCTTAAAAATGGAATGCACTTTGAACTAGGCCGCAGTATATCCAACCAAACCCACAGGTGGAGGAATTAAGGACCCATATTTCCAAAGTGCACTTGGCATACAGCAGTCTCTTTCACACAGCGGGAAAGGCAGCTGCTTTATATCCAGAATGTGAGCTTGACTGGGATGGTTTCAGGAACATCTCCCGGAGACCAGTCAGTAGTCCCAGCTGATATCGTCTTTCTGTAGCGAGGTTTGTATGGTCTGCATGTCTCTCAGCAACTGAAGATTCTTCCGACTCTTCTCTCCAGGTTTCACTTTGATGGGACCAGCATCCTTCCCTTTTGTGGTTACTGTAGTTGTTACTTTAACCTCACTGACGGGGCGCCTGCTCTCTTTTGTTTGTTTAGCAGGAGTCTTTTTGGACTTGCATTCTCTCTTCAGTCTCTCTAGCTGAAAGAGAAGCCCAAAGGAGAACAAACTGAAACAAGGTCATTGCTTAAAGCTCTGCAATTCTTCCAGACAGCTGGAACATCCCACCACTCATCTCACTCCACTAAGCAAACAGATGCTTCCACATTGCCCTGAGTAAGTAGTATTTTATTTCCCTTACACAGCATTGCTATAGTCACATCTGTAGAGATTTGACTACCAAACTGCAGCACAGGTAGCTTCCACAGCGCCCCTCGTTTTACGTAGTGCTGGGCTCCCCTCCCAGTTTATAGCAGGCAGCACTTCTCTTAAATGCTGACTCCGAGAACTTCTGTCAGTAGCTAGTCAGAAGGCTAGAGCATGTGGAGAATCTTTACTACTGGGGACTACTGCACATCTGTTCCTCTGCAACAGTTCCCCTGCAGATCACAAGAGAGATCAAAGGTAAAATACTTTTAACTGCTTGAAAACCTATTTCACATGCATCCATTTTGGATGTTGTCAGCAGTGCGCTCAGTACGTATTTGATGTATAAGCTACATCAGATGAGGGTGAATCTTCTTGGTTCACATGAACTGAGCTGGATTAAAGACATCAGGTTAAGCCCTTTGGAAAAATTTCCACCAGAATGAATGAAGATTGGAGAAAACAATCAAAAGGCTTTTATAGCTTTGAATGAACAGGTTATGTTACTCAAATTCTGAAAGGGGTTTGAAGTGAACAGATATTTTAGTTTTTATAAAGTGCAAATTAAAATACAAATAGGCTGTTAGCACCAACCAAAGGAGAACCATTAAGAATTAGCTCAACAGTGAAAGCCCCTGGGAATCTACCTCTAAGTACAGTTTAGGTTACTAGAAGCTCAGAGTTTCCTTCAGTGTAAAGGACAGCATTTCATGAGGCCTTTCCTCTGCACGCGATATGCAGCTGGCTCTTACTAGGATCTTCCTGCAAAGCAGATGCTTTAGTTCCCCACAGCTGTTTTACATATGCTGGAAGCAAGAGTGGGACTGATCCAAACACCCAGGTACCTGATGTGTTTGGAGACATGACCAAAAACACTTCCAGACTGACTGCTGGGTGCCCAGGAAGTAGACTCACACCCTTTTGCCCTGTAAGCTGTTTGTCAGCTTGCGTGCTGCTCAGCCAGCTCGTGCTGTGTTTACAGACTTCCAACAGCTGTGGAATTTGCTATCGTACTGTACACTACCTTTTCCCTGTTTTGGGAACGCAGTGTAAGAACAGATGCAAAATTCTGCCTGGGATGGGATGAAGAGTGGGCACAAGGTAACATGGCAAGAAATGGAAAGATGGAGGCATGCAGACTAACTTTGGGACAGCAAGCTAAATAAAGGCAGGCACGATGCTCTACGGTAGTTATTTCTACTTCACTCTCTTGCTGCTACGTTAGGATGTAAGGCTAAAAAACATCTTATGCCGGCAATTTTACAGAAGGATGGACGTAGGCACGTAACTCACCTGCAGCCAATGCCTCCGGACCTTGCTGATCTGGTCTGCCTTTGCCTCCATCTTTCCCACCAGCATCTCAAGTTCCCTCTCCAGATCTTCCCTCACTGCAACGGTTGGAGCTTCCTGGACCAGCTTTGACAGCTGCTGGTGGTCACTAGCATGGGATTTAGGCAGAACAAAGCTTGCATTAGGCTCCCTCAGTTTCTAGTGCCTGTGCACATAGTTCAGAAACAACACCTCCAGGAATCCACAGCATCAGCAGCCCAACACATTCAAGCTGTCATAACGAACCAGTCTGAACAGTTTTTCTGGTGAGCAGCATCACATCTTGGCAGCAGACTGCTGCAACATTAAAGGGTCAATAACAAGCAGCTTCAAACTTCGGCACACACATTTAAAATTACCAAAGGACCCCCAGAGGGAGGCATCTCGACACTTTTCTTGTTACTATTTTGTACATTTGTATCTCCTATAGTTGTGCAGTTAGGTAACAATTCACATCCTGTTGGCAACGATGAACAAAATGGGCTTTGGAATATTTGTCCACTGCATTGGGGCTGTTACCACACTTTTCCCCTACTCCTCAGGAATTTGACAGTGACGCATATAAGCACGGGCATGGAGCCCACAGTTTATCAGAACCTGCCTTTAACTGCAAGGAGAAATGAAAGCCTATGCAGCCAACAGAATAGATCAATTACATGCCAGAGATTTTTACACAAAAAAACAAAAACAAACACAAAACAGAAAAACCTTTGCAACTTTAAAGCAAAGACAAAAATATGAAGCATCCACATTCATAATCTGCAACATCAAATATACCAAACTTACAAACTCATCTGCCCGAATTCATCCTGTAAAGTCAGCAGAACCTCTGAGAGTTCTTCGTGGGATGAGGACGAGTCCTTTGGCAGCGATGACTTCCTGCTCTTGCTGGCAGGATGACCAGTACTGACAGATTTTGCTAGCGGGGTGTCGTTTACCACACGGTTGTTACACAAAGCTTTGGTGTGCTGCTTCATCAGGTGCAGGACGTGTTGCACGTTGGCGCCAACTGAATGGCTGGGACTAGTAGACTGGAAGGAAGAGACACTTCTTTAAATGACATCGTCAACCACCTACTTGATTATAATGGAGAACACCAAAACAATATTTATTTTTGTTTAAATGTGCATAACAAGAGCAGCCTGACTAGCAGCACGGAGGGAGCTCATTTTAGGAAATAGCAGCTCAGCAAGTTACTGATACGCAACAGGCCTTTTGAAGATAAACCGAAAGAAGCTTGTCAAAGAAAACAAGATGATCTGACCGCTGGGTGTCAGGAGTGCGCCAAGCCAAAGCCACTGAAGGCGCAGCAGCTGCTGAGCATGAAGCTTTGCAATTCGGCAGCTCACCTTCCCAGCTACAAAGGGTACATCGCCCAGACACAGTCTGTAATGGGGCTGCGTAGTGAGATGGCTTGTGAGAGAGCATTTCTGCAAGGAAAGAAGAGAGAAACGTTTATCAAAGATGACACTACAGCAAACCCATTTTTTGCTTTGCAATGAAAGAGGCAGCTTACTTTCTCATTGCATGCACAGATCCTTATTTTACCCCTCAGTAATTGCCCTTCTCTTTCCCCCCCCCTTGTTACCTTCTCTTGCTGCTTAGTTTTTTTCCTGGGTTTTCTTGCTTTTGGAGAAAGCAGTGGTGATGCTGCTTGAATCAACAGTCTGTTGGTTTCCAGGCCTGTCTGAAGCTTTAATTGAAGGAATAATGGAAGTTACTGAAATTGTATTAATAGATTATCAGAGAGAATGTGCTAAGATTTGCAACACAGCAAGTTTTTAAAATACCAGCTCTCCGAAAGTAAGGGCTGCAAGTGTGTAGGATGCCTCTGCAGTCTAATTTAAACATTAGACAAGAATATTTCCTCAGATAACACATCTCATCACTAATCCTAGTAAGTTAAAGAATCAGTCGTACCAAAGTACTCCCATGTAGGCAAGTGCCAAAACATGAGCTGTGTTTTACACTTGACAAAATATTAGGGAAGTCAAATAACCAACTCCGACTGCTCAATTGATTCTGCGGCATACAGTCAGCAGACCACTATTCCTTCGGATCTATTAAATTTGACAGGAAAAAGAAAATCTCTTGAAAGAGCAAAGATTAGAATTGTCACTGTCAAAGACCTCTATACACTTTGGTTAGGAGATGAGTTCTAAAGCCACGTTTTAGCTTTATGTTGGTAGAAACAATCTCATCGAGAAGCATTCACGAAACAATTATGCACGATGAATTTGAGCTTAGCACTCATTAGAGAGGTTAATGCCTGCCACGTTACTTACATATTTCTTAGCATACAGCTGAGTACGTAAAGACCACAACACTTCAGGGTTAGAAGGCCGTTGTCCTTACAGGCCCATACCCAACAGTACAGGGCCCTTTTTTGCCGCCTTCTGCAATGTATCTAGTTGCAATTACAAAAAAGGAGTACGCTTTTTGACCTTGATCTATTTAAAGCAGAGATCCTTACACATCCTCAACTACAAATCAGTCTGAATTATTTTTCTTTTCCCACTAATTTCTTTCACTGAAGAAATGAAGCTCCAGTGCAGATGCCGTTAGGAATAGATTTCTGAAGCACTCTGAGAACTTCAGACACTGGGTGGAAGGAAGACTACAAGGTTTTCATTATTCTCTCTATAGGAGACATTATCAGCAAGCTTAGTTGAGAAAGTTGATGAAAAGGAAGAGCTAATTACAATGCGTACTAGTACAAGAGAAATTTCCTGTTGTTACCTCAGCAGCTTTTTCCTGAACAAGCTTCCTTGCGTGTTCTTCCTCCTGAAGCTTCTGTTCCAGCTCTTTCATTTTTTTCTAGTCAAATGTGAAAGAAAACAGTGTTACTACTGAAACAAACTCTTTTTTCCCCCCCAAAGTGTAAATACCAAGAAATTGAGCAAAACTTTATCAATTCAACTTGCAATTTCAAACTAGGCAAAGACTTCAGAATTCAAATCACTGCTGAAGTTCTACCTATACTGGCATAAATACAGAAGTCCTTATGCCCTGAATTTTCTATTTTTATTTCCACAACTGGTATGTGAATTTAAGTGAGTGCCTACAGGGAGAGTAATCCACAAGGTTGAACTCTTAGGCAAGGAATCTTTGGACATCTAGCCACCTCCTTAATAAAGGACAGAAAGGAAAGTTTGTATGATGCCTCTGAGATATCCTTAAGCAAACATTTCATCTTTTTATGGTAAAAATATTGTAAGAATTTTTTAAAGCCCTTTTTCAAAGAAAAGGGTTAACAGGAAAGGAACACATTTCTTTGTAGATCTTCCAACAAGATGAAAAGCCTGTTTAAGCAGGATACGCTTAAACTCCCAATATGAAAGTTTTTAAACAACCTCCTAATTTTATACAGCAGAGTGAAAGTGATCCAGAGTTCCAGGGGACACAATAAAAATACAACCTTCCCTTCTCTTCCCCCAAAGACTGAATATTATTCAGAGCCACTAATCAAACCTAAGCCAGAAAAGCATGCAATTCAAAGCAGCAGCTAATTTTGGACACTTTAATTTGCATTATTTATAAACCCAGTACCCTGAAAACTCGAAGAGGTGTTAAGTATTTCAATTCACCTTTACTTAAGCATTAGCTGTAAGATTAATATAACCAACTGTTATACGAAGGTGTTAAAATGCAAATCCTGGATACGCATCAAGGACAGAGGCAGTGTATAAAGGAACCAGCTTTTCCTGTTGAGTCTTTTTTTCCCCTTTCCATACAAATCAGAAATATTTCAAGTAACTTAAAATCATCTTCCACCCTTTACATGTCAGTTTTTGATTTCCACAAGGACACTTATGAAATTCCTTCTTTAGCCTGTTACACATAATCTTTAGCACACAAATGCTGAAGCAAACCTTCTCTTTGAACTGAAGACCGACATGAACCCAAACCACTGCTTTCGTGCTGAAATGAACCAAGTGTTCACTCACTCAGTTGTCCTAGCTGCAATTCGTAGCTCAAATTGTGCAGCAAGATTGCATCTTATTAAACCTTCAGTGACAGACCACATTGGAAATTCTCTAAGTGATATTCCCGAAATATTTTTTTCTTTCTTATAGCAAAATAAGATGAAACCCCTCTTCCAAATTCAGCTCTCAGAATGGCCACATCCCCCAGGCAAATGCAGATTACTGGCCCATCACGAAGAGGGAAGCAAGCCAGAGGCCTGGCTGTTCAGGGAAGCACAAACATTCCCTGAGCACACTTCCCATAACACAGGGTAGCACAGCACAAAAGGGAACGGCAGGTCAGCACCAAGCTGACTAAAACACTTTCCCTAGTCCCCACTAACCACTGTAAAAAAAAATCATATAGGAAGGCCAATAAATAAAGATTTCAACATATACTTTTGCCCATTTTCTAAAACAAATGGAATTTCATGGAACCACCACATACATCCTTTGGGCTGTCACTGAAATAAGTTTCAAACAACTTTAACCAGAGGCAGGAAGGTATGACCTCAAAGACACAGAGTGCCTTTACTTCTGCAAACAGGGCTGCTGGGACAAACACCGAGTTAGGTCCGTCAAGAGGAAGTGCCTCTGGTGTGAGGACAGCTCGCATCTGTGCTTCACTACCTTGCAAATCAGCACCTGCTTGACAGCTGAGCAGTCAAGTGTTGCACCTGGTGCAGGTGTTGCTTCTCACCACCTGGCAAATAGGGGAGACAAGAAAAATAAGAGGGGTGGGTGGCATCCCTATAGTTACTTCTGCTGTTCACAGAATGGTGGGGTTTTATTCTTTTTTTTTTTTTTTTTAAGTCTCAGTGTTAAGAAAAGATTGATTACTACCAACTACAGCTCTTCAAAACACATGCATTCAGATTCCGGCCATCTGACACCCAAGACCAGAGCCCTGATCACTCTTTTAGGGCACAGCCCCATCCCCTACCTCCGTCCTCAGACACTGACACACTCAGAGCCTCTCAGCGAGCTGTCCAGACACTGCGCTGCAGGACTGCAGTTGCAATGAACGTACACTACAAATTGTTTTTGAGGTCAGCACTCTGATTAGGAGGCCATCACATGAATGAGAACCTCCACATTTCCTTTTTATAAGCTTACATGGCTAGGTAAGGTAGCAGCTCTGCAAGTTTTGGTGATTAAATGCTCTCGGTAAGACACCCACAGCTTTCACTCTGACAGTCTGAAATTAGTCTTAAATCCTTGCTCACTCACGAGTGGTCATCTCACCAGTTTGCCTGTTTCGCTACACAGTGAATGGAAATAGTCCTCCTTAATTACTTCTAGCTTCAAATTAAACTTGCAAATGTTCCTGTGGTCTTGCCACAACTAAAGCAGAGATCACCAGAAGCAACAGCTGCGACTGTTTTGAGTTGAGAGTACAGCCACCCCTTCAGGACTGTAAGGTCCTGAGCACGCAGAGGCTCGCAGAGGAACGTGGCCAACAGGCACAGAGGCAGCCTGACCTGCTGACCAGAGGGTGACTTGTGGCAGGAAAACGATCGTAAGAAAAATCCCCTTTAGACAGAGCTCAACCTGGATTTCTCTTGGTTCTGAGAGCTGATTAAAAACTGTAAATTTAATGCCCAAGTCCACTATGACTGATCTGGTTACAACCACCATTGATTTCTAAAGATAAAGGCTCAGTTTGATCCAGGAGAAAAAAAAATTATTTCTATGCTGAAATTATGCTCACTAGCCAGGCACAAAAAGACAAATAACTCAGCCCCATCAAACTTCAGCTTCTACCAGACAGGAACTTGGTAAAAGCTTGTGAAAAAGCAATTCCTGTTGCTGAAGCAGTAATTTCAAACCTGACCCTGGAAGAACCTACTGCTACTTTCAGGGAACAAGACATGGGAGACGCTCATCTCTTTGACAGTTTTGCCCAAATAAAGAACGCAGTCTTTTCTACTCCACAAAGGGAGCCCACCACAATGGGGTGTCAAGATCAACAGCTTGTCGAAGTTGCCTTGGGTCAGAGACTCCCAAGAAGAGCTGTAGTGTCTAAAAGGTGCTGTAACAGCCCAGCCAGACGAAGATTTACTAACAAACATCTTAAAAACTCCCGGAAAAGCACATGGGAAGGGCTGGTAAGCAGGTGGCAAGTGTAAAGTTTTGATAAGAGTCCAGAGCTACCCCTAATAAGTCTAACAACACACTAACCACTGCTGAAAGGGGGGAGAAAAATATACAGGTGGGAGCCTCCCCCTCCTTAAGCCTACTGCAGTTCCCATTCTTGGGAGTCTTGGGGTGTCTCTAAACCAGCAGGAACAGGTAGGATGTGGAATGGATTTCAGAGGCCAACAGCACAGACAGTACACCAAAAGAATATGAGCAAACATGGCCATGCTGAACTTTTAAAGGTTCAAAATGAACCCTGAAAAAGGAGATTGGTTGAAATGCACTGACAGACTGACAGCAGCAGTGCTGGAGGCTCAGCAACACCATGCTCTGAAATTCTGCCAAAGTAACTAGCAATAATTGAGTTTCTTAAGAACGAGGGCGAGTGGCAAAAAACAGCCAAATAAAAACACAAACACACCCTCAAGTCAAACCTGGGTCATAATTGACTGTAACTGCTATCATTCAGCCAAGTGCAAAGTAACTCAGAGAAGTGTTCAGAAACACAATTTTCCATG
The DNA here is from genome assembly GCF_040182565.1 of Anser cygnoides. Lineage (NCBI taxonomy): Eukaryota > Metazoa > Chordata > Aves > Anseriformes > Anatidae > Anser > Anser cygnoides. The sequence goes on from NC_089873.1 coordinate 200,382,460, forward strand.
CCCGTGTGCCACTTAAACAAAAGATAACACCAACAGACCCTGTTAAGTCTCAGCTAAACTCCCATTCTTTCTTGTAGTGACCTACAGTCTGACTTCTAGTGGTAACTAGAAGTTTTTACACCACTCCAGCTTTAAAAAGACATTTTAGTTGGTCCCTTTCCCTATTTTTCCTCTTTTGGCTCTGTTATTGACCTATAACTATGAAGTGTTGATTACAACAAACAAGGTAAGTCTGACGCAAGTACAAGGGACAGACCTCTGCTATGGACTGCATGGTAGTAAGCCTGGTGTACTCTTTTTCCAGCATATCCAGCTTTTCCAATTTAGACTGGACTTGGGATTGATCGAGCCGGTCTCTCTCCAATGAACCCTTGAAGGGAGAAATAAAAAGCAAAACTATTATAAGCACAATGAAACACCTCTATAGCAAGCCTTACATCTGCAAGATAAAGAAGGACCACAAACAGACCAAAGGAACTACTTTCTCTGCACAATTTTAAGTGCTGCTACAATTAAGAAGCAACTGGGCATTGGGAACTCTTGGGAACTCTGTGCCAATGTTGGGAGTCTCACACCCAGCCAGAATCAGATAAGACTTCTGCAGTCTCCCCTCCCCCTCAAGCCAAAAATAATAATAAAAACCCTTTATTACTCAGCTATCAGAGATAATTTTCTTAATTTTATTTCTTCAGTAATATTTAATAGACTGGAATAGGACAGCCACAGAGACTGTGGAACAGAGAGCTCTAGGTAATCCATACTCCTATGAAACAAAATTCAAGCTCATTTTAGATAAAGGTCAAATCTCACAATCGCTGATGGCAGGAAACAAGTTTTACTATTATTTCTAGAGAATCAGTATGTCAGACCCAGTTTATCCAGAAAAGTACCAGTAAAAAAAGTCTCCAAAGAGTTAAAGACTGTAAACACAAAAGGGAAGGTTTTTCCACTGGCACACAGGTATTATCCTCGGAGGGATACAGATGAGCTAAGGCAAGCCAGTCACACAGAAGCAATTAATTCTAATTAACGTCACAACCTACAGAATTGTCTTAGAGACAGATGCACAAAGGCAGAAAATACCAAGGTCCTCGTAAGACTGAAAATTAAGTAGGGCAATTACTCATACCTAAGTATATAAAGGCCAGCTCAATGACATCTACAGCTGAAGGTATCAAAATCATAGTAAATATGAGAAGTTGTGATGTAGTCACTTTTTTTTTTTACTTAATCCTGAGATAATCTTGGGAACACACCTGTTTCTCCAAGAGATGTGTCTTCTCATTTTCTGCGTGCTGGATCATTTTTCTCATGTAGTCCAGCTGTTTCTCTAAGAGGCTGCACCGAGACTCAGCAGCTGCCAGCTGAGAAGCCAGCTCTGTAGGTAACAAGGCAGAAAAACAAAATCATGCACTGCTTGTGCTGGTTATTTTTTGATGTTTTCAGGACAGTTCAAAAACAAGCAAGAGAAGGACCATCTAAAACTCAGATTAAGATGAATCAACCATTCACGTATGCAAATTCCTAAAGTTAAGTGTGCTTTTAAAATTATTTCTTCAAAATTCCACTGTAAAATGCACTGACCAAAGATAATTGAAATAGTTTTGTGCATTGATAAACTCAAATTTTATCCACATCAGTGTTCAGCAGTATGTACATAAACACTGCAAGCCACCTTGGTTTTTCTTTGACACTTCAGTTCTGTCCTGCTCCCTGTGCTGCATTTGCTCGCTCAGTACTTTCTTGTAGTCTGCTGTTTCTCTGCTGAGGTGTTTGACATTCTCTTCTGCCTGCAGCCGCTCCAACTCCAGCCGACGAATTTTTTCCTGGAGATTCTTCAGAGCAGAAAATATTGCTGTAATTGAGCAAGTACCTTTTGTTAGTTACTCTTCAAGACAACATTGAATTTGAAGCGCGTTACGTGAGAAAGCCAGCATGTTCCTCACCACCAGCCAGGACCCCTTCCATGAATTATTCCCCTAAACTGCAACCAATCCTAAACCAAGTCTTAAATGAATAGATAGATGCCTTTGGTGCCTTCATCTGAAACGTTTGGGAGAAGAGGCATCCATCACCCAGGACAGGTCAAATAAATATTCTGCACATTAAGCACAAACAGTGCCTCTGATTTTTTATCAAAAGGAAATTAAAGGTGACAACTGAATAGCTGAAGCAGTGGAAGTTTTTGTATGCTTGTAACTATTCCCCTACAAGTGCACACTGGTGTGACAAATATAAAACAGCATTCACGTTAATGATCACTGAACAGAGTAAGAAAGATATCAGAAGAACTATAAAAGATGTTTATTTCTCCAAGCATCAGCTCTTTTGGTTTTGCATTTGTGATGGCCTCATGCCCGCAAGATACACGCCTCCTTTGTGCCAAACAGCTTTCCCACTTTCCATCCACTTCCCTGCTCTAACAATTCCTCAAAGCCTTTACGTATTTGTCACACAAAAAAAGAAAGCAGCTGTAATACAACTCGCATCAGCTTGCGATTAGACCATCTGCCGGTAACCTGATGTACTGCGTCTGCTGGCTGTATTGTTTAAACCTGCAAAGGGAACCAGAACCATCAGCCCCTTCCCCTACAGTCCTATTAAAGTAAAACGTGAGAACTACCCTACGGACGGCTCATAGAGCAGATTTATCTGCGAGGTCACGTTAGCCTACTCCTTTGGGCTCAAACACACTCTAGAGAAAGAATGGAAACACAGGAAAAACACAGGAGAAGTTGAGGCTGCCAATCTGGTTGAGTATCACATTACAAAAAAGGAAAAGTAGTTATCAGAATGAGTTTTCCAGAGTGAAAACGCATCAAATCCTGAAATGCTGAATAGAACCGAGTATCCGAACTACCCACTCAGAGGTATCTTAAGTAATTAGGAAGTGGGTGACAGCAGCCACAATTAAGGGAAAAGTTGTCGATAGCCTGATCCTATTAGGAGGGTCACCCTCTTCCCTGCGTTTATGGCACTGTTATCAGGATTCAGTTGAAATGGGCACAGCTGGAACCATAAACAGCTTTGCTACAGAATACAGCTCAAATAAAACCTCTGCGTATTTACAGTAACAACAGGCAAAACACATCAATGAAGCAATCTGAGCAGCGGGTAGATAAAGGTGAAACCCAACAGGACACCAGGTAGGGTGCAGGACAGGAAATAAATGTCAAAGTAACAGATACGTTGTAGCAATCATCCTTATTAGAGTATTAAAGCCAGCCACTTATGCTGAGACACAGATACACAACATAAAGAAATTAAACCCCAAATAAGCAGAATTTACTTAATTCCCGGATTTTTTGTTTTTAAGTGTGAGGCAGGAGCAGTAAGGCCCCCCAGGAACAACCAAATCTATTTTCCCCATCTGAAGAGAACTCCCAAATCCTTAATCCTACTAAACTATACACTCCTGAACTTGTAAACTTAGTTCATACTTGGAAAGCCTCTGCAAAAAAAAAAAGGTATTGGATAAACTGCCTGCTGGATTTTATTTTCCATATGCATTGATATTTACATAAACATTTTAGGAAAATAAAGGCATTTTATGACTCCTAAAAAGGGATATGGCTTTCAGATTCCATCCCTCTAGCTGTATTTATTTTGGAGTTAACAAGCGACCTGCTCTAAAAGAGTTGCCAGGTGAAAATTTAGAAGTCAAAACTTTGTCACTGATGCAGCACAAAATACTGTCTACGGAAATACCCTTGGATCAATCACTTGCAAGTAAGCTCTGTGCTTCACATCCAATTTTTATGCCATACAAGTCCTTTAGTTTTGTGTTAGCCACACTCAAAACTGATTACATTGTGCATGCCAGAGCATATATTACATTTTAAATGGCACTTCAGGAACTCATGTTTCACCTACTAGATCATTAATGGAGAAGTCTCTAGTAATTTCAACATGAATTAGGTTACTGGAACAGGTACTGGAGCCTACTGTGCTGTGTTTTTTCCCCCCCATTTTATATTTAGAATAATTTAAGAGTTCATCCTGAATCTCTCTCATTTTTCTCTCCATAAGGAAAAAAAATATCAAGTTTTTCATAGCCTTAAGCAACACCAGTCTTCAGGCATTATTTTCTCAAGGACCCTGAGCCAAGCAGCTCACAAAGGATCCACCCTGCCCTAGCCTCCAATTCCCCCAGCTCCCTCCTGTACCTACCCCGAGGCAGCCCTGGGGTACCTCTCCTTGTATGAGAAGCCAATTCACTAAACAGAAAACTAGCAAAGAATGTTTTTGTTCATCTCAGGTCAGGCAAAATTAATCTTTGGGTTCTGGTGTTCACTTCCAGATAAAGTGGGAAAGAAAGGAGAAGGAATAAACCAGAATATAAAAAAAGAATGGGAGTACAACTTTCTTCTCCCTGTGGTAACGGTGAGCTCTCAGTTCAGCACTTCGCCACAAAACACCTCTTTTCCTCTGCATGTTGTAAATACTTCCCGGATTCCCACCACACCCTTTGTACATGACAAACCTCCTCAGTTCAGCAACACCAAACCTCTTCCTTTGCTCCAAACCATCTGAGGAACTCCAGTCTCATTTCAAACTCAGCCGTGAGCTGGGGAGTGGAATGACTGAGGGACAGAAGGACCAAAGGAGGGACAAAAAAACATTTCAAACCCCTTTCACTGAGCCAATTTTACAGCTCTCCACTACTGAAGGGCAGCATCCTTCTCCAGCTGTAAGACAGCCTTTTTTGTTAGGCATGCCTCAGACAGAGAAGCAAAAAGGATCTACAACACAGGTGACCTGCACATCACTGGGAAGGGATAAAAGGCTGAAGAGACCGCACTCCCTGTGGACACAGAATTTCATACATGATGTCTTCACACACTGCACAGGTGACTTGGAAACGGGTAAGGGAACAGCTTAGCTGAAGTATTACCTCTGCTGTTACTCTCCGGATATGGAATTACTGGTTTCCGCGGGGAGCGCAGCAGGTCTGAATTGATGAACGGCTTGTACGTTGGGTAATCCATATACGAGGTTGCAGAGAGTCCATCTGTGGCTGACGCAGACCTATGAGCTTTGTGTAGATCACCCTGAAAAAAAAACAAAGCTGTTACTCAGCACGTTTGTTTCTCTGTCACAACAAAAGCAGAATCAGTTTATAAGATGTGGAGAAATACTGCCGCAGGAGACTAGTAGCTCAAAGGCTGTATTTCCTTCCTTGGAGTCTTGAATATGTACATCAAAGTCCCCTCTGCTAAAAACAGTACCAGAACAAGTTTTTCAAGCTAGTTTCCAGTTTCTGCTTTTGTTTGCTACTTATTTATACGCTCGCTTACTGTGAGAAGGCACTACACCAGATAGGGTGGACAGGGCTCGCCCCATTGCAGCCCCAGCTCCTCTTTTCCACCTTTATCTTTCACATCCTTCCATGAACACACTGAACCTCCCCAGCAGAGACATCAAGACGACTTCACCCCACACCCAACTAGTGGCATCGACACAAGAAAACCAGCAGAAAAATCAAAGCCAAGAAAGGAGGTACCTTGGCCTCTCAGTGCCAACGGGCTGCTAGAGCAGTTTAACACTGGTCTCAAAACAAATGTCCACAAAAGCCAGATATTTTCCAGCACTCTATGTCTGCTTTCCAAGCGTTTGCTGCATTTTAGAGACTGCAACGACCAGAAGGGATCAGCTTGTTGTGAAAATGCTACACAGTCAGGACACCAGTAACTCGCAGGCTTTCCAGCAAGGTTCTCCCAAGCCAAAGGGCCACAGCACCCTGCAAGCCGTGCCTGTGACTTCCACTCAAACCTACCTGGCCTCAGCTTTGTGTACAAGCTTGGTGGAAAAGAGTGAAATAAAAACACGGCTGCCTAGTTTGAATGTGCTAGAGAAATTCCTTTCAACCATGCCCACCACTGAACGCTGCCCCTGATATGAGTTGAAGGTGCCTTCCTGCAGCCTGAGGCAGAAGTGGGCTGCAAGAAGATGTGATGCTCTTACAGCTCCTCACAGGATATTTACTTCACTAATAAGGCAATTGAGCAGTCGCTCACCTTGGCAGGGCTTTTCTAAGCTTTTGCAAATACCAGTTATTGCGAGCATACTGTGGCCTAAGTTAAAATACAGAACGTGTTTGTGCAAATATCTCGTAGCAAGTTAGACAACACACCCAAAACACAGTGTAAGAAAAATAATACAAAGGAAAAAATTAAGAAAAGTCGTAAGTTATTTGAAGCCTACACACACCTTAATTTCCTATTACAAAGACAAAAAATTGAAGGCCCTAAGCACCCTGAACATTTCAGGCGGCGTTCCTGTTTTATCTGCAAAGCAATACTTTGTGTTTGTTATCTCCTGCACAACATAAGCACTTTTCTTGGAATAACTGCATTTGCACAAGAACTTTAGCCACCACGGAAAGCTGATTAAAGCACAAATGCCTAATTAAGAACATATTAACAAAAATATTTTGAGTAGACTCTTGTGCATATGGGCACTGTTTTATGCTCAGTAGCCACACAGAGCAAACTTTGCAGAATGAGTAAAGTTAAAACGGAAGGGAAGCCTGTTAGCAGAGACCTCAGTCCTGCAGAAACACCAGCGTTACAAGGTGTTGGACTGCTGCAAGCAGAATAACAAATAAGATCAAGTAGGAAAGTAAAAGTGAATGAAGCAAAGCACAGCATTGCACGCAACAGGCAACAGCGCACCAGCAGCAGCAATGTAAGCCCAAATGGCAAAAACTATTGATTGAAACACCAGTCTGCTATTTTTATCTGCTGTGGTTGCAAAATAAAAGTATCTGACAATCCTCCAGGCTAAAAGATGGGGATCAGTTTGAAATCAACATAGGGGCTGCCAGACATCAAGATTTTCCTAGGTCTCTATTTTTCACCTGGAAAACCTTCTCTATGCAGAATTAAGAATAACTAGGTAAAACAAGCAAACAAAAAACCCAACCTGCTGCCTTTTTTTCTTTTTAAACTGGCAAAAGTGATGCTTACCTAGCCCACAACAGACTGACCCCTGGAAAAAAAAAATCATATACTTAAGCAAAAATTACACAGAGCTAAGCAAACATAGGCTTTTTGACTAGCTGTATTTCTCCTATCACCTGAATGCAGGCTACGGGCACGAATTTCGATGGCATCCAGTCAGCGCAGCCCCTGGCTTGAAATAAACCCCACAACATCTGTGCCGAGGTACCGCCGTACAGGTTGGACTTGCTACCAAATATATTCCCGTTACACCTTTCAGCAAGCCAGCTTTGCGTTCTGTTTCACGAATAACGACTGCTAAACGCGCCCGACTGAAAAAAGTGACAGAATTTAGGAAACAGCGCCAAGGTTAAGATCCATTTAAGCCCCTTTCTGCTGCTGGACGTCCCCGCGGGGCGCTGACCTCAGGAAAACGCTGAAAATTAAGGAAGAAAGCCCCCAAACTGGTGAAGATGAGAGAAGTTATAATTAGCTCCAGCCCCCAGCCGCCTCCCCACCCCTCTTTTTGGGCAGCCCTGCGGCTCCATGAAGCTCCCGGGCCACCCCCGCCCCCTGCCCTCACCGTGCGCTGCTGCTGCCGCCGCCCGCCCGCCGCCGCCGCCATTTTGTGCGCGGGCGGCCCCCCTCCCCCCGCGGCCCGTCCCTTTAAGGGCGCCGCGGCCATGCGGCGGCCATGAGCCGGCCGCGGCTTGACTGACGGCCCAACCGGCGAATGGGAAGGGAGGACGGCGCGGCTAGCCCCGCCCCGTGCGGTTCTTGCGGGTCGTCACAGAGCCGCGTGTGAGTGGCGCGCCGGACGCCCAATGAGAAAGAAGGGCGGGGGCTCTCGGCCAATGGAAGGCCGGCCCTCGCGGGGCCCCTCCCCTCGGGCCCCCCGCCCCCCCCGGTCCGGGTGCGGGTGCGGGCCCCGCGTCCCCGCCGGGAGAGGCGCGGATGGCGGCGGCGGCGCAGGCGGCCGGGCCGGCTCTGTACGCCTGCACCAAGTGCACGCAGCGCTACCCCTTCGAGGAGCTGTCCCAGGGGCAGCAGCTGTGTAAGGTGAGGGCGGGCGGGGCGGGGACGGGGACGGGGGGAGACCGGGATCCGGGGGGGAGGTCGGGATCGGGATCGGGGGGGAGGCTGGGGCCGGGGAGAGGCCGGGAACCGGGAGCGGTTGGGACCCTGGGGAGGTCGAGAGCCGGGGGAGTCCGGGCAGGAGGAGGCCGGGACCCCGGGGAGGTCGGGCAGGGGGAGGCCGGGATCTAGGGGAGACCAGGAGCCGGGGGAGGTTGGGACCCAAGGGAGGCTGGGCAGGGGGAAGCCGGGATCCAGGGGGGGGACAGCGCCTGGGTGAGGCTGGGACCCAGGGGAGTCCGACCAGGGAGACGTTGGGAGCCGGGGGAGGCCGGGATCCAGGGGAGGTTGAGACCAGGGGGAGCCCAGGACCCCGAGGAGGTTGAGCAGGGGGAGACCGGGATCCAGGGGAGATCAGCACCCCGGGGAGGTTGAGACCCTGGGGAGACCAGGACAGGACCAAGGGGAGGTTGGGACCCAAGGGAGAAGCTGGGATCCAGGGGAGGACAGCACCCGGGGGAGGTTGAGACCAGGGGGAGGCCAGGAGTTTGGGGAGGTTGAGCAGGGGGAGAACGAGATTCAGGAGAGGCCGGGACCCGGGGGAGGTTGAGACCCAGGGGAGACCAGGACTAGGGGGAGGTTGGGACCCAAAGGAGCCTGGGCAGGGGGAAGCTGGGATCCGGGGGAGGTTGGGACCCAGGGGAGTCCGGCCAGGGAGAGGTTGGGACCCAGGGAAGGCTGGGATCCAGGGGAGGACAGCGCCGAGGGAGGTTGAGATCCAGGGGAGACCAGGACCAAGGGGAGGTTGGGACCCAGGGGAGACCAGGACCAGGGGGAAGTTGGGACCCAAGGAAGGCTGGGCAGGGGGAAGCCGGGATTCAGGGGAGGACAGCACCAGGGTGAGGTTGAGACCCAGGAGAGTCTGGCCAGGGAGAGGTTGGGAGCCGGAGGAGGCCGGGATCCAGGGGAGACCAGCAGCCAGGGGAGCTTGAGACCTGAGAGAGTCTGACCAGGGAGAGGTTGGGACCCAGGGGAGGCCAGGGAGGGGGAGGTTGGGACTCAAGGGAGGTCAGATGCATGTCCCGGCAGAAGGAGCTGACCCCAGTGTTTTCTCTCCCCGCCCAGGAGTGCCGCATCGCACACCCCGTCGTCAAGTGCACCTACTGCCGCTCCGAGTTCCAGCAGGAGAGGTACCAGGGTTGGGGGGCGTTGGGGTGCCTGGTCCGTGCTGTCAGCACCCATGGACAGAGCGTGAGGGAATAACCGGTGGCTGGTTCAATATCTGTGCGCTTTTGTCTCTAGCAAAACCAACACCATATGCAAGAAGTGTGCCCAGAACGTCAAGCAGTTCGGAACGGTGAGTAGGCTCTCGGTTCTGAAAGGTCACGTTAAGTCCAGCCGTCTCGTAGCTCTAAAAGTTCAGGTTAGATCCATCCATTTCTCAGCTCGAAAAGTTCAGGTTAGGTCCATCCATCTCTCATTTCTAAAAGTTCACCTTAGGTCCTTCCATCTTTCAGTTCTAAAAGTTCCCGTTAGATCCATCCATCTCTCAGCTCTAAAAGCTCAACTTAGGTCCATTTGCCTCCTAAATTAAAAAGCTTTCAGAACCAAATAATAAAAACTTTTGGAAAGGTGATGAAAACTACAGGCAGCTCTTCGTTTCCTTTATGGCTTACAGTTTCTGTTTTTTCAGACTTAAAGGCGTTGTGGTTATGTGTGGTTTAACAGTTATGAATAACTGCAGTGTAGTTATTCACAGCAAAAACAATGTTAATTCACTTTACGCATGTAAAGTAGTTCTTTGCATATGCTCATGAATGCACGCTTGACAGCAGGAAGACTATTAGCTGCCTGTGTTCTTAATGAGTGGTAAATGGGAAAATCTAATCATACCACGTCGCTTATATTATGTAAGTCTTCAAGTTTTAGATGCGCGTTAATCATCTTAAGCTGCTAAGTAGAAAAGATTGACTTTATTCCTGTTACTTTGCATTTGCCCATCTTGAATTTCAGCGTCGGTTCCGTTAGAGAAATTAAACTTTTTAATATATGAATGCACGCGTTGTAGCTGAGTGCCCTGCAGACACTTGTTTAGAGAAGGTATCAAGATAATCTCGTTTGGGAAACAAAAGCCCGTAACTTCTTCATACTTGACATCAAGCACGCTAGATGAAATTCAGCTTACTGGAGAAACGTAACAGCTGTTGGTATGTAGTCAGGCATTTTGTGAATGTAAATGATGTAAACTGAACAAAGAACATTCTTTGAAAAGCTTAAAATGTAGCACAATTAAGAACAGGGCAGATCCAGCAATGTTTTATCGGTAGTTCATCAAAAAAAGGGAACTGCAGGGAAGATAATCGGCTATTTCTGACCTGTGAAAACTGTCAGGAATTTTATTTTCTACCAGTACATTACTCTAGCTTACTGTCTAATCAGAAACTTGATTATCTGTCCCAGTGGTGCCTGAAGGGTGTTTTTTGTTGCTTCCTTTTTTTTTTTTAGTTTCTTACAGAATTGCAGAGATGAAGATGCACATCCTGGAGGTGCAGGGCTATCAAATCCCTGAGTAGTTCAGCGGAGAGGGATGTTTTCAGAACCTCCGAAGTCTAAAAATGGCTTGATTACTCTTCTCTTAAATTTAAGTAATTTGTTTAGTAATGTAGTAAAACAGAGAAAAGAATGTGAGTGTTTAAAAAAAAAAAGACAGGTATAGCAATCAAAAAGTATTTCTTTCACTGATTTTGTACATGAGCTTTCATGGAAAACACGGAGTGTTTTTTGATCTTTGAAGGACTATCATTGTTATTACTAAAGACACAAAAGGCAGGAAAAAAGTTTTTTTTTAAGGCATATCATATGAACCCATAGTAGTTTAGAAGCATCGCGTGATTTGAATGAACTGCGTTAATGCTTTCTGGTTGCTGTAGTGAACTAACCTCAGTTCAACTTACCTCTTTTCCAGCCCAAGCCTTGTCAGTATTGTAATATTATTGCAGCATTTATTGGCACGAAATGTCAGCGTTGCACCAACTCAGAAAAGAAGTATGGCCCACCTCAGACGTGTGAACAGTGCAAACAGCAGTGTGCTTTTGATCGAAAAGAAGAGGGAAGAAGGAAGGTAGGCTTTGTTCCAGAGCTGCAATGGCTTGGATTGACAAAAGAAGATGTTCCTGCTTCATAAAAGAAAGATGAACAGGAGTGTTCGAGTTCACTAATATTAGATTAAAGATGCTGTGCTTTTCAGTATTTGAATTACATTCATTAACTTGCAATTTTTAGATTCACTACCAGGCTATTTTATTTTAAATTAAATCACTCTTTTTTTTAAGTAGGCTTAAGAATACTCTTGACAGTGGTCGCTGGGAGCAGAGCAGCTGAATAGTTCTTGGTGCTTTGATTTTTTTTGCGTGTTTCCCTATTCATTGCCTCTTATGTATGTCCTTAACTTGATTCTGTCACTTTACCTCTTCCAATTTGCCTGCCTTGCCTTAAAATACAGCACCAGAGAGGTAGACTCTTTTTAACCTCCCCGTGTTTTCTTAAATAGCTTTGGTGAGTGCCACTTTCTCATTCCAGAAGGTGCTGAGGAAATGACCTCAAAAGCCTCTTGCCCGAACCCAAGACTAGTGCGTTTTTTACAGAAGAATTTACTTGGTAAAAGTAACACGTTGGCTGGACATCTTGATTCCGCCTGGAGTACAATGGGTTGAGAGAGGTTACATGGCGTCTAAGCTAAAAATGATTTGCCCCTTGTAAAAGTTATTGTCACTTCTGTGGTATAGAGTAAATCCAATATTTGCTAAGAACGCCTTCTAGCGTAATTTCCAATGACAAAAAGAAAAGGAATAAGCTTCACTTTATTAAAGAATAACGTGTATGTTGGAGGTACAGCGGTGCTGTTTCATACCAAAGGGATGTCTGGATTTTTCCTAAAGATATCAGAAAAATCGAAGCAATTGCAAATAATAACAATAATGATAGTAAATATAGAAATACATCATTTTAGTGCAAGTATACGTGGGGAAAAAAAAACACATATGATTTATTTTCCAACAGGTTGATGGAAAGTTATTGTGTTGGCTCTGCACCCTGTCCTACAAGCGAGTGCTACAAAAGACAAAAGAACAGAGGAAGAGTCTAGGATCTTCACATTCTAACTCCTCATCTTCATCTCTTACTGAGAAAGACCAGCATCATTCGAAACACCACCACCATCACCACCACCATCATCGTCACAGCAGTAGTCATCATAAGTAAGTATTTCAAAAATAAAAGTAGCTTTAGGTACCGCTTCTTATTCAGCGTGCTGTTAGTACTGAGATCAAAGTAAAGGAAATCAGAAATGCGGTTTAAAATGTGGCATCAAAGGCAGGAGCAGAAGGTCTGTCCAAGTCTGTCAAAACCTTTGTATTCTCACAATTTGGCTGAAGAGAAGCCAGCCAAATGCAGAAATTCTTGGTGGCCATTAAACTTGTTGATTTTACAATCGGTAGCAAGTCTAGAAAAGATACCCGCAGGATGGCTGCAGAAAAACAAGTTACCTGGGGATAAACTTGGATTTCTAAGCAGCAACTCCTGTGCGATACCTGCTGTGTGGCATGCAGTTACCGTGTACGTATTAGCACCCTAACTTACTCCATTGTGCCCCGTTTGTGTGCACATCCTTGTTGTTGAATGGAGAAGCAGGAAAGGCAGAGGATCACCGTCTGTCTGCGAGCAGTTTGCATCTCTTTGCTAGTTCTAATCAAATCCTGCTGGAAGAGGCAGTTTGTGAGTAGCTGTCCGAGGAAGACATAGGAAAATAACGCTGTCAGTTGGTTTACTGTCACCGATAACATTTCGCATAGTTCTGTCCAATCTCCTGCTACTTTTCTCAGCGTGACATCTCTGCCTGTGGTACAAGCAGAATACCAGCTTTAAATTAGATACCCAGCTTATCAAATCACAGCTCCCAGGATTGATTTGTTTCTTATGCTAGTACAATAGCCGTCATGATGTTTATTTTCATTGACAGGCTTATAGCAGTGTAACTTTAGAACTTCTTTTGGTTTTTGCATTTTGTTGGATAGTGAATACTACAGCTGCAGTGGTAATGCCCCGTCATGAAAAGACACTCAAACTCTCATTCCTCAAGCTTCACTTTTCCAGTGCTTTTTTGTTTTTGACTGAAACTTGTCTGACTAAGCGCAACATAAAGATAGAAGCACAATAAGCTGCAATAATATTGAGAATGAGGAGAAGAGAAATGTAAATACTCACAATTAAAAAAAAAACAACAACTTCTTAGGAACTTGAGGAAGAAAATTATTCTTGTCATACAGACAATTATGTACTGTTTCTGTCCTCTAATCTGATGAAAATTGAGTTACAAGGAGTTACAACATCTATTTTAATGCGTGTGACAGGTGTAGTGAGGATTAAATAAAAAAAGTTAGCTCTTTGCTGTAGTATAGAGCTTCTAATATATTCTAGAGTTATGAAAAAATATGGCCTGTATAGAGATGTGCCTAATGTTCCTTGCTTAGCAACTTTTTTACTTTAGGCTACCCTGGGTCAGTTGCTTCTGGTCCAATAAGAATCTCTTTCCCTCTGCATTTCAGTTATTGTTGAGCTGAGAGAATAATACAAGATAGACATAAAAAATGATTGAACTATTTGATTCAACGCAGTCTTCTAAATTTTACTATTCCTACATCAATGCTGTTCAGTAAAGTTACTTTTGAAATTATTGGAAACATCTTTAGAGTTGAAAAAGTTATATTCAGGGATCTAAAACTTGACATTGTTTATATGCCACCACATAAGCAGCATTTTAGGCAATGTTCATACAACAGTATGGGAATCCCAAGAATGCTGTTTTAGGTCAGCTTGTTGAGCACGAGATTAGCAATATGAAGTGCACAAAAATTGGGAAATATCAGAAAAAGCTTTAACTGTCATTCTTGAAATCTACCCCTTGCATCTTATGGTAGTGTGAATATTTATCTAAAATATATTTTTTTTAGCATCCAGATGTATTAAAGAGTGGTCATGAGTATCTCTGCCCAACTGAAAATTCAAAATTGGTAATTTTCTTTACTTAGAAAGAAAAAAAAAAGGAGGGGGGTAGTTTTTCTCAAGTACAGATACCATTCACACTAGCTTAGAAATAATGGCATGTTTGGTCAGTTACCAAGTACATTTCACATATTTCAGAATCAGCAGTCTGAGTCCAGAACAAGATCAGGGACTATGGAAACAGAGGTAAATATGATATTATTTGTTAATTTCTTGTTAATTTATTTTGCAATTTTTATTTAAAAGACTTTTTTCTTGCATTTCTGGCTAGTCTCTAGCAGTCCGGCTAGGAGCATGAGTTAGTTATTTTACATGTACCAAATGGTGTTGTTAGAGAGTTACATAGTACAAGGCTTTAGGTTTACATTTTGTTTGATTTCAGCCATAAATCCTCTGCAGCTATTCAGAATGAAACTCCAAAGAAAAAACCCAAACTGGAATCCAAGCCATCAAATGGAGATAGGTAAAGTTACATTTTTGTAAAGCTGAGCCATTTCAACCAAGCACAACTATTTGTGGCCAGTTTCTTCCTTTTCCTTTTTTTGTGTTCGACGAATGAGGGAGGTGAAACTGTTGTCCAGCCAAACAGATTATTGGGTGGCGTCTGAGTGCTGTTGGTCAACTAAATTACTTTATTAGCAGAAACCTGGCACTGCATTCCTTCTTTTAGGCTCTTTGGGGCAACATTAAAGGCTAAATAACAAGGCAACAGTTAATGAAATAGTATTCCCTAATATCACTGTTTTTTTAGATCAGGTGCAGGGTTGAACCGGCTATTTAATGTTAACCTAGTATCTAAAGAAGTCTTCTGGGCCTTTTAAGTGTGAGACTGAATATTTATTCTGTCTCTGACGTAACAGTTGGAATAAATGTAAAAGTGGCTGCTTCAGTCAAAAGGTATTTGTCCCCCTCAAAGCTAATACTTAATTATATTTCTGCAGGTGTATGTAATGTGTGCCATTAGTAAGGTAATTTGCCAGTTGCATCCATTTCTGTCAGGTACATACTTTTTTTGCATTAGTCCTTAAGGATGTTTGTGGAATTATTAATTATCCAATATGAATTTTGAAAAAATGAACTGTTTTTTACTATGGATGTTGCAAGTAATTATTGTTTTCTATTTTTAGTAGCTCTATAAATCAATCAGCAGACAGTGGGGGAACTGACAACTTTGTTCTCATAAGTCAGCTGAAAGAAGAAGTAATGTCGCTTAAACGTCTTCTGCAGCAAAGAGATCAGACTATTTTAGAAAAAGATAAAAAGGTAAACTTTTCATTTACTTAATGAGAACTTTATCATTTTATTGTCGGTTTTGTAGACTGTTAACAACGTCAAAATGGTGAGATTAAAAAAACTGCATCTGATTATTTTTTTTTTAGTAACTAATCAGATCTTACCTTTTAAAGGACAAGTTTGGGACTTGAATATATATCATATATATATATTCACGAAAATATATCATGAATATATTTTGGCTCTAAGTCAAAGAGGAATTCACCTTATCTTACTTCAGCCACCTTGAAGTTAGCCGTCTGGTCCACTGTTACTCAGGCAGCATGTGCCACAGTTGACAGACAAAATGCCAGACAGGAGTTTGTGTGTTTTACATATTTTAAATTGAATCACAGCAAAGGTCCCAAATTATCTCTGTAGGCTGATGGACACCCAAGATAAGAGGAGGAATACGAGTAGTAAGCATTTCAAGTTTAGCATAGTTTTTGCTTAGTTTTAAATTTAAGCTACTATAGCCATAATTCATGAGATGGAGTACAAATGTATAATGTACGAAAATTGTTTAGATTTTAAAATACTGTTAGTATATGTGTAGTGTAGGTTATCAAGTCTCGGTCAGTGACTGGAAGAGAAGCTTGAATTAGATGCCTGGCAGTCAACAAAAGTTATTGAAATATAGTTAGGTCCAAATGACTGCAGTGAAACTCATACAAGAGATTCAGCTTTCAAAAAACCTAATGACTGGCAAGAAAAGAGAAATAACTACAAATATGTACTTCATTTAGCCTTTATAAGAGCTTATTTCTTTGCCATGTTTAACTAGATGGGTTTAAGACACTATCTGTAATGGTGGCTCTGGACTCTCTATTCAGGATTGAGTAAGTTATGGAGTTATATTAATAATTCCACTTCTGACGTTTTCAATTCAAAATTTGATTATAGATATGCATGGTAGTGTATCAAAAATTTCATGGTTAGGAATGTTGATCCCAAAAGGAGATTAGGAAATTGCTTCCACTTTCAGGCTACAGATCAGTATCTGAACTTCTACACTTGAGTCTGTTGTGTGAAGGGTATTGAAACTTTAGTTTGTATTACTCTTATAATATACTTGCTAAATTTTAGAACTGCTTGCTATTTCAAGCCTTTAAGTGGTTAATATGAAAGAGCTGGATAGTCTGTCATGGATGCTCTTCAGGTAGTTTTTTAAAGGACAAGCATTAAGGCCCAGATCTCTCTCTTATAAAGCCTATAGAATGTCATGAGTCAGTAGGAAATTCACTTATCTATTTTTAAATTTCATCTACCAGATAAAGCTAACAAAGGGTTAGGTAAGGAAATGTCACCTACTTCTGCATAGTAACTTGTTTTATGCTGTTCCCATAGGGAGAGCATTTAATAATTTTAATATCCCTGCTGTTGAAGCTGTTTGTTCAACCTCAGAGATCTTTGAACTTAAAGGCTCCTTGAGGCATCAACTATTCACTTCCAGAATGTCACTTTCTTCAGCTAGTAGAGCAGGGGAAGAAGAGCTGAGCACACAGTACAGTGTTTGCATACGTGAAAAATTTACAACAAATGAATGCATTGTGGGGGGGTTGTTTCTTTTTTTACTGTGAAATAGTAAATATAAAGATGCTTGCTTAGACAAAAGTCTGCAAATACCGGTCTTGAACCAGATTTGTGGGAGATTCTTGTCCTAAGACTTGTGTATGGACAGTGCTTGAACAGTTTGGAGTGCTCCAAAAGAAAAATCTTTCGAATGTGTAACTTGGGGCAAAACCAGCAACTCAGTGCACCAGCTCTGTAGTACTGTGCAATACTCATTCATCTTTTATTTTAGTCAAGATCTCAGGCATGTCACTTCCAGTGCTTATCAACTGGCATTGTTTGGCTTTCTGGATTAAATGTGAGACACTGAGACATTTCCATAGGTTCCTGAGATTTGACACTCAGGGAGGAGGCACAATTTCCTGAAAGTTCTGGATGCATACTTTACTGTAAATAATCCATAATCCGTAATGATTCCACAGACTGATTAGAAGGCATACCGCAGCAGTCCAAGGAATCTTCACAGAATTTGTGCTTTTAGTTGACAGAGCTGAAGGCAGACTTCCAGTACCAGGAGTCCAACTTGAGGACAAAAATGAACAGTATGGAAAAAGCTCACAAGGAAACTGTGGAACAGTTGCAGGTAAGTAGCTGCTTCTCGATACCTGAGCACTACTTCAAATGGAATTATGTATCAGGCTGTTCACTCACTGCAGTGAAATAGTACAAAGTCTGGAATGATCATTGCTACGTTTAAGCTTGTATTCATTGTACAGCAGTTCTGCAGTCAACAATCTCCGTACAAATTAAATTACTGTAAGAATTGCTTTCTAACCTGAAGAGATAGAGGCTTAGCTCCTGTGCCTTCTAAAAGGTGTTGTTTTTTTTGTCTGTCCTCTGATAGTTCATCAGTTGTCAGTGTGCTGTTGATCTGATTTTTCGGCTTAGCATAATGCAATCAGCAGTTAAATATTTCATGTTAAACTACGTGTCTACTTTGACAGGAAGAAAACCTAAATTAATTGCCTTATAAATCACTGAATGAACAGATGTTCAGTGCAATACCTCAGACACTCAATTTTGCTATGCAAGAAGTGTGGTTGCCTGTTCTGTTAAACATGAAATATACATATCAAGTCTTTGAATATTCTCAGCACGTACGTTTTGAAAATTTGTTTCATAAATGCAATGGGAAATTAGTGCATGACACTACTATGTGAGGCTTTACAGTAACTCATAAAACCTTTTTTTTTTTTTTTTTTATCTGTATTGCAGGCCAAAAACAGAGAACTGCTCAAACAGGTTGCAGCATTGTCAAAGGGTAAAAAGTTTGATAAAAGCGGGAGTATATTAACGTCTCCCTGAGGAACTGGTTATCCATGGGGTTTACGACTCAACGTAAATTTGAGTAATTCTGTGAAGCCCTTAAAATCCTGTGTAGTCGAAAAAATATTTTTGCACACCAGATTAGTTGGCATGTTTCCTACACATTTTTATAATTAATAAGCAGCTTTTTTTAGTTACTGTTCAGATAAAGTACTTCAACTGGCTTGAAGAATGTTTTTTATTTTTTTTATATTGGAAACTTTTTGCCAGCAATAGTATTAAAAAATGGCATAGAGAACATAGCAGTGCTCTCTCTAAAAGGACAACATGCAATAACAAACTAGGTGTACTTTTTACAAAGCAGCAACTGAGTCTTTTAAACTGTACGGATGTCAGCCAAAAGTTCATGAATCTGCAGTGACGCTGAACAGCGGTTTCTGGCAACTGTTCTTTTGCTTTGTATCAAAATACAAATTTAGAATGGAAATCATGGTGCTCAAGTGAAACTAAAAAAAAAAAAAGACGTATATGTATTTGTAAATACAACTGTAACGGTTATATTCTTAGTTATAACAAGTAATTAGTGTTTTACATTCTTGTGATAGGGATTTACTGAAAGATTATCTATTGTACAGTAACAGAGGCAGCGTGTTTTTTGTAAGATTTACTGTAGATTTTTCTTGCAAGTGCCTTTCTCCAACTGTTTATTTATAGGAATGTTGGTATTTTGTACATAAGGTTTTTATGTTTTAAAATCATGTTTAATAAATGTTTTATGTAAATATAAATGTGTGTACAGAGGAATCTGAATCACAGATCAAAGTGGCTAGTGCAGTGCTTGAAGCAGCATCAAGAGCTAGCCAATTCATGGACAGTGAGTATTGGCTTTAGATAACCTTTGTAGCTTGTCTGTGAGCTGTAGAGTTTTGTTAGTGCTGCTCATGCCAAACACGTCCTGAACAAAAAAAGAAATGTTTTTTGTTTGTTTGTTTTTTTGCGACACTAAAGTTTAGCAGTTTGTTTACATCTCTCTCTATTTGGCACCGTGCTATAATTTTAAGTCCATGGCAGGCATTGTACCCCCGATGTAACATTTTTAATTAGCAATATACACTCAAATTTAAATATATATTCCCCACTGTTTGATTTAATTACTTAGTTGTAAATTATGGTTACTCTTCTTAATGAACTGCAAGGTTCTCATCCCCTGGTAAAGACAGACATCGTGAAAAGAGTAGCCAGAACTAATGGTCTTGAAATGGAGAATGGATATGTTGTCAGAGGGAGGGTGTTTTAATGTTTTTGGGTAGATTTTGATTCTAAATTACATCAGTTTAGGTTTAACTCTGCTCCTAATGGACATCAGTCATATTTAGAAATTTCTATTAACCATAGCCTAGTATACCCCAAGGTCTCTGTTCAGGAAGGTGAGTTACAACTCAGCATAAAGTGAAGTAGACTTACATGAGTAAAGGTTTAGTTCAGCTCTGGGTACTGACTGGTAACAGGGTAACTGTATTTCAGTAAGTTTAGCTGTGTAGAATAAGCTATGCGCCTTTTAATAAAAGAACAGAAATCTAAAGTTACTTGGCTGTCCACCTGTGTACTCAACTGTGAACGCCTTTTCAGTAGTTCAAACAAGTTCCAGCAGTGACAGACTAGCGAATGATTTGAAAAATCATGCTAGCTTATTTCGTATGGTTTACGTGTATTTTTATACACTACAATCAACTTCGTATGTTTATAAATTCTCCTTCTTTAAAATTCCTAAACTAAGCTAGAGAATGCTGCTATCCTTTTGGGATGCTAGTCTTTTTTGGTTTTTAATATACAAATTTATCACTTTCGTTAATTCAGAGTAGTATTTTGATACTATTTTTTCCACTTGAATGGCAACCCACGTTTGGTGAAACTGGTTTTAAAACATGAAACTGCATAGCAAATTGAAATATTTAAATTAGAATCACTTACTGATACCTGTTCAAGCTGCAGTAAGGACATTTTAAAGGAACAAACAAGTTCTTTTAAGAAGTAATTCATTTTATAATCCCAGACAAAACCAAAAACTTTTAGGGGCTTCACAGTGTTTAGTTCTAATTAAATACCTGCTCTTTTTGTTCCATAACCTCATTTTTTACCTTGAATTTTTTAAAGTTCTAAACGAGCCAGCTGAATCCCGATCTTGAAAATAGTGTCCTGGAGCTGTAGGGTATTGACATAATAAACTGATGTTCTTTAAACGTGGATCTGCAAGGAGATTGTTGTAATGTATCGTGCTTTTTAGCCTGTTTCCAGATGTTGATTAGCGTTGACCAGTAATGGCCATTTTGGCTCGAGTTATTTATGTATTTTAAGCCTGTGAATATTGCGGCCCCCTTTTAGGTAGGATGTCTAAATACGCGTTCTGCAGTGAGGCTCTTCAGCTGTCCACTTGTATAGACTATTGAAATACTGTACTGGCACACATCTGACTGTTGACATTTTGTACCTTTTCTAAATCCAATGTTTCACAATAAAATCTTGTCAAAACATTAATCTGTCCTTCTAAAATCATTCATAAATTCGTATTTCATGTTAGTCCTTCACAGTATGTTAATAATTAAGACTGTGGCACAAAAAAGACAGAATTTAACGTTTGCATTTGATACTTAGATTTCTGGGAAGATTAGGTACCTTGGGTTGTCTAGAAATTGTTGCAAATTAGAATTTCAGATTAATTTCTTAAGAAAAGATTATGTTTTTCTACAGCAGGATCGTAATACATAGAAATCTGTTGTTGAGAAGAAGGAAAAAACTTCAGCTTAGGAAAAAAAAAAGCTTTAACTTGAATCTAGTGAAATTTAGTAGTCTTTATCAAGCTTTTTATGTTCTTAAAATGAGGAGGGAAGATCAGCACTTGTATTTAAAAGTACACGAATTTCTCTCTTGGTCAGTTACCTACGAGATTGCTCTTCCTTTACATACGTTGTGTAGAGGGAGGTGATTGAGACTGGAAGTGAAGCTGACAATTTCTGTGTCCATTTTCTTTGTTTAAGGAGAAGTTGGGCACCCATACACCGGCCTCTAAGTCACGGTAGCTCCTAGCGTTTAAAGTTTTTGTGCTGCAATTCATAGAGTTTTTTTGTATTTTTCTGACATCAGTTCTTCTTCCCAAAATCTAGCAGAATGGTTCTCATTTAAGAATTAAAGTTCAGAACGGGGGAAAAAAGTCAAAACAAGAAAGTAAGAATCTGCAGCTTTCTGGTCAACACGATTATCTACAAGGGGGGGGAATATTTGGATTTCCGAGCCCTGCTCTTACAGCAGTGTGCATTTTATATTAGATATAATAATAAATAATACGCTATTATAATATTGAATTGTTCTTAGCCACATCTTAATACAAATTTGCAGTGGATTTGGTGAAGCCATTTATTTTTAAAGCTGACAACAAAGCAAAGCTATGTGTGGTACCTAGTTTAGATGTAGTTTCCACGTAACCCATGCTAAACTTGTATAACTGGCTATGCAACAGATTGCCTCCCTAAAAGAGATTTGCATCATTAGAAGCAAATTTCTTTAAAGAAGTTTTGTTTAAAACTGATGTAGCCTGTATATAAACACTTAAACTGTTCTTGATGGTTTTCAGTAGCTTTAGAAGCTCTAAATCCACACTGATCTTTTTGAAAACACTTAAGTTTATGGTTGCAAGCTGTAATCTTAACAAACTTTTTTAAATGGAGTAAAAGCTGTTCATGTGATGTTTTGTGGCTTCAGATGAGTTGAAAATACTGCAACAGAAAATATGTTTTCTCATGTTATGTGCAATTCCTGTTGCTTTCCTCATGGAAAAGGTATTGATAAATAAAATGACATATGCTGAATCACACAGAAGTAGTAGGGGGAATGAGCCAAGGGGATTATTGGGGTAGAAGACAGATGTTTGACATGCTCCTGGGGAATGAAGCAGGGTGATACGGGCTAACGGAAAGAAACCTCTGAGCTGTGTTACTCATTCAAGTGATGTGCTGAATCACAAGGAAGTTTTCTTCAAGCCACAGATTATCTATGTATGCAAAAATGGCAATTCTTTAAGGTAAAACGCAGCGTTGTCTAAGGGAGGGTTTTGGGTTTGTTTTTCTTTTCATGACAGTAGAGTACAAATTCAAGAAGTAAGCAGACTAAAGAGCTCGAAAATATAAAGATGTAAAATACATACTTATAAGAAGTTAATCATACTGTTTAGGCCTAGAAAAAAATAGGTAAAACTGCAACAGAGTGTTGTATACCTTTGCCACAGCTGGGTAATGGTAGAAGCTTCAACATATAACTCGAACCCATTTTGTCTGTCTGATCTTACACATTAGACAGAAGTCATCCTTGAACATAAACAGCAAATGAATCATTGATGTTTTCTCTTGCTTTAACCCAAACAGAAAGCAAGTCTGGATTTGCAGGTTTCCCCGTAAAAACTTTCATTTCAGTATGCTGGCACTGCTCTAACTGACCTTCTTACTCCGGGATTTCTTGTCTCTATTTCTCCTTCTGGTGGATAAAGGGAATTTTGCGTTTTGACTGAGTGGAGTTTAAGTACCAAGGATGCTGATTTGCTGAACAAGCCAGGTGAAAGTCAGGTGAAAGTAGGGATTTGTGTTTTTGTTTGTTTGTTTGGAGTGTAGATTTTCCTTCTGTTAAGGTTTTCTTACTTTTAGAGTGCCTATCTAAGTTCCTAAATTTGCAATTGGAAAAGCAGCTTTCCAACCTCTGAAGAATACTAACGGATGAAGGTAAACCTGCATCATCTGTGCATGTCGAAGGTTGGTTTTAGAGGCATGAGCAGAAGACTGCTTTTATAGTGATAAGTTTTGATTACAGAAGGCTTGTGGACAAACAAAAAGTCAGTTGGACCAACGAAGAGGCCAGAGCTGCTTTGGGCCATGGTGATCGTACTGTGGGTTGGCTCACAAGAATTTGGTGCGTTCCTGCTCTGGCTTTTACAGGTATTAAAATTTGCAGCCTGAGCTGATTTTTTACTTCCAGATGTAACCCCTCTTTCAGTAGTAGCTCATAGCAAATTATTTCAAACTGTATGCTGAAAAGCTGGAGATGTTTTCCCTTATTTGAATTAACAGATACGTGTTTTGCCTTATTTCAACAAAAGATACAGTACATTCACAGTTTCTCCTTCATCACGTATATCCATTCATGTCCTTTCCCTTTTAGGGAAATCTTGAGAGCGAGTTGTATTTACAAATGTTTCTTGAGAAACTTTTTAAACTTTCTTAGACAACTCTTTACATACTGCTGCACATTTTGCAGAATCGTGTGTTAATTTCCCCTCATATTTGTATGCTCAATATTCCACTGCATAAATGATACAATTATTTCCTGGAATGTGTTTGTCCAGTCATGGTCTGCTCTTGAAAATAGTATATGCCTATATTGATTAGAATTCAACTTACGAAAATTTACAATCAACTAAACACAAAAAATGTTTACTGCCAGAAAAATGTCTTTTTTTCAGGTAGAGATTATTCCACTTGTTGGATGTGAAGGTAAAAGTGAGGCATTTTCTTTCACTGCTGAAAGTCTGATGTGTTAATCTAGCTGAGTGCGCTGAAGCAGTCCAATAGCTCTCCTACAACCTGGACAGTGCCATAGTTGCACAACACATTACCAAATGCAGCTGGGAACAGTAATTTCGGTAATTCCTTGGGGATCTGCAAGAAGTTGCTTGCTAGTGAGTTGTCTGACTCAGGCTGTGCATCATTCATCAAAGATACCTTGGTGCAAGATGGCTTAATATCATACAACAATAACATCCACCAAAGGTTGTGAGTACTCGTTCTTACTCTTCCTGGAAAAGCATGAAGTCATCTTGGTTCAAAAATAAAATAAAATAAATTGCCTTGCAAGATTCAGCTGAAATTTAATTCCAGTGCTCCTGGGTTAAAGATCCTTCAATCTTTCCTCCTGTAATAACTCTGCTCCAGTTTCTTAGGGTGTGATGTCTTTTTCCTCGTGTTTTACATTAAAAGTAATTATATTTAAGGATTTCTATTTTAAAACAAACCCAACTTTGGATCTTGTTTATCTGACGGAATGAAATTCCTTTCTTCCTACATTCTAAGTTTACTAACTGAAGCTAGAGCTCAATAGGAATGACTGCCTACATCAGATTAACCACTAGATGCTGCTTAAACCACACAGTTTCTCAGAAGAGTTCAGCTGTAAATGCTTTTTGCACACAATCTGGCACTCACAATGGATAGCTCTTCCAGTTCAAGTACAATGCTAATGCTAAAATGAGAATATCCTAACTACTGAAGTGGTTGTACTTTGGAAAATATATTAGAAAAACTGAAATACAGTTTGGAAAAATAAACATAGTGATATTCAGTATATTTAACATAGTTATATATATATGTATATATGATACTATATAGTGATTTCTCAGACTGATTTACCTTAAGAAAGAAGCACCCCTCTTTTGTAAGTCAGGAAGAATATGTTGAAGTCTTACTCCGTCAACATAGATGTGTGATAAATCCATAGTGTTAGTCAGCTGACTTAGCATCTGAACCATAGATTAATAATGTAAATGATTTACTCATACTGCAGTAAGCAATACAAAGGTGAAAAGAATATACTTTTTACTCGGAAAAATAAGGTTTAAAGCACACTGTTTTCCTCTTTCTTTGAGTCTGACACACGCTCCTGATACGAATTTTTCCCAGTTTGATTCAGTAGGTATGCGTATTTAAAATCTTGTACCTTTCTAGTGAAAGAGAGAGGTCTGCTCATCTGCTCATCATTTAAAGGCAAGGTGTCTTGGGTTCACAAAGACCTATCTGTAGTAGAGGAAAACATGTTTTATTTTTTACACTTTATAGGCATTCTTTGCATTGTAATTATATTTTCTACAAGCAGTAACGTCACATCTTAAGGAGGAAGATCAAGGGATCCGTGTCTGCAGATGACACAAAACTTGAAAGAGTGGCTGATGTGTCACAGGGTCCTGCTGCCATCCAGAGGGACCTTGAGAGGTGGGCTGACAAGAATCGCATGAAGTTCAGCAAGGGGAAGTGCAGGGTCCTGCCCCTGGGGAGGAACAACCCCAGGCACCAGGACGTGCTGGGGGCCACCCAGCTGGAAAGCAGCTCTGCAGAAATGGGCCTGGGGGTCCTGGTGGACATGAAGTTGAACGTGAGCCAGCAGTGCCTGAGCCCTGGCACAGGCTGCCCAGAGAGGTTGTGGAGTCTCCTCCTTGGAGATCTTCAGAAGCCACCTGGACATGGTCCTGGGCACCCTGCTCTGGGTGTCCCTGCTTGAGCAGGGGTTGGAGCAGATGGACCCAGAGGTGCCTTCCAACCCCAACCATTCTGTGATTCTTCGATCTTGAAACTTAAGTGGGTAAACATATTTTCCTTCACTTGAACTATTAAAATACGTGACTCTGTTATGAAAAAAAAAAATGGCTAAGCAGTGTTTTGATGTTTTCAGCTTTTTATTCACTGGGTTCAGTTTAATAGAAGTAAAAAAATAAAATTCACCTGTTAAGCAGTGTTGCATAGTGAAATACTTTAACTGAAAGTAGATGATTGTTATGTAATCACCAAGATAATTTGCTGAGCTTGGAAAATAAATTGTTTTGCTTGAAGAAGCATTTCTATAAGCTATTTTTGGAAACAAATTTTAAGTAAACAGAGCAGGGAGCTGTAACTTCCCATCTATTTGTTTCCTGTTAATCTGTTGCCAGCATGATATCATTCTTTTACAGCATGGCATAATTTCTTTTACGATCAGAATAAGTCTGTTTGAAAATAGGGAAGTACCAAAAAATGCTTATCTTGCTATCCAAAACCTTAAAGCCCTTTTCCATTATTTTTTATGGTTAGAAACAGAGTTCTAAATAAGTTTGATGTGAAGGTTGTATGACGTTAAGACTACATATAGTTTTTGTGGTGTTTTCCCTTTATCCTAAGTCATATATCTTTTATTAAATATGTATGTTTTAAGTAGTGTCATATGTGAAATGTCAGTATGTAACATGACAGTGTATGCTCTTTGAACACCTTGGTTTTGACAACAGAGCATTTAGTATATATACCCTGTCTTTTTTTTTTTTTTTTTAAAGTCCGAAGTACTGTATTTTTAGAGGAATTTGTATTTTTTGTTGTGTTTGATCTGGTTTTGTTTTTAGGTTGCTGTCTGATCAGGCCTCGTGTTAATTTAAACTTTGCTTATTCATCAAAATCACAGGTCATGCAATCAGAAAAGCAGTATTTTGGAACTGATGGATTTTGTTATGTGTTTTTAGTCTATGCATTTATTGTAATCTATATGTCTAGCCTATACATTCTATACATAAAAGAGCTAATTTGAAGCACAGAGTAATTCCTCACTTCTTTCTTCGTGGCGAATGTAATTTAATTTCCCTTTAGTTTGTTGTTTTGATATGAACAGATGCTTTTTTTTTTTTCCTGAAAAAGTATCTTTGCAACAACACACAGAACATTACTTCTGAGTGAAAACACAAGGAAATAGAAATCACAGCAAAAATCAGATAACATCTTAATCCATTTATAACACTGTCATACTTTCCATTAAATCGAGTAAACTAGGTGATAGAGGAAAAAAAAATTAATCCAGATCATTTTGAAAAGCAGTAAATAGAAATTTTATGGTGATTCAGAGTGCACTCATAAACTTAGTTCTGCTGTCAAGATTGCTATCAGGCTGATAAACAAACATTTGATCTCATAAAAAAAAAAGAAAAAAAAAGCATGTTTTACAAAACAGCAAAACAACATGTTTCCCATACTTGGACTATAGTTAGGAACATAGATGTTGATATATTATTTACTGAAATAGTATCAAAGCTTATAAAAACAGTAATTTATCTAGTCTAGAAATATCACTGTTACTTCAGTAGAAAGTGAAAGAGGTTTTGGGTAATTGATACAAAATAACCTCTTGGCAGATAAGTTTTCTTTTTAACCCATATTGAAAATTTTTCTGTACCCTACTTTGTTTCTTAAATCTTGTGCTGTAATTTTCAGCTTTATATTGTGAGGAAAAGGTCCACAAAAAATCATCTACCTGGTCTTGTGCAAAGCATTTGACACTGTCCTGCATGACATCCTTGTCTCTAAACTGGAGAGACATAGATGTAATGGATGGACCACTTGGTGGGTGAGGAATTGGCTGGATGGTGGCACTCAAAGAGTTGTGGTCAGCGGCTCAATGCCCAGGTGGAGATCAGCAGCGAGTGGTGCTCCTCAGGGCTCAGTATTGGGACTATTACTTAACATACTCGTCAGTGACATGGGCAGTGAAATTGAGTGCACCCTCAGCAGTTTGCCGATGACACCAAGCTGTGTGGTGTGGTCGACATGTAGGAGGGAAGCGATGCCATCCAGAGGGACCTGGGCAGGCCTGAGAGGTGGGCCTGTGCGAGCCTCATGAAGTTCAACAAGGCCAAGTGCAAGGTCCTGCAACTGGGCTGGGGCAATCCCAAGCACGAATACAGGCTGGGCAGAGAATGGATTGAGAGCGGCATATTCAGAGATTCTCCTAGCGTTTTTTATTAAATTAAACAACTTAGTTTGTTGCTACTCAACACCAATGACTTTTTCTCTTTGCAGTAAGATTTGTTCTTCCAGAAGTAAATATGTTAGTCACTGTGCACATGAAGGAAAAAGGACCATCACCTCCTCAACATAAAATGCATTTCCATCTTCTTGACTTTTGTTCTAGTGCTATTTTTTTCTAACAGTAAAAATGCATGGGATTGGGTGCCAGAGCTAGTGAAAGAGCTGTTCTGGCTCCCTGTGAAGTGACTCTGCTCTCCAGTTCCTCATCTCCCCCACTGAGCTGACCGAGGTCATAGAGCCATAGGATGATCCATCCCGTGTCCACCCGTGGTAGTTCCCGACAGCCACCGTGCGTTAGTGCATGATGGAGCATGAGAGAGGTGAGGGAGGGTGAATAGGGATCCTGCTGTAGTGATTGTAACAAGTTGGTGTCCCCATGCTTATTTGGTGGTGAGAATACGCTCTCCAGCAGTGGTTCCCAATGTCAGATCTGGAGCCCCGTGGTCATCATTAAGTAGTTTGGAGCTCGTCTGTGAAAGCATGGTGCCTTTGCAGTGTGTCCAGTTATACATCTGTTAGTGAGCGTTTGTAGTGGAGTGCACATGGTCTTCATGACTCACAGCAAAACACAGCTACAGAAAAATTGGAACTATTCCTTCAGAAAATGAGTTCCACTTTAAGCATGGAATAGGGTGTTGCTGGGCAGTAAGCCTGGGCTGGATTTTCTCTCTCAATCCTTTCGTCCCTGGAAAGGGTGTTAAAGGAAAGGGTGTTAAAAGGTGTACAGCTAACCTAACAACACTTACTGGGGTACAGTCAGAGGATGAAATCTGGGGGGGGAACAAATATATGAAGCTCATTTGAGAAGGAAGGGGCAATCCAGGTGGTAGACCCCTGAAGCAGAGAGCAGACTGTTCAAGTTGTGTCTTTATTAGCTAGCTCGAGATCAAGCTGAGATATTTCAATGTCCAGTTCTACCAAAGGGGACTGACCGGGTCCAGCACATTCTTAAGGCCATTTGTGCTGCCCACGTGAGGAGGACAGTCAGTCTAGGCTTCCCATCAAGTTGCCAGGTTCTTCTAGTCAGCAATGTAGAGTAAAACATGAACTCTCAAATTTGTCCTCTGCCTATTTTGCATCAGTGTGTACGTGTCCTAATTCCCTAACATAGGAAGTGTGAATACTCACAGAGTAACTTTTCCAAAAGAGGTCTCAGTTGGACTTATTTATTAAAGCAGAGTGCACATGTAAATTCTAGCCAGAATATGCTAATGTATATTATCTCCTGCATTCCTGCAGGAAATCCTTCTTTCTTTTCACTTATCCAGTCTTCTAAAACGCAATTGCACTCAACGATGCAATTTCCAGGCAGAGTTCTGTGCCCTGCTGACCATAAATTAAGGCTGCTGAACAGACCTTAAGGAAAAAAAAAAGAAAAAGTATCTGAGTAGTTCTAATTTATGAATATATTGAGAATGTCTGGTTACCTGTCTTTACTTTCATCCAATGCAAAGCTATCTAACTACTACTGGAAACAGTAGCTTGGGTCCTAGCCATGCTTTCTCTTGTTTGTAGGCTTGTTTTCTTTTAAAATCAGGGAGGCTCTTTCCACTCAGCTGACCTCTGATCAGTCTGTAGATATCAGTAGGATTCTTCTCTGGTTTGAAACCTAAATGGGTGGAATAGGGAGTGGAGAGTGGTTTGGTTTTGAAGTTGTGGGGTTATTTTTTTTGGTGTTTTTTCTTTTCAAACATCTCTTTTCCAAATACATCTGGTCATCCAGTGAAAGGTCTCTGTTCCCCCGCAGGGAGGGACTGGGATCTGTTGTCATTTCCAACAAGTAACACCTTAATGACGGTTCCCACTCAACATTTCCAAAACAGTCTCCTTGATAAGCCTCCTGCAGGACACCTCCCAAGTTAAGGTGCAAATGGGTGAGAACTGTAAGGGCTAATCTCTCAATGGACAGGCAGCAGCTTAGATAAAAGAGAAAAATACACACGGAAATCATATCTAAAAGAATTAGCGCACCTCTGATTAATATTTTACACTCAGCAGCAGTATTTATTAAGCCCAAACCAATCTCAGAGCTGTAGTGTAGCAAAAACCTGATAAGGTAACCCCAAATCGAGCAGGACAGGCTAGCCACTCTGGTGAATGTAGGTAAGAGATTTCATTTCCTGTATGCCCCAAGCGTACTGTCTCATACTTTTTTGTTTTCAGTCGAGCTCTTACTGGATGTAAATTACTAAACTGTTTTCCACTTTGTGCCTTCCTCTTATCTCTGCAAATTCTCTATGATCACATTCTTAACTTCTTTTCAATAATAAAGAAAGAAGTGAGCAACCTTTTGTTGCTGATCTGCAGCTGCTGAGTGCGATGCTATGGTCCCAAATAACACAAATTCAGCATCACTGTATCAGCTAGTAGTCGAGCTTGTGTACTTTAGAGCATTTCTGCTTTCTGCTCTGGGATGCTAAACATCATATGTGTTTTGCAGTAGTAGCATATTTCCAGCCATCTGTAATTGCCTCCTACTTGCATATGCTTAGTCACTGCATACAAACATACACCTTCTGCTGAACTTTAGAATTATGCTCCCCTCTAGTAAAGCTCATTATGTTTTTAGCCGTATGGTATTCTACAAAGCCTCTTTTGACAACGTTAGAGCCAAGTAATCCAGATTTACCGCCAAGGAGGCCAGAGGAGATAATTTAACCAAACCATTATTGTAAGTACTTACTTTCTCATGTGATCTGGTGACATTTTGATAGAACTTTTGTTGTTGTCATCGGTTTTGCCAAGTAAATGAAAACATGCTAATATGAAAAAAGTAATGAATTTAATAGTGGTAGAGCCAAAATAACATCTTAAGAATACTCAAAAACAGTACAATTTAATAACAATTTTACTTGCCCCATATTTTTTATTATAGGTCTTATATTATCCTTCATGCTTTTGCCAGCTGAATACTTCTCAAAATCATGGAGTGCTCAGAGGTGCATTTCTCTCTCCCCTCCAGCTACTGGCCTGTAACTCAATAGTTGTCTCTTATTATCTCGTCTATGAGTCTGTTTTTTCCAAAGGGGATTTTTGGGGTGGGAGGTTTGCCTACCTCTGAAGTCTTGAGGTTCATGACTACCCAGATTTCTTCTGGTCATCATTTTTTGAGTTTATTGGCAAGTCTACTGTCTAAAGAAGTCTGCCTCCTCCTACCCCACCATTTGAGCATTTAGCCAGAACACAGCTCTATTTGGCAGTCCCTGTCAACTTAGGGAGAGGTTATTTGGGTCAGTGATCTCTGGGGTCTGGAAACCGAGGACGCGCACTGTCCTTGTTCTCCTCCCTCTGCAAATATCAGTCTGCAGGACATTGTGGAGTGGAGATAAATACCAGGTTAATGCACTCTGGAAGGCCTTTGTCTTCCAAGCAGATGGCTTCCTGGGATCTGGACCAACACTCACAAGTGGGTCGTTTCATCCTGAAGAGAGGAAAAATCGAACAATAATTAGTTGTATGTGGGGGAAGGAGAACATGTCTTGGAAAATTGACTCACTTATGGCCAAAAGAAGAATCCAGATACTGATAGCAAAGATATTCTTTCCATGGTCACAGATATTTGAAAATTCCAGAATAGGGAAGTATGTGAGGCTGCACCCTGTCTTAAGGATTTAAGGATCCTTTCTCCCTTGGAGTTTGATAGCACAGGGGTTTTTAGAAAAACTCCTTTTCCTTAAATTTCCTAAATTCAATTCAAGAAAGACTTAAGCAAACTGGACATTGGCAAGTCCATGGGCCCTGATGTGATGCACCCATGAGTGCTGAGGGAGTTTGCAGATGCAATTGTGAGGCCACTCTGTCTTTGTTTGATCATCACAACTGGGAGAGATGCCTGAAGACCAGATGAAAGCAAACATCTCTCTTATCTTCAAGAAGGGCAAGAAGGAGGACCCAGGGAACTACAGGTTGGTCAGCCTCACCTGAATCCCTGGAAAGGTAATAAAACAGCTAATTCTGTAAAACATTTTGAGACACGTGAAGTAAAAGAAAACTGTGAGGAGTAGTCAGCACGAATTCACCGAGGGGAAGTCATGCCTGACCAACCTGATAAGCTTCTTTAATAAATGACCAGCCTGATGGATGAGGGGAAGGCAGTGATTGTCTATCTGGACAGCCTTCAGTAAGGCCTTGACACTGTCCCCCATAAGACCCTTGTAAAGAATATGTTGAAGTACGGTCTGGATGAGCAGACAGTGAGGTGGATCAAAAACTTTCTGATCAGACAGACCTAGAGGACAGTGGTCAGTGGCACAATGTCTAGTTGGAGCCCAGTAACAAGCAGGGTACCCCAGGGGTCAGTACTGGGTCCAGACCTCTTTAACATCTTCGTTAATGATCTGGATGATGGGATAGAGCACACCCTCAGTAAATTCATGGGTGACATTAAACTGGGAGGAGTGGCTGATTCACCAGAGGGCCGTGCTACCACCCAGAGGGACCTCAGCAGGCTGGAGAGGTGGGCTGACAAGAATCTCATGAAGTTCAACAAGTACAAAGTCCTGCACCTGGGCAGGAACAGCCCCAGGCACCAGGACGTGCTAGGAGCCACCCAGCTGGGAAGAAGCTCTGCAGAAAAGAACCTGGGGGTTCTGGTGGACACCAAGTTGGACTTGAGTCAGTCAGCAATGTGCCCTTGCTGCTAAGAAAGCTAAGAAGTATTCTTGGCTGCATTGGGCTACTATTGCCAGAAGGCTGAGAGAGGTGATCCTTCTTGCCTACTCAGCATTGGTGAGGCTGAACCTGGAGTCTTGTGTCCAGTTCTGGGCTCCCCAGTGTGAGAGAAATGTGTACATACTGGAGAGAGTCCAACATAGAGCAATAAAGAGGATGAAGGGACTGGAGCACCTCTCCTGTGAGCAGAGGCTGAGAGAGCTGGGACTGAGAAAGATGAGCCTGGAGAAGAGGAGGCTCAGGGGGAATTTCATCAGTGTCTATAAATACCTGAAGGGAGGGTGCAAAGAAGAAAGAGACAGGCTCTTTTCAGTGATGCTGAATGTCAAGACAAAGGCAATGGGCACAAGCTCGAACACAAGAGGTTCTGTCTGAACATCAGGAAGCACTGGCACAGGTTACCCAGAGAGGTTGTGGAGTCTGCCTCCTTGGAGATTAAAAAAACATCTGGACATGGCCCTGGGCAACTTTCTTTGGGTGTCTGACCTCCAGAGGTCCCTTCCAACCTCAACTATTCTGTGATGTTCTTCCAATCTATGCCATTTTATAGAGGTCTAAGAAAATCCTTTGGAAATGTGTCTAGTCAAACTGTTATTGGCGTTTCAGTCTATGCTGCTGCATAAGCTCCTCCAGTCAATCCCATTCCTGTAGGGTTGAGCTCTGGAGGACTGATGTGTCAGCTACACAGGTAGAGCAGCTATCCTGGGGTATCCTGAGAGAACTGAATGAAGCCATTGTGTAATCTTACCCTTGTTTCACACTTCTGGCCAAAGAAAATGAAATAATGAGCTCTGCAAACACTTATGCCAAATAGTGCAAAGGATTTAGTAGCTTGATTAAGGATTTGTGGTACCTGCTCATGAAAATGAGGAAATCATCTCTTACTGCTCACTGCTCCTGTTTGATCTGAGTCCTGGCTTTGTGAGAGAGTTTCAGCATATTGCTAATATCCAAAAAGAGTTGGCAGGCTTATTCTGGAGCACTGTACAGACTTCTAGAGGAGGGATATAGCTGTGCTACATCCTGTATGTTGAATTAAATTCTGTGGGGAAAAAAAATAAAAAATTAAATGTTACTCCCTATCAAAATTACAACCAGTTCATAAGAGAGTATTTTAGAAGCTGTTTCATGCAACAAAATGTTTTATCAGGCAGAAATATGTGGTCCTGATGCTCAGAGGCAAAGCAGCTGTGCAGTTCTGTGGCTGGTGGGCCCAGCTGGCTGCACCCCGGTGCCCGAGCTGGTGCCTGCACAAGGGGACCTGTGAGCACGGCACAAGGGGAAGACACGCTCAGCCTCTCCATCAGCACTGCGAGCCTACATCTGTTCATGCTTTTGATGAAACCATGCTCACAAGCTCACCCTCTTTGCTTCAGTTCTCGATCCAGGCATATGGGGATAATAGCTCAGGTCTATAAAAATACATTAAGTAAAGTGAGATGGTCGAACACCAAAGTAATAGGGAGTGCAGAAATACTTTAATGGATAAATAGAGAAGGTTGTAGTTAAGATCTAGATTTCATGTTGTTGTTTATGTGGAGTGTTGTCACTGTGTTGTGATTTGATTAAAATACAAGCCTTTCAGAAAGAACAAGAACAAAACACATTGTCTCTGCACTGAGATTGTAGAAATAATTCTTAAGATGATGAAGAATAAGCACTCTTTATAAGGCAACATTATAATCAGCTAGTTAAAATAATGAGCTGTTTGGAGAAATTATCAAGGGATAAAGCAATTCTAAGGGAATAAGAGGCATTACGGGAAGAATAAATGCCATGCAAGACAACACCAGGAGTTCTTAGTTATCCTTTTCTAGGTTTGTATTTATAAATTGCACCACTATTTACTTTGTCTATGGACACACAGTTTTCTATTTGTTTTCACACAGTAAGACCAGAAAAGCATATGGATAAGGTAAAGAGAATAGAAGATGTTGGAAAAGATCAGTAAATACAGTTACTTTAGTAAAACACAGGTCCCTAGATTTGATAGATATGTGGACTGAGAAGCATAGGAAGGAAAACAAATAGATCTCAGTAAACGTGATATTGCTCTCTCTTCATTATAATGGGGAAAAACATTCAAAAAAAGCATGAGGCAGATCTATAACTTTGACATTTAACATCTGCAATGTGCAATGTTTCGAAGAAAAGAAAAAAAAAGATTTTCAAAGCTCAGATTAAATCAGATGAGTGTGCTGATTAGTCTTAATTGCTGCTCATAAAGGTAGGAAATTAGAGGGGATTTAAGACATTTTTATTACTTTAAAACCTAGCCGAGCTACTTGCTGGATGCTAGATATTTAGACATATACCGAGTCTTCGATGTATTACAATTAAGATAATGGAAGGAAGTTTTGAGCTTGACACTGCAATAGTTTTAGGAAAGTGGATTGCTTTTCTGGTTTCTCTGCTAACCTTCTCTGGACTTCACCTCTCCTTTTAGGTTCCCTTCTTTAGATGGAATTCAGGTTACTTTCTCCTATGCTCCCTTTATCTTCCTTGTGCATTTTGACTGGAGATGCTCACACTTCTTTCATGTTCTTTGCCTTTCTGTTTGCTCCTATTCATTTTGCAGACAAGGACAATGTCTGTCCCTCCTTCCCCTGCAAAGGTCAGATCTGCACGTGTAGAAAATCCTCCCTGGTCTTAATATCTATGTATGCGTAAATGTTGGTATCACCTGGAATTTGTCACCCTCTGTTGGTGATATAAGAATAATTCAGGAATCTTGCTTATGTCCTGCTGGAGAAGGGTATGCCCACTTCCATTTCAAGGAAGACACACTTTCTTTGTGCCAGTCCTTTGTGGTCTTGTTGAATTGCCTGGTGTGTAAGCTTCATTTGCCTATCACCGTTGCACAACTGAATGGCTGTCATCCTTGATCTCCTGATTCCAAAGCACTGGCATTATTTAAGTTAATACAACTATATGTTAAAAGGGGGTTAGCTGTGCCTTTGTGTCTTACAATGGTACATCATAAGAAGATGTAGAAGGCTGATAACAGGGTGAGAAGAAAATGGAGGCACCAGCTGGTTCATCTCATAACTTTTCTTCCCCTTAAAGGGCTTATCGATTGCTTCTATCCTTTGCACCATTTCTTACCATTCTCTGCAAAGCAGTTGCTTGATACTTGTTTGCACGTACAAGTGTGCAGAGTTGATTCTTCTTGGGTATTAATGTTTCGAGCCTATGCTATCATCTTACATTATCTGTATCTACTCCAACACCATTAATGGCTCATAGTTTCCATCATTTCAGTGACTACTCTTGGGACATTTATGTCTGAGATAAGCCAAGGATTTGTATGTTTCCATGCCTCCTGGGCACTTGAAGCTCTTATATACAATCTAGAAAATTGAATGTTATTTTCATTTTCAGAGACTGAGATAAAAGAGAAAATAAACTGAAACCCACCACAATATGCATGAAACCTCTGGCCCAGAAACTTATTAGAAAAATTCATAACAGCTCTTGACAATCTTGGCCCTGTTTTTCTTGCCCCCAATATATTCTTTCTCCTTGTAGTCATTAGGGTAAGCACAGTATGCTAAATTCAGCCCTTCAAGAAGAGCCATCGTAAGGCTTTTGCATTATTTATGTCCCACTTGAGTCTTCAGATTCGGCCTTTTCTACAGAGGTGAATTTTACCCAGTGAGAGCTAGTGTTTTGTCTCACTGTGTAGCCATCAGCCTCTCATACAGCCAGGTCCCTGTAACAATATTTATAAGCTCTTTCACATCTACCCTTTCAAATAACATAATAGTTTGTTCTCCTGGGTTGTTGTTCCCCCTGCTTGATTAGCTGTATACTGCTGAATAAATTGCCTTAGACATTTCAATGCCTCAGACACTTCGTACAACTGGCAATTATGCTGCTTGGCCTTTCAAGAGTGTTAAGCCTTGTCCAGATGTTGCTGTCTTGCCTGGTAAGCATTACTGCTTTGGCCTCTCGGTCGTTTGCTGTTCAGTTTTGGCAAAGGCAAGGCTCAAGCTTTTGTCCTTCCTTTTCACTTTGAATGGTTCTCTGAAAGTTTCTAATTCACATTCGATACAGAGCTCAACTTTTCCCTCATATCTTATAATTGGTTTTAATCCTATTAACGTGTATGGAAGCTTACAGCAGTTTCTATTGCAGGACTTTGAGTCATCCATGCCTTTTCCAGTATTTAGTTTATTGTTCTTTTTTGTTTCCTGTTTTTCTTGAACTTGAAATCTGATCTTAAATTTTCCAAAATCTTTTCATCTCTAAGATAATAGATTTTGCAATTAGTCATTAAATTACTAGCATAATGCGCTTACTGGAACTGTCTGGAAATTGTTTTGCCATTTGAGTATTTTGCTCGTTAAGTATCTGAAAAGGTATCATATGCTGATCTCATTTATACTTGCCTAAATCCAGAAAGACTATGCTGAAAGCAGAGGAGACACCCTCCTGTTAAGTTCATGTGTTTAGGATAAGAATCTGGGTCCACCTTATTTTTACTTTAGTCTTCATTTTGTGGAGTGGAAGAATTCACTTCCCTATACAACGATGTTTAATAAGTTATGCATCCCAAAACAGAAAACGCATTT
Source organism: Anser cygnoides (assembly GCF_040182565.1). Classification (NCBI taxonomy): domain Eukaryota; kingdom Metazoa; phylum Chordata; class Aves; order Anseriformes; family Anatidae; genus Anser; species Anser cygnoides. The sequence continues at coordinate 200,419,525 of NC_089873.1, forward strand.
TAACAAAAGCAAATAGCTCTTGCTATTAAACTTTTTAGAAGCGATAATTTGTCTCACATTCATTTATTTATCATAACACATCTCTGCCAAGGGAGCCATAATAGCAGAAACTTTGTTACTGAAAAAATAGCACAATGAGATGCTGATATTTACTTAGCACTTTGCATGTTAATAAACAGTTGTCTTCCACTACAAACCTGCACACCCTGAGCTTTGTTTGGAAGAAGATACATTTCTTTCCTAGGAAAAATACACTGAAAATAAAAACACAGCCAATTTCTTTCTTTTTGCAGCTCCCTATCAGAAAGTGCAGAAGAATATTCCCACCCGTTCCTTGTCACTCCGTAATCCTGACTCTTCCAGGTTCATGAAACTACAGTCCTAGTAGTAGCTTCAGATGTCTGTGCCTATTTTTTGTATGGAATATACTGCAAAAATGTTTTGTTAACAGCATTTCTGGCTAGGCTGGTAGTCTAAAGAATCAGCTTCAAACAATGGGTTGAATATCACAATTTAACAATGCAGACATGTATGGAAACAGAGCGAAATGCTTATCCACAGATGTTCACAAATGTGTAGAGATGACACCCAGTACATTACATGAGCTGTGGGGTGAACTAGAGACAGATTTCTCTCATTCACTGATAGTATAACAGTGTATGTATGTCAAACCATACACACAGCAGGTTAAATCAGAAGCGTTACGTATGGTTAGTTATTCTTAGTTGCTAACTATTTCATCCTCTATCACTTAAAGCTTCTCAGTCTTCCAGTGTTGTCCTTCTGCTTTATACATGCCTCAAATCTTCTCTCTGCAAAAGTCCCCTCCAGTTTGCCAGTGGCATCAGCTTTGATGTGTCATTTGTCATCATCTTCCAAATATCACCTTCGCCTTGCCCTACACTCTTCCTATCCACGTGGCCCCTGCCTGTTTTTCAAGGATGTTCCTCAATGCTTATGGGCTGATAATGACAAGGGTGTAGGTAAGCCATGACTGGTAAAATAATTTTATTTTTTATTTAAATTCACACTTCATTATGTCACTAAGACCGTGCATTATCTGGAGCAGAGGCAGTCATCATGTAATTTCACGTTTGCTTTTCCTTTTCTCAGCCCTGCACTTCCTTGTCTGTCTGTCTGCACTTTTAAGTGTGCCAAATCTCTAGAAGCAGCCGCAGTGCAGCACACAGGTTCCAGTCTAGCAAAGTACTTGACCATATGACTAACTTAAAGCATCTATTAAGACATATGCTTATGTGCTTTGATGAATGCTTTGCCAAGCAACTCCTGTGTCTTGCTGGGAAAAAAATATAACGATAACATGCCAAGAATTTGAAATGACTATGAGACAGTCATTAATGTACACGCCGACATGGAATATTTGCTTTTCCAAATAGGCTTTCACTATGCATTCTCCTTTGTGCGTGGAATTTCAGAGCAAGGATTGAGTTATTTAACTGATGAATAGCTATGCAGCTTAGTTATGCTAGCTAATAATCATATGAAAGATCTCTTTATTATTGCAAGGGGATAGACTGGAGGGAGAAGAAAAAAATCAAATATGGAGCAATAATGTAGTGAGTGAGATAACTTTTCCTCTTTAATGGCCATCAGTACACCCAGTGGAGTTATGCCAGTGCCAAACCACTGTAACTGAGGAGAATCCAAGTAACATTATTTAGAAGGTTGCAGTCCAAGGTGGATTAAGGTGCAGATGTTGTTCCAGCAATGATTGTTGCTCAGGATGCCAGTATTTCAGCAAGAAGAAAGCCTGTGAGACTGCAGAGAAAGAGAGAAATGAAGTTTAGCTACTCATTTACAGAGGCAAAGAAACTGAGATAAGGTTACCTTTTTTCCCCTCTATCTGCGTTGCCTCTGGGGTTGTGTTATGGGACTGTGGTGCTCTCTGACAGCTGCTGCTGGTGATGTGCTACGTCCTGACTTCAGCCCGGCTCCTGGTATGTTCACTCCTGTGTGAGAAGACTTGGCGGTGCTTCCTCCCTTGCTCCGTGAATCAGCCGCAGAACAAAGCTATGATAATGAATGGGCCTCTAATTGCTTTCAGTCTGGACCGGTTGAAACTTGCTACCGTCGTGGGACAGAGGAGATGCAAGAATTAATTGTGGCCCTGTGAGGAATCTTGTGCCATGGCTACTCCCAGGACTACTCCCGAGTCGGAGCAGCCTAGGCTAAATATTTTGCCCCCTGCAGAGACATGTGGTTGTTTCCATCCATTGCTGATCTTCTCTCCAACAACAACACTCTAATGAGTGGCATATGCAAAATGCTCATCCTAAGATTACATTCTCCCCAGCAAGAAATTAACAGAAGGCTAGTAGTGTAGTGGCACTGAGAATATTCCGCTCCACTAGAACAATAGATCGAAAGGAGGTTACTGTGAGCACACAAACTGAGGTGAGAAAATGCAAACCTTAAATGGAGGAGGAAAAAGAAGAAAATGTGGCATCACGACAGAGTTAGGCTCCAATTCCCAGTAGTTAATTTTTCAGGAAGAATTTTCCATGGTGGTGGTTACGTGGTGGTGGTTACCTGGTTGTTTAAATGTAAGGAAAATTTCCTTATTTCCTCACCTATGAGGGTGGTGAGGCACTGGTTGCCCAGAGAAGCTGTGGATGCCCCATCCCTGGAGGTGCTCAAGGCCAGGCTGGATGGGGCTTTGAGCAACCTGGTCTGGTGGGAGGTGTCCCTGCCCATGGCAGGGGGGTGGAATTAGATGGTCTTTATGGTCCCTTTCAACCCAAGCCATTCAATGGCTTTATTCTACCTAGAGCCATAGGTAGTGGCTGGATGGTAGCGGTGGCGGTACTTGGTAAGCAATTCCTGAAAGGCAATGCAATGAGTCTCTTGGTGTTATGAGTACCTGTAGACCCTAAAGAGAATCTGTGGGCAAAAAGTAAACCACTGAATTTCTGTATTATGTTACCTGGAATGCATCACTTTCCCCTAAAGTTCTTTAAATCACATTTTTGTAGAAAATGAGAGTGAGCTTGTTCTCCTGCACTTAAGTAGGTGTATTTACCAAGTCTTTTTAAAAACTCAGAACAAGAGCACTGTACTTTCTGGGGCTCTCTTTTTGCATTCAGCTACATAGTTTTTGCTCACAACAAACTCCCTTTCTTTCTCAATTTGTCTGCTTGCACTATAGGTTTATATTTTATTTCAGAGATGCTAAACACCCACCAGTACCCCACCGAAAACATTTTTCATGCACCTGAGTGCAGTGAAGTTGGAAGTCTTCAATTTTCATGTCACACTAAGTACCCATTAGCACTGAGTGGAGTCCATACTGTTAAGTGATGCCTTCACAGACATGTCTACACTGCCTGTCATTTGGTTTGATCAGTGGTGTGTTCTTAAGTCCCAACAATTCCTGTACACCCTCTACTTCAGCATTTTCAGGATCAAGGAGAATATTTTCACTCTTATATTACAAAAGTTGACTGCAGTAAGAGGAGGGAGCAATTTTCCCCCTTTTCTTGTTGACGGGTGATGGTTTGGTACAGTGTTTCAGTGTGGGTATTTTGCTGTATGTCAGCTGCCTGGTTTTGCTTGTTTTGCTAATTGCGGAAGATGTGATTTGGGATCACGAGTTTTCTCCTACACCAGATTGACAATATCTGGGAGGAGGAAAGTTGCTTTCCTCTACAATACGGGACATGGTTCACTTTGAAAGGCTGCCCAGATTTTCATATAACTAGTCTCCTTCTTTTGTAAGGGATGACCTAGAGCATTGGCCATGTCATTTGCTTCTCCTGCTGTCTCCCTATGGACACTGTATTGACTTCTTCTGGTTTTCCACTAGGACTGATGTCTATTAGAAGTGCAGGAAGACAGCAGCCTTGCACACCTGGCACAATCTCTTCAGTATCTGAGGCTCACCTGGAAAACCTGAGTGAACAAAAAAAGGTTTCCTAGGAAGGAGATTTCTGAAGGAGAAAGGTGAAGCTTTGGAGTTATGCCTTTCCTGAAAAACAGTCTTGCCTGGTGATAACTGTGGAATGAGAGAACAGTGAGAGAAGGATCTTTATTTCCCTCTTTCATAACAGAACACTTAGGCACAAAACCCCATAATTTCCAAATGAGTCATTAGAAAAGGGTAGGTTTCAAAGGAACCACCGTGAAGTTTGCAGCAGGTGAAACCAGCCAAAAAATGAGATAAGGGTGAGGCATTTCGTGTTCATAGCTCAGTCAGCAACTTCATTCCAGTCAGCTCATGCACATATTGCGTTCATGTGGGAGACCATAAAACATGGTGGGTTTTTATGGAATGAAAAAACAAGAGTCTTCAGAACATGGACTCTAAGCCTCTCAGCTCATCATTTAATCTTGCCTTCAAAGATATTTCTTCTTAAAAGCCTTCAGTTGTTAACTGGATTAGCCAAAATATACACTGCAAGTCTGCACAAATTTAAGCAAAAAATAATCAGCTTTCTTTTTTATCAGTTTAGGTCACAAACTGAATGTGAAGAAGTGCAGCAGATCCTTCATCCTTGTGTTTTTGCATCAGAATTAGATATGTCCTTAAAAGAAATTATCTAAATACTCCAATGAAGATTTATATGACAATACATAGATAAAGCTCTTTGCCATGTGCTAGTCTGCAGCTCAGACTTGGTGGCTTTACTTTGCCTTTTAAAACCTGTATTCTGTACAGGAGGGTAAGACTTCTCTTTTTTCTACAGCAGGGTAAGATTTCTCAGCATGCCTTGAATTGTCAAGCTACGTGAGACTTGATCCAAAGGTCATTGAAATCAGCATGAGCAGTGTCAATACCTTCAGAGTGCTAAGCAAGAGGCCCTTAAAGTATATGGTTCTCAGGCTAGTTCATCTTCTGTGTCTTTATAGAGAAAAAAGCACGATGAGCTGCAAGGAATATGACTTGTCCTAGCCGTGGTACAAGCTACACGAGTGCCTTGAGGAAGTCACAGCCTCAGCACCTACCTGTGAAAAGGAGCAAGGGCTCTGGGAAGGGCTGCAGAGCCCTCTGCAAGGGGCCAATTCAACCTGTTGATCCCACCCCAAATCCACTGTGTTTTGCTGGGTTGGTCCTCAACTAGTTTGCTGAACTGAATTAGCTCATAGAGGGTTTGCATGAATGCTCACAAGAAAGAGATGGGTCTGTATGGTTTTGATCTGAGCTTTTGGTGTGTATCAGTCTACCCTCAGAGATGGGAGAAAGCACTCGTGCTTGAAGCTTCTCTTTTTCTTCCTGTATTGATGAGTCTAATATAAGCTCTTACCTCTTCCTATAAACTTGCTTGCTTTATCCTTAGACCATCACAGCTCCAATATTACTGTTCAATAATGCATACAGCGATCCCTTTAGTCATTAAAGGAAATCCCCAGGAGACATCCTGGGTTGAACAACCTCTGTGAAGACCTTCGCAAAGGCTAGTTATTACGTGGAGTGGACAATAAAGGGAAATGAGGTTTACGTTTGCTTATCCAAAAGGCCAGAGAGAGTTCATAGATTATTCTTTGCACAGATAAGCTAGACCTAATGTAAACACTCCTCACTGGAAAGTATCTGCTGTTTGTTTTCCTAACTTTAACCATGTGGCTAGCACAAGCAGAATAAATGAAATAAAAGACAGGCACTTCAATAATAAAAAAACAGTGTCTTTGAAAACTCATGTTACTGGCCCCTGAAAAAAACTTAAAATGATCTTTGCTACTCGCTGCATGAAACACATGCTGATGTGGCTACAAAGCTTTCTTGTACAAAAAAGTTGCTAGGATTTCAAACCCATGCCATCAGATATCCTTCATCATTACATTAGAGCAGAGTGGTCTGCTCATTTTACTTAAACAAACCACTGATCCGATACCCTTTATTTGGGCAACTGATGTTATGTCAGGTTTGCAATGAAATTAATGGGATATTTGTCCAAGTGAGGGCTGGAGGATTATAAGGGAAGGTTCTAAAGCTTTCCAATTCTTCTATAGAAAACTCCAAACAAACTCCTTGGATGAATATAAATTAGTTTAGTATGGCTTTTAAAAATCTCACCCACTACCCATCTGTATCTTCAGGTTCATAAATATTTGAGGAAAAAAAAAAAAAAAACTTATCTGCCAAAGCTGTTTACAGATTATTTCAAAACAACCTGTGATTAATTTGTTTGCTCTTCACTGCCTTTTTCAAATGTGACTAAACTTAACAATTTATCTCATCGAAGTCTCCACTCTCCATAGTAAGTTGTCCTACTGTGCCTGGATATTTCAGAGCTAACCAAACAAGCACAGCTTTACAATGACTCCTTTTTGATAAAACTTTCCACTCAGATGAATAATACTTTTTTTTTTCTTTCTTTTTTTTTTTTTTCTCTTTTTACATGAAAAAATCCCAGTGTGTTGTAGAAGAGTTGGAAACATGGGGTTTGGTCAGGGAAAGGAGGACTAGCCCCAGAATCAAAACAGAAGACCTGCCTGTTCGAGCTGGTCCAACGCCACGATGTAGTGATGTTTGTGATAGCTTCAGTTCCTATGGCAACGTGACAGCATGATTTACTGCAATAACAGAGGGAGCGAGTGTGAAGCTTTTGTTTAACTTCAATGCCATGAGCTCTGTGTTGATACCGGAGGGGGGGGGAAGTTCTTTGACTTCTAGTAAAGCACATTACTAATGTGTCTTACATATAAAGACAAGTCAATAAAGGAGATTGTGGTGTTCAAATTTCCCTTGCTTGCTCATGGAGCTTGCATGCACGTGCATACCGTGAGTTTGGCTTCCCTATGATGCAGCCTGCAATACCTGTCCGTGATGGAGAGCTCAGGAGAGCAGCACAGCTGAGGGCACCGAAGAGGCAGTGGTGGAGCTGCTGGCTTAGGCTGCCTTCTGCGCTAGGTCTTCTGGCTGGCGGCATTGCAGTTGGAAGGCTAGGTGAGTTACTGGGCTAGGATGGCTGGGGACATCCATTTCTGGGATATTTCAGTAAGGAAGGGTAAAGGTATGGCATCAGCAAGCTGAACAGGTAGGTCTGTTGGAGTCTGTGAAGGCTGCAGGGTCCTGCTGAGGAATGATGGTGTTTGTCACTGATGCTAGGAAAAGAGCATAGGTTTCAGAGAGGATCCATGTTTATCATGGGATTTCCCAAGTTTTGGAGGGCTAAGGTGGAGCTTGTGCTGGTAAACAAAAACTGCTTATAGTTGTATGAACTGCTTATAGTAGTGACTGAGGTCTGGTTCTTTCTACTGGGTTAGGGTGAAAGTTTGGGACAAAGAGGCAAAAAAAGTATGTTTACTACCTGCTCCTACAATATCCACAAGGAAAAAATAGAGGCTGGTAGGTTTGGAAGCTAATTAAGATTGACTGTAATGAAAACTGGAGCTGACATAGGGAGAAAAGGAGAGGATCTGGGACAGAATGGGGCTCCATATTCAGCTTTATCTAATTAAAGGCTGGTGTCAGGCACGGAAACCATCCTTTGTTTAACTGTGGGTAGATGTGTCTGGCTAGGATTAGGTGACAGGGGCTGGGCAACTTGACTCTGTTATCACCTTATTTTGAATGTCTTTTCTCTTTCTGTCTTTCCCTTGCTGATGTGCCAAGCCATGAGCATGAAGGAGTGGGATCATCCAGGACAAACCCAAAAGGGAACTGAAATCCCCCCAAATAATTCTGGTTCTGCCACTGGCTGCCCATGTGTGTGGCTCTGTGGGGGCTGCTCAACACCAAAAACAGACCAAGAAAGATTTCAGTTTCCAACAGTGCATCCTCGCCTGAAGTTTTTGCCTTACTTGCTTTGTGACACTCTCCCCTCTGAGAAAGCAGGATAATCCTGGGTCCTCTGTGCCATGGCAGTGCCTGGCTTGGGTGCCAGGCATGGCAAGGCCTCCAAAGAACCTCCTCTATTCCTTCTGTGTCTTACGTTCATCTATCACTGTTGGCTACCGAGCTCTTCCAAGGACAGAAAGCTCAACTAGATAGCTCCCATCTACTCCACTAAGACTCTTCGAGAATGTCATTATTACTATGTAAAGCACCATCTGATGCCAACCTGCAGTGAGTGGCTGGGGACCCTACCAGCAAGTTCCCTAATCTTTGGTCTGAGCTCACTCCTGAACCCTGCCATGCAGCTCCACTCCTCTAAATGGAGGTGCTGCTGCTCTGAAGCAGTGCTGGTGAGATACATATCAGCCCTTGCTGTCCTTTGTAAAATATATCTGATGTCATATAATGATATTTTTTTCCCCCATGTAAATAGCACAATATCATACATCAGCAGTAAATACCATTGTTGAAATGGCACAAAGCTTTGGGGATAATTATAGGAAAGATCTTGCCCATTTGCTTTCCTTATACCTTGCAATTATAGACGGGTGTTTGTTTATTCTTTGTTTAATCTGCACCAGTTCTTATTCAGTAAGATCCTTCTGTAGTGTGTGCTGCTGGAGTGCATTTGTAAAACCAAATGAGCAAAGAGGACACAGATGTTGCTCTGCATTCTCTTTTTAGCCATACAAATTATAAACAATGTCTCTTTATATTAAGATACACTTTTCTGTCCCATATTGGTTTTAGAGCTGATTCTTTCAGTATGTTTTCTGTTTATAGCAGCCGGTTCTTGTTTAAATATCCCCACTACTGTAATGCATGTGAAGCAGTATTGCTATCACATTGACTGTGCATACCTGAAATCCATCTGTATATTACTGAACTGATGTAGGGACAAAAGAATTAATAACATGGTAGAGAGCCACATGGATAATGCATCTCTTGCTGAAGTCTACACTGACAAGTCAACGAGTGTACCTCGGTTCGTGTGTAACGAGGTAACAGGTAGCAGCTCCCAGAGCAAAAGTTCCTTCATCACCAGTACCTGGTCCAAGCACGTTAACAAGGAGTCCAACAGGCGATGATGGTGGAGGCTGAGTTATCTTTCATCAAGATGTCTTTTTGAAAACAAACAAACAAACAAAAAAAAACCAACTTTCTACTGGAAAACACTGCATCCAAGGAGTCTAATGCAGAATATTTCATAGCATAGATTTTTCTTTTTTTCTGTCCAAAGTCAAAAGAAATTGTCCATGTTTCTGGCATTGCTTTCTTTTCATAACTGTGATGTTGAAGGCATTCAGACTTTTGTCAAATGTTGATTTGATTGACTTGTTATTAATCTGCTCATAAAAAGATGTACTTAAGGTGAGTGTCCTTTTTTTCCCCCCAAATCAATAACTAGGTCATATGGCTTTTAGTTTGATACATGCCCACACCAAAATACATTTTCAAAACCAAGTGCGTTAACATCACTGCTCTCAGATTCTGAGTAAACAGCAACAGATAACAGCAACACAATGTGTGCATGTCAAGGGAAGGAGTGTTATAATTGCCCCAAACTGGAAGAAGTTTATCATGAAACTGCGAACAGCTGTTATTAGGAGTCACTCTGAGCAGAAGAATGCACCTCCTGATGTTTCTGCTCATTCGAGACATTGCTGTGCCACATGTTGTCCATCATGCTGAATGCTTTTCCTATGGGCTGGGTAGCTAATAAGACAGAGCAAGCTTTATGTTGAACAGTAAGATGCCTTGACTCAGCATGTCATATGTAATAAAAAACTGTGGACTTGTGTGGCGAAAATGAATTCAGGATACTACAGATCTGCTGACAAAAAATTTTCTCCAGCAGTGAGCATCATATGAAAAAATGAAATAGTACTACTCGATCGTATTTTTTTGTTTGTTTTAGTTTTGGTAACAGGATACTATCTGGGGCTATGACTTGCTCTTCAGCAGGACTTGACCTGGATTTTAAAGATTTTTCAGAATTGCATTGCTGTTTGGGTTTTTAATTATAACTGAACATGTTGCTGCAACTGCTGGCATCATCTGGAGCTTTATTAAACTAGAAACTTGGACGAGGTAGGGTATCGGTCTGTGAGGGATCTTAAAATTGGAAATCCTGTCTTGTATTTGGGAAACTAAAGAGATTGTTTGAGAAAGGCCCTATCCAAGGTAAAGAATAATCTAGTTTATGAACTGTGGTGGATTTATGTGTATTAACTCACCACTTAGCTTCAGTGTTGAAACCAATGCAACTGAAAAATAAGCAACTGTGAATCATCTAAGAGAAAGTTTCACTTTTACCTCTCCACTTGTAACTAGCATACCTGCACTGTGAAGTTTGAGAACACATGCTTTGAAGAAGATCATACAAGCTTTCCACTTGACTATTCAAAGCATAAGACTATTTTCCCTGTGTGCCCCTCAATTTCTCGCTCACTAAGTTTGGCAAGGTGAAGCAGTCCCAGACCTAAGGCAGCCATTTTGCAACCAACAGCTGCTTCTCCCTAGCCCAGCTGGCAATCACCCTCACCTCTACTTTCTCCTTTTTACTTCTGACATGTTTTCTCTCATTATATCTTCTGAAAACACCTTGCCATTGAATGGCGGTCCTTTCAGACTGCGTTGGAGCTGAGCTCTGGTGAAAGGTCGGACCATTTCCCGTCATCCTCTCTTACATGCAGCCTTCCTTCAAAACAGCCCTCAAAAATAATCCAAATGCATGCAAGAAATCCACAGCTGGCTTATATGAAGAATCATTCATTAAGTGTGCACGGAAGAGTTTATATAGCTCTCTTCATAAAGCGGAGAACAGGAGCTGGATGGATTCCAGTTGGTGCCTTGTGCATCTTGTCTTGGCTTAGTCGAGTCCTTCCCCTTCAGCCTCAGCCCGTCCCTCCTTTTCTTCTACTTCATCTCAAACTGTCAGCCCAACTCTTCTTCCTGTTTGCTGTTGTGTAATCGCTTTGCTTTTGCTGTCAACCTCAGGGTGAAATGAACTGTGCTTCAGAAGTGCCTATCATCATGCATTAACCGAAAAGGAAGCTGAAATGACTAACTCGCATGCAAACATCTATCCTGCAGCCATCTAGAGACAGGCGAGAGATTGCGCCAGCCTCAGCACTCTGAAAGCGATGGATTAATAGAAAAGGGCACTGAAAGCAGAGGAAGAGCACAGGGCTTGCAAACATTTCATCACAGCACAGCATGAGGTACTGCTCTCCTTCATGAAGACCAGGCATCAGTCACTTGTTCCAAACAGTTTGTCAAAGAACCAGCAACTGAGCCTTTTTTTTTTTTTTTTCTCATTTCACTGTTTAGCCCACTATCAGAGCCAGTGTGTTTTTCCCCCTTATATTTTTTAGCATTGGTAATTCATAACTGAAAGGTGCCCAGGGAACCTCAGTCTTGGGGGTTTAAGATATAAATGTGAGACCTGGGAAACAAGTTTGCTGTCTGCCTATGTGCAGACCTCCTTCCAGCTTTTTGCAGGAGGCAACTTTAAAGCTCTTTAAGATTTTTTGTTTGTTTTTTTGTTTTAAGCAACTGGGATAAAAGCCCCAATCCTACTGAGGCTTTGTCATGGACTTCAGCACAGCTAGGATTTCACTTTCTGCGTATCTAAAGCACAGCTGATCATCTGGAAAACAGAGGACCTTTCCTTTCATTTCTGTTTTGTCTCTTTAGGTTGTCAGCTGCTCAAGGCAGAGTTCATTTTCTTACAAACTAATATAGCAGAAGCCTGTGCTCAGCTCAGACCACAAGGCATCAGATTATTATTAGTGTTACTCCTGACGTCCTGGCCAGGAAAACTTGTAACACTTCCTATAATGAGCAGGTGAGAACAGGTAGGTATTTTGACTTCATGTTTCCTTTGTATATCCAGGATAAAATTTTCAAAAAAAAAAAAGAAAAAAAAGTAGAAGCTTTGTCCTCTAAACACTCATTTTGTTTTTCAAGCGTGTCAGAAGGATAAAAGCAGGATTTGCTCCCTGTGTGTGGACATGCAGGCTTGCATGCACGCACACAAACACACGCATGCCTTGGGAGCTGCTTGCAATACTGCCGTGAAGCAACCTCCTGGAGCTGTGCTCTAGGTCCCCAGGGGAAATACTGACTTTGCTCTTTTCCATTTGCTGAGAAGAAACATTTCATTTTTGAGTCTGACGCAGTGAAAAGACTGATAGCAGCCTTGCTGAGAAGCCTGCCTTCTGAATAAACACTGACTCGCTTATCCAAAAGGCAGTAAAATCACCCTTGGTTTGATGGCTTCAGCTGCAGTGTTGAGTAATGAATTGAAAAATAACATTGCACAGACCTGTCAAGGCACCTCTGCGCGATCAGATTCAGCTTTACGTAAGCTGACAGCAGCCCATGGTTGGAAGTTACCCAGTGACAAGCTTTTTCAAACCAAGCCAGCTCCTGGCTTGTACCACGCAAGTCACAATTGTCTCCTCAAGCCCTCTCAGAATGGCTTCCCTTTAACCACTGGAAGCTCTCCTGGAGCCTTTTCAGCTTTCATCTCCACGGGCAATGACAACTGTGACCTGGGCTAAGTGGTCGCTGTGGCCTATAGGGACATCCCTCCAACCTGGTTGGGAAGATGTTAGATTGAGGCTGCTGCGTGCATTCTGGGCAGTGTGCTCGGCTCCATGCTGGAGTAACTCCCAGTTTGGGCTGAGGGCACTCTGAGCCCACCACGTGCACAGTGATGGAGCCTGGGGGGGACCCGCTGAAGCAGTCCTTGATGCTTATTTTGGACTTGTCCATTCTCTCTGGGGTGGCAAATAGCCTTCTGCAAAGTACAGCAAACCCAGAAGAGGAACGGCATTTCCAAGGCCCACTGCAGACTACTTCTTTTCATACCAGTCGCTCTCCCACTCCTACTCCTCAAAGGGAAAAGGGGAGAAAATACAATGAAAAGTGCTCAGAGGTTGAGATAATGAGAAGGAGATTATCCACCAACTACCGTCACAGGCAAAACAGACTCAGCATAGGGAGATTGATATAATTTATTGCCTGTCACCAGTTGACTTGAACAGTGAGAAACAAAAAGCAAACTAAAAACGCCTTCCCCCATCTATCCTCTTCCACCTCCTTCCCCTGAGCGGCGCAGGGGAACGGGCGATGGGGGCTGCGGTCAGTCCCTGACGCTTCGTCTCCGCCGCTCCTTCACGGTCCCTCTCTGCCCCTGCTCCCCGTGGGGTCCCTCCCACGGGATGCCGTCCTTCCCGAACTGAGCCTGGGGGGCTGCCCACAGGCCGCAGCTCTTCCAGAACTGCTCCCACACGGCTCCGTACCACGGGGTCCATCCCCCAGGAGCAAACTGCTCCAGCACGGGTCCCCCACGGGCGGCAGCTCCCCCCAGACCCCCTGCTCCTGCGTGGGCTCCTCTCCACGGGCTGCAGCTCCGGCCCGGGGCCTGCTCCTGCGGGGGCTCTCCATGGGCCGCAGCCTCCTCCAGGCCACATCCACCTGCTCCACCGGGGGCTCCTCCACGGGCTGCAGCGTGGAGATCTGCTCCGTGTGGGACCCGTGGGCTGCAGGGGGACAGCCTGCTCCACCAGGGGCCTCTCCACGGGCCGCAGGGGAACTTGTGCTGCGTGCCTGGAGCACCTCCTGCCCTCCTGCTGCACTCACCTTGGGGGCTGCAGGGCTGCTTCTCACTCTTCGTTCTCCCAGCTGCTGTTGTGCACCACTATTTTTTTTGTTTTGATTTGTTTTGTTTTGTTTTACTTAAATCGGCTCTCACAGAAGTGCAAACATTGCTTATTGGCTCAGCTCTGGCCAGCAGCAGGTCTCTTTTGGAGCCTGGGGCTGTTCAGCCTGAAGAAGAGAAGGCTCTGGGGTGATCTTATGGCAACTTTTCAATACTTAAAGGAGGCCTATAAAAAAGATAAAGAGTGATTTTTTGCTCAGGCAGGCAATGACAGAACAAGGGGAAATATTTTTAAACTAAAAGAGGGGAGATTTGGATTAGAGGTTAGAAGGAAATCCTTCACTCAGAGGGTGGTGAGGCCCTGGCACAGGTTGTCCAGAGAAGCTGTGGATGCCCCATCCCTGGAGGTGTTCAAGGCCAGGCTGGATGAGCTGTGTGCACCTGTCAGTATATCCTGGCACATGGCTTGCACTGGAGACACCATACAAATAGTGACCTGAAGAAAGACTTGTGTGCCTGCAAACTTATCTGCTTTTCCAGCTGCAGAAGTTGTAAAGGCTGGGAAGCTGACCTAACAAAACATGTTCCTTCTACCTATAAAGTTTGTATTGTCTATGTCCTTAAACTATCAAGGCTACAACAACATTATCAATAAATGCACCTGTATTTCACCGCATAGCCATTTTGTAAAAGCCTGGTTTTCTTTGTGTGAGATCCTTCCTACAGCACAAGAAAGGTAATTCAAAACAGACTTGGGAATAATGGGATACAGTATCTGCATAGAAACCAAGGTGACTCTTTATATAATCTTTAAAACCTGCAAAACATTAGTCTCTTTTTCTGTCTCATGAGGACAGAAACCCTGAAAACCTGATCCTTAATATGGAAAAAACACATGGAAAGTGTGAACATGACATAAACTGATCATGATACTCCAAGCTAGGTTGTGTTCAGTTGAAGAGTTTGCCATCTCTTTGCACAAGTAGTATATATATAGCCTTATCTGATGATTAATGTCTGTTATAAACATAGTAAGGATATGTCAAATGAGTTACATGTATTATAGATAGTACTGTAGATAGATGCAAGCCATTAATGTAGGCAACCTATTGATATGTTAGTCTTTGTAAAAACATCAACTGAAACAAACAAAAACAAACAAACAAGCAGAAAACAATCAGTAACAGCTCATTAAAAGTTAGTATAACATGAAGGGTGACCCAGCTTGCCCTAGGATGGGGATGCGTTCATCCAGATGACAGATGTTTTAGATAAATTCCCTATATCTGTCAGCATGTTTCAGCACTTGCTCAACAGTTGCCCTATTAGCTCTCACATAAACCTTTACTGCTTACCTACTAGGTTGTGATGGCAGGATAAGTTTCACGTGGCTTTATTTACTGTAATGCCCTGAAAATACCCCCTATTATCTACACACAGCCTGCCATATTCCAGAGACACACAAGAGAAAGGTGAGATTTAAAAATCATCGTGGCCAGCAGGTCAAAGGAGTTGATTGCCCCCATCTGCTCTGCCCTCATGATACCCCCACCTGGAGTGCTGCGCTCAGCTCTGGGACACACAGCACAAGAAAGACATGGAGCTGTTGGAGCAGGTCCACAGGAGAGCCACAAGGATGATCAGCGGGCTGGAGCACCTCTCCTACAGGCTTTCTTCCATAGACTTGGGTGCAGGTACCTATCACGTCTGGCCATCACCTGAATGCTTGAAGCTTTAGTGATGCCACTGACATTTACCTTGAATGTGTTATGCATGACATATGAAGAGAGACCCAGCCCCAACCCCAGGCTCCTTCCACATCAGCCTGTCTCCTGGCTGACCAGGGAACTCAATATATTTTGTCTCCCCCTGCATTCTTGTTAAACGCTGGCAATCTCTTCCTTGGAGTCCACCTGAAACATCTCAGTGATTGTCCCATGAGCACAATACAGACCAAGCTCTTACCTCAAAGTGAAGCTATCCCTGCTTCAGGCAGAATCTGGGGACAGAAGATCTCCAGGGGTCTCTTACAACCTACATTTTTTTCCTGTGGTTCAGTGAAAAAAATACCTATAGGCTGATTTAGTTGCAGAAGAGATGCTAGGACCAGACTGCAAAGTGCACCGTATGGTGCATGTCAAAGCAAAGCTCAGGGAGAAGTTCACCTGCCTTTCTGAGATTAGGATCCAACTTTTTTTTTTTTATTTAGTTATTTTTGAGCCCTATGGAATATCTTATTTTTACAAAAAACTAAGACCATTTTCAGGCAAATCCTGAAATCCTGTTAGGTACTATTATCACTGATAATAAGGTTAGAAAGATGTGAATGATATGGAAATGTCCAACTTACTTTCAAGTATTGATAGTCATGGACTAATTCTGGATATGCCAGTAAATTTGGGATGACTCAACCAGGGTTTCTGGCTATCTGATGTGCAATAAAAAATGCAATTTTCTTGTATATATATTTTACATATTTGCAATCATAACTTGCAGAAAAAGATATAGCCATCACAACTGTTAGGGATATCTGCCTGGGATTCACACGTGTCTAGGTAGCGTTTGCTCACGTACCCTTGTTTGTCAAGGTTGTAGCTGCATGGCACAGGGAGAGGCCATCACTCCAGCCATTTACAGACTTCTAGATTAACAACCACACCTTGAAATACCATCCTCGTGAACTGGGCAGCCAGTCAAGAGCCTGGAGCACACTTTCATGTGTGGTCAGTATGCAGCTCTGATTTACAAGCGCGCTGTGTTTTGTTCTGATTTCAGATGCCTGTCTGTTTTTGACAGCATGATCTCATCGCTGGTTAAGTGAAAGATGACTGTTATGTATGTTATACTGCTAGTGAGCAGGAAAACTCTTGTAGAATATGAAGTGATTGTGAGCCAGGCCTTCTTCTCCATTGCAAAATCCTTCCTGACAGGCTCACGGGACGCTGCCATCTACTGAAGGTGTGCTTAAAATGCTGTACCAAGCCAGGAGCCAGCGCTGTGGTCTCTGAGGACAGCAGTGGGCAAAGCAAGCAGGCAGCTTGGCAGCGTTCCTTGAGTGAGTGCAAGGAGGCAGGTTGCAGAGTTGTTTCTGAGAAAGGAGATAGTGAGAGATCTAAATCAGGAAAGCCAAGTTTTACAAACCCGTACAGTGTGTCCTAAAAAGCAATAAACATCATTAAAATGATTTAATGATTTTAATATATGTGTATGCTGCTTTCCTTCTGACCAGAGCGTAACTATATGGCTTGCGTTTTCCTGTGAGCAACTGCTTGCTGCGTTGACTTTTGCATATGTCTTTCTCGTATATCTTCCTCTTCAATTTCTAGCCAGTGCATGCTTTCTTCCCTCTCCCTCCAAAGAAGCCTCCATAAGAGATCTCTGGCCCTACAGCACAGAAGTAAAAGATGGTCTCAGAGCAAAGAAATGAGCTTTCATGGACTGCTTCATCTGGTGACTCCAGCGAAGCTATAAACAGTTAGCCTACTAAAGATGTTCCCAAAGACTTGCTCAGCATGATAACACAAGGCTGGGCGCCAGGGGTGAGGTAATACAGTAATTACTTTACCAACACAATAGCCGAGCGAAAGGCAGAATGCAAAGCCAATCACTTAAAATTAAAAGTGTTTATTGAACTGCAGAGTGCTCTGATGGGGCTGTGAAGACGTGTCTGCCCATTGCCTCACCATACCTCCATCTTGATGATCCCCTTCTCATCAGGGACGCAGGTTTACAAAAAGCCCAGAAGAGCAAACTTGGTGTCAGGAAGGGGAAGAAGAAGCTGGTTCATCTCCTAACCCCAAGCAAATACACTGTTTTGGGGTGCTAAGCACTGAGAGGCCATGAAGTGCAGGAAAATGGTACTGGGATTGTGTTTTATGGCGGAAAATGCTGAGCTTTTATGAGGCATATTTTTGTTTGCCATGTCCTTACATTTCTAAAAGCATGCTGGGGAGAGTCACTGCTTTGTAGTGGGTTTGGCTGGACCCTGTTAATAGTAGGAGGATCACCCCATAATCCTACACACAGATTATGTGTCTGTGTTACGTGAAGACTGTCATCCTCTGATGATATTAAATAAAGGAAATGTAACTGTGCCAACTGATAGCAAATGCAGTTCAAAGCTTGCAGCTATCCTTTGTGTTTGGAAAAATAGGGACTAGATGGAGTCCAAGTCTTCTTTTGGATTTCTAGTCCTTCTCTAGAAGGTATTGTCCAACCTAGTGCCCAGTCTGTACCCTTGTATGTTTAAGGATGAACAGCTAAATCAAAAGAGAAATTGTAAATTAAGTCGTGAATCTAGAGGGCTTTTGTTCAAATGTGGGCTATGCCTCGGTTGGACAGTGATGAATCCATCACCTCATTAAGACCATCAAATTAGGCATTCCCTTGCCTCAGTCATTGAGAAACCTGAACTTTAGATGTGCTCCAGATTCACACCCTTCCCGCTCTGATCTTGCAGCTCCCCTCCAGGGCTGCTCCTTGCAGATGGGTCAGGGTGGAGGGGCCAACTCTGTGCTGTTGGGCTGGGGTTGAACCCCAGCACTGGTGTTGGACTGGGGATAAGGACATTGGCCCTGGGGATGCGCAGCGCTCTGGGGGGATGCAGACTGGCCATTCACACTCTTTCTGTGCATGTGCTGAGTGTTTCCCAATTTTCCTTTGCCTCTTTCAGAAGAGGGTAGTTGTATCCTCCTGCTGCTCCCTCTGCTCTCCTACCTAGATCATCTTTCAAGGCCCTGCAGAACCGGACTGGCTTTGCTTAGGGCATCATTACTCAAAATCCTCCCCTGTCAATGTGACATTTCCAGGTATAATGTTACAATGCCACTCTGCAAGTTTTAGCACTCAAATCCTCGGCAGTGTGGGAAGGGAGGAACAGAGGACTGAACATGTTTCTCTGTTTGCTTTCAAGATGCTTTGACAAATCGGGGTATGGGAATTATTTGGCTAAAAATGAGGGGGCTCAGAAAAATAGTGCCAACAGGTGGATTTTGAAAGGCATTTGAGGAAGACCTTTGGTCATCAGGAAAGCCAGCAAGGAAGAGTCAGTAAGCATGAAAGCATGAGCAGGCAGGAGTCTGACTGGATTTGGGCGTTGGGGGCTAAAGGCAACACAGAAATTTGGACGTGCTATGGAGGAAAGCAGGGTCTGAATGCAACAGTTTGGAGCAGAGGAAAGAGTAGACTCAACCTAATTAAGACTGAGGCCTAATGAGTATGTTATAATAATGGAAAAGTCAGGGACAGGAGGAGTCTTGAGAGCGGAGGTGCTGCTTACCTCTTCTCTACTCAATGGGCAACAGCAGTGTCAAATCTTCCTTAGGCTTTGCATCCATCCCACACTTTGATCATGGGTTGAATATTTAGAAAGTGTCCATGGCAGTCTGGTTCCCCATTCCCACCAAGCTTTGGAGCAACGTGGATGCTCCACTTTCACAAAGTGACCTTGAAAAATCTCATCCAAACAGAAAAAAAATCAACCCTCTTAGACAGCAGCTTCAATGAATGTGTAATGTTCTCTGGCACCAGGCTGGGACACGAGATGAAAGCTGACTCAGAAAGGAGATTACCTCCTCCAGCATGACTTCACTGCCTTCAGGAGCAGCCAGGTGTTTCTCGAGAGACTCCCATCCACCCCGGCCAAGGACACCCACTGGGTGGTGGAGGGAGGTGGGAAGAGAGAACGGGGAATATCACCGGGCAAATTATCTAATTGCAGGAATTGATCAATATGACACACTGTGGGTAGAAACATCTCTGAAAGATGCTCTTTTCAGATGAATCAGAGAGGAAAATTCAGAGTAAGACAACAAAGCAGACATGAGGCTGTAATTCTTTTATTTATTTGTTTGTTTGTTTATTTATGACATTGTTTATAATGCAACAGTCTCCAGTGGTTCTAGGGCCCTCATCCAGGCATGGGACAGGAGTGCCATACTGTTGCCCCATAGTTTAATAGGCAGATACTTAAAGACATGAAGAGTGGGATTTGTACCAACCTGAAAGTAGTTATAGCAGCAGAGCTTCCTCTGTTTCAGCGGGACATGCGTCCTGGAATCACAGAAGAGTTTTTGAAAATCCTACCCGAAGGGATTTCTGCAGAGAGAGAAGTAAGTCACAGGAGGGGTTGGGTTCAGCATTCCCCAGTTCTCACCAGTCCCATTCAGAACCTTGCCCATCATGGTCTAGGCAAGTGTTTCCCATGCAGTGTCACCCACAGCCTTCGTGAGGGTCAGCAAAGGGTCTGTAGAGAGCTGCAAAACATCGAGGAAAACCATAATAAGTGAAGCTTAAAAAATTCTCCCAAGTCCTCAGGCCACCTAGGGGCTCAAACCAAGGCAGCTGTGCCAAAAAAGTGCCTCGTGCTTTCAAAATATGAAAGAAGCCCTGGTGGAATTCACGCTGCTGCTCCACGGGAATGTTTCAGGGGGAGGATTGCCCTGGAAAAACGGCACAGGAGGGCTGTAATGCTGCAGTTAGACCTTGCTGGGGAGCTGGGTCACATCACTGCCGGCATCTCATCGTAGCAGCTGGCCTCTTTCAGAGGCCGAGAGCCCACTGCGGTAGCACAGAGACAAGCTGCCCCCTGCCAGCTGGCCTGAGCATCCAGATGCTTTCTTGGCACAGTTAATGAATGCAGTGGTCCATGGAGATAAACTCCAGAGAGAAGAGCCTTGCTCCTTTGTAGGCCCACTGAGGTATTTCTCCTGGAACCAGAGGATGCGCATATGGGGATAAAGAGGAGCAGCTCTGCGCAGGGCCAAGCCTTCCCCACCAAGAGGTAGAGGGGACCCCAGTGCACTGCAGAGTCTGACCAGAACCCAAACTGAGTGTTTTCCCTTGCTGATGCTGGCAGTGTGAACAGAAGAACAGCCTCGCGCAGAAGAGCTCACTGTCCTGAAGACGTCTTCAGTAATTTCACCAGGGTGGCAGCAACAATCAAGCTGTTTTTCAGCATCAAGCACCCCTTTCAAGAAGCATGAGTTTATGGGAGGGGATTTCAGAGGGTGCACCACCACTTAAGCATCAGCATGCAGAAAACCTCATAACATCCTTGCCTCATGACTTCAGTACTTCCTTCTGCTGTGCTGGTGCCTCGTGCCTCCAGGGAGGGTTACGCAAAGGGCATGGTAAGGATTGTGGTGTTCGCCATGGGTGGGAGCTCTCCAGGTTGTGCTTACAGGCTCTCTGAAGCAGGAGACTAGACTCAAAATCCATCTGGGGCTGCAGATTTAGGATGTGATTAGCACAACTTGCTCTGCATCCAGCATCCTGCACAGGAGATTTTGCAGCGGGCTGATTTCTGAGACATGTGCGAGGAAATTAAAGGGGACAGATTAAAGCTTACAGTGTGAATAAACAGGATGCAGACTCTGTGCAATTCTAAGTGCTCAGAAGCTGCACGAGCAGATCTCCCTTACAGCGTCTGCGCCTTCCTGTTTGCTGATTGTGTTCATTTGGGGCTGCTTCTGCAAATGAAAGCCACGAAGCATCAGCTCAGCATTGCCTGAAGTTTCTGCATCTTGGGTTGTAGTCTCAGCTCTCTCAGCTCACCACAGATGTCAGAAAGTCACCGTTAATGTGCCCTCATCTCTCCACCCCCAGCCCCACACCCTCTTCTCCACCAGGCTGCCAGGAATGGGCAAACACGGGAATGGGCGGAGGGGGAGCTGTAAGAAAATAAAGGTAGGAAATGCTGATGTTTAGCATTTAATTTTAGTATTTTGTCTTTAATCAGGAGCCTAAATGAAGCTATTTTTTTGCTTAGGGAAGTAGGTAAAACTTCTGTAGCTTTTAACAAACACAATGCTCTGCTAGAAGGACGCATCTGAGCAAGGAAGATTCATCATGGGCATTTGCCGAACCATCGTCAGGCACTGAAGACATCTTCCTGACAATGTTAGCAAGCTAACGTCTGGGCTACACTTCTCTTTCAACAGGAGAAAATAGGAGTGGAAAAGTGTCGCTCAATCATATGACCCCGCAGAAGAGAGCTTTGGCTCTGGGACGTTGAGCGTTAAACATCTCCAGCTCTGAGGACAAGCAGCGCGAGTTCTTGGTCTGGTTACATCCTTGCTCCGGGTGGGAGCTGCTATCTCGTGTAATCTGAGGAGTTTACTTTAAAGATGTGTGTTCTGTGTCTGAGCTGCCTCCTTGGTGCGAAAACCCCAGAAGTGGAGGCTGCAAGGGGCCTGCTGGGCCAGCGAGCCTGGCTCCTTTCTGCAGCCACGACGTCAAACAGTGCCTACCATGCCCCGAGGAGCGTCTGGTTTAAAGCAACTGGTGTCCCTCGCTGCTCCTGCTGGATGACCCCGTCTCCTTGCTGTGTTGGTTGACCACCCAAACTCACTGCTGCTTTAATATTATCTCCAGATTAAACAGCTTTTTTCTCCTTCCCAGGACTTTTTCCTGATGACCCTGTCGGCAGCAATCCTATCAGCCAGGCTTTATTTACTGGGTCAGATATCTCCAGCTCTTTCCAGGTCTTGGGAGGACCTCACTTCCAGCAGCTCCTGGCCAGGGCCAGGTTGCACTTCCCTTGGGCCAGACTGAAAATGTCAGGGGACCTGTCAGCAAGGGACTTGCCTTGTGTACGTGATGGCAAGAGAAGCCTTGAACCCTTTTTGCTCCCTTCCCAGCGGTTGGTGGCCAGGCCCTGGGTACCCCAGGTTCACGGGTGCTTTGGCTGGCCAGTGGGGGAGATTGAGCAGAGAGGTGGTTGAGGGGGGGACCTTGGCAGATGTCTGCAGCTGTCCAACAGGAGAAATGTGCCTCTGCCAGCTGAGCCTGCAGGCTGGGGAACATGCTCCAGCAAGGTGGGCATGAACAGAGCTGTGTCCTTCCTCCTTCTCCTCCTGTCCTAGTGGCAGCGTGCCTCCCAGCCTCCGTGCTGTGACCTACCAAGGGACGTGTTTTGTCCCTGGCTTTGCAATCTTTGTCTGGGACCTCCCAAGGAGACAGCAGTCCAGCATTGATGAGACCCTCCAGGTGGGAAAGGGTCTCAAGCAGTCTCCTCACACACAATGGATTGCCTACGGAGCTCCCACGTGAAGACTTAAAATTTTGGCTTCCTGGCTTTGTTGTCAGAAGTGCAAAGATGGAGAACCATTTCTGTTTTCCGTTCCCCTGCATCTTTGCCTACAATGCCCAGTTTTGTTGGATTTGGACCCAACATGCATTTGCTGGCCAAGCAGGCATGGAAGAAGCTGTGAGGTGTGAATACAGCGTTCACTGGGGGGATGTGCAACGAGATCTGAAGGGAGAGCAAACACAAAGTAAGCTTGAGTGAGCTATGAGATCGCCCACCATGGACAAGTAGGTCCATCTGGGCTGGCAGATGCAGCACAGGGCCTTGGGGAAACCCGTGGTCTTTTGGAGCAGCAGCTAGAGGTGAGGTGAGGATGCCCTTGGGCATCTCAGATGGGTTTAGATGCCTGTGCTTAGGTGAAGGAATCTCCAGCAACTAGAATGGGAACCTCGATATTAAGGTTGAAAATAACCATCTGGTTGAGTTTGAAGTAGCTGAAGGTGCAGCCAAATCTCCCCCCAGTATCACAAACAACTTTAGGACCTTGTCCATAATCTGCCTCTGGCATTAATCCAGGGCACCCATTGCTACATGCTGGAATATCCTTATGCCAATAAATCTGTGATATTCTTTGGGGTAAAATGAGTTGTGCAACTGGTGTTAAAGAAATGTGAAGTGTTTAAATTTGGCATATTTCTGCTGTATTGATGTAACTACACGCATTTGGCATGCGGTTGCATCTTAAGGACGTGAAACAAATACGTGCTTGTCTGCCACAGCCTCCGTGTTTGCACAGCGCTGGATCCGGCAGCGCAGTTGGGTCCTCCCTCTTCTGCAGTACTCCTTTTCTGAGCCGACGGCAGAGGAAGGCTGAGTTTAAATGCTGTGAGCTGTGACACATGCTGGAGTCCTGGCTGAGGGGTCTGAGCCTGGCCACAGTGCATTTCTCTATGGTTGCCTGAAAGCTCGGGTTTCCTTGCGTGAAAGTAAGGAAGGAGAGAAGGGGAGCTCTCACCTCGATATGGTTTCAGAACAAAATGAGGGCAGGAACCTGGATGCAGGAGTTTAAAACCCACACCACCTTCAAACCAAGATTCAATTACTACAGAAAAATGCTCCTGCTCAAATTTTTTGAGACTGCACCCTGGGACCAACCACGCTGCCATCCATCAGCTACGGGCGCTGCAAAGGGGAGCAGCACTCATCCCCCCTCCTCATCCTCAGGAGGAGTTGTGCAGTCCCGTGGCTCAGGAAATCTAATTCTTCCCTTCCTAGCCACTCCTGACCCACTGCATGGCCTTTAGTGGGCTATACAGCCACTCCAGCACTCACTTTTTTGCTTCAAAAAACAGGGAAACACTAGCTAACTTGTACATGGGTAGGGTTGTAAAACTGCATCTTTTACTGGAGCACCAACTAACCCTCCATACATTATTCGATACATTCACAAGCAGGATTTTAGGACACATTTCTATGATCAAGAAAGTGCACCCAGTTCCGCAGTCCTCAATTCTGGCTATTAAAGGTATGAGAACTGCGAATCCATCCCTCTCAGGAAAACAGTACCTCCAAAGAGCAGCACGTCGGAGGAGCTGTTCGATGAAACAGCCCCTGTCATAAGCACCAAATATATCACACATGCAAACAGACCCCAAGTCCAGACCTTGGGAGCCAGTTGCCTAGATGCCTTTGAGGATCTGGGCCTAAGGGTTCATTCCAACCAGCTGAAGTCAATGGGACCGTCCCTATATATAAGTTTTTGCTGGATGGAAGCCAAGGGCTCAGCATCTTGCAGAACTGGCTCTCGTGATGCCGCATTCCTTGAGAGCTGGGAAAGAGAGCAGGGCGATGTACAGCAGAAAAAGTGTCCGTCCGTATTACCGGGTATTAGCAACCGCCTTTAAAGGCCTAATCTACGTGAAAATGTTTTCGCCCCACCGTCGGCAGCTTCCCAGCAGAGGCAGGGATTTCCCACGGCTGACACGCCGCGAGCGCACGGAGGAGCTGAAACAAAGGGGCGGGTAATTAGCTCGGAGGGCAGGCGGGGTGTGATGGGGCTTGACGAAGTGACCTGGAAAATGGATGTGACTCCGAAAGTGCGGAGGGTGATGGTTTTAGCTGTGCCTTTTTAAATTTTAAACGGCGCTGCCTGTGGCTTTACAGCTCCATGCAAAGCCAGGCAGGCGAACAGAAGTATGAAAGGAGCCTTATTAAAACACACCATACATTATGTATGAACTTGAACTCTGCCTGACCTCTGCAGTCCTGGATCTGCCCCAATCCATAAGCAGCTTGGGCCAAATCTTGTGCTGCTGCAGTAAGTAATTTGAATAAAATCACAAGCTGTTATTTTCAAGACAGTGGCCCCAGTTAAGAAAGCTCAGGGTGCCGTTTATTACAACGATGCCTATCTGTCGCCGAAACGTACGTGAATAATGTAGCTAGATGTAAACACTTGTCTGTAGCTGTAACTCCTCTGTAAACCAAAGCACAGCCCCCTCCCAAGCAAGCTGTTAGCATTTCTCCATCGCCACTCGCTAGAAAAAAAAAAAAAGTATATTTAGAATGGCAAATGTACGATTGCACTTAGAGCTGGTTGAAATATTCAGCATGAATACATGATCTGGCACATCAAGCTGTTTCCTGGACCACAGTGTCTTTAACCTGATCTTCGTTATTGCAAAAGGCTCATAGTCAGCCTTGGGTATTCATCTCTTGCTTGCCGAACGATGCACAGCCAGACGGAGCCCCAGTGCTGCTTGCAGGCTCCTCGGCCGGGCTGCTTGCTGCTCCTGGCACGTGACGGGTCACCCCGCTCGCACGTCGCTGCTTCTCTTCCCCAGTTCTCACCCTGACACTTTTCATCAGGCCGAAAAGTCACATGAAATATTCTGGTTTCTGTGCGAAGTATCCTCATTAACATGCAAATGGGAATTTAATGCAAGGCAGGTAGCCGGCTCCGAGCTGCTCAGAGCCCTCCGAACCTGCTGGTCCCCGATCCCTATCCCACCTCGCATCCGTGGTCCCAGTTCTACGGGATAGGTTTGGGAAGACAAGCATTTCCTGCCCCCTTTGCTCAGGAGCAATCAAACCCTACCCCAGCCTCATATCCTTGGCACAGGATCAGCCCTCAGGGGAGGAAAAAGCCCTCCGAGACACGGCAAGGCAGCTCTCCTGCAGCCGCGAGGGTGTCTGAAGAGGTGTCCACCTGGCTGGGCTGGACATCCCTTCCGTGGCACTGAGCACAGTATAAGCAAGGTTTGCCTTTTCTCCACCACCACCACGTTGTGGACCCTTTCATGGGTCTCTCTAGTTAGAAATCCTTCCCTGAAGGGCAGATGTCTGCTGGGTGGGGGCCTCGGGATGTCAAAGAGGAGAACAGGAGGACTGAGATGGATTTCACGGGTGGTTTAAGTGAAATGGCTGGAAAGCAACCTTCCAGCGAGCCACAAGGCAGCAAGTGAAGTCGACTCATCAGCACAGGAGAGGTTTCTGCCTCGGTCCTGATCCCCCAGAAGAGAGGCAGTGACTGCAGAAGTGAAAGAGAGAACTAAGAGGACTACGGAGCTGTGTTATCCAGAGAAAACGAGAGGAAGTCCCTAGGACGCTTCTGAAAATTCAATTAAATCGGAGGCACCTTTTACGCAGACATATTTCTAATGTAAATGAAAGATATTTGGCAAATTCCAGGCTACTGAGATATCGATCGGTTCTTTAATTTTTTGAGCGAGTCAGGAACGTTTCAGCAGTGAGGTGCAGAAGGTAACTTGCAACTTGTTGTGCTATGAAGTGCAGCCCGTGAAAACAAAATATAAAGTGTCTCTGGAAACAGCCATCACAACTGTGATAATTGCTGGCAGTGGCTGTAATTCCCAGTAGCTGTCTGTACTCAGCTTTACATGAAATTGATTTGACTTTGCATTTACTTTTCGATCGGGGCTCAGGTGATTTGAATCCAGGCTCAAATTAAGCCTGGTTTCCCTTGTTAGGATGAAGCAATGCATCGAATACCTGAGGGAAAAAAGAGCAAAAGGGAGCTGGAAAGCACTTTGTTCAAACTTTTAATTATTTTAGCTCACTCGCAGTCTGAGTGGCACAGTGCTGTGTTTCCATGTGATCGCACCAAGCTTCCAGAGCACCACTTTCTCGCTGTAGCTTACGCGGCATGGAGCGGTTTCCCCACGACGCTCGCAGATGTGAGCTCTGCTCCCCACACGTTGTGTCTGGAAGCTGAAACCAAAAAACGCCCAGGCACCCACGTCCTCGTGTGCAGACCCAGGTTCTGAAGCGCCGGGGCAGCTTTCGGCTTCCACACCAACACCAGGCTTGCTTAAAACTGCCTGCACAGCAGAAAGCGCTTCTCCCTGGATCTACAGAGCTGCTGATGAGAAAACCTCCTAAGCTTACACGTTTCCAATGAATGTGAGCAGCTGGGACTAAAACTCACCCCAAAGAGTGGGCACCTTGCATCCATCCCATGTCAGAGGGACCTCTGAATGTGGCTCTTTCCTTGCTGCTGGTACAATTTCCTACTGACTTCTCAGGGGCACAGGGAAGAGGTGTCCTTCACTCTAAGCTGGACTTCAGCATCAGCTTCCCTGAGCTCTGCCCATCCCTGTCGTGATGCAGGAGCCAAGCCAGAGCTAGGTAGAAGACAACACACACAGGCCCTCCGAGGGCAGGAAGAGCCCTAATCATCAGAACTATTTTTGGAGGGATATTTTAGCTCTATCCCCCCTCGCCCCTCTGAAGGCAGAGAACAGAGCCGAACACCCAGAGGGAAAAAAAAGAGGATGAAAGGATTTTTCTTTCCAAGGGGAGGAGAGACCATTATCAGAGTCACAGCGAGAAGATCAAAAAGAGCTACACAAAGCAAAGGGGCAGGCTCTTTCAGTCTGAAGGAACGAACTGCAAGCTGGCAGAGCACCTTAATAACAATTTTTTAAGCCCCACATGTCTGTTAATTACATCCCACCGAATAAAGGTTACTTCAGCATATCCCACCGGTGCATTAGGAATCAAAGCTGGACCTTCAAGTTTTGGGGGACCTGGGGTAAATCTGGCGAGGGAAAACGGAGCAGCTGTGATAGGGGGGATGGCTTTGGTGTCCCATCTGCGGCGGCAAAGCCAGGCAGCACCAGGATGGAGGCGGTGGGGAGCTGCGTGCGAAATGTGCCCCGCGCTGCTGGCTGCAGGGCTTCCATGTGCCGGTCGGCGAGGACGTCAGCCCTGCAGTCGGTATGGTTTTCATCAGCAGGAACAAAGACATGTGAACAGCTACTGGCGGGCGGCCAAAACTTTCCCCCAGCGCTTTTTTTTCCTTTTTTTTTTCCCCGCAGTCGTTTTGAATATGACCCCGAGAAGACCTGTTTGTTTTGCCATAAAAGGCAAAGGGCCTAATCCCGGGCAGTTTTGTGCCGATGCTTCTCGTTTTGCAGGCGTAAAAGCTTCTGCCTGGAGGCATTAGTGGAGAAAAAGGATTCAAGATTGGTTGTGTCCTGGTTCTTCGCAGGATAAGAGAGGGAAAAAATTGCGCATAGACCCAAGAAGGAGGTGTGGTGCTTAACACATCAGCACTTGCTAATAAATGCTACCCAGGCCCAGATATTAGAAATGTGTGTGTTTGTGAGGATGTCTGCGTGCTGCTGGTGACAAGAGAAACGCCGTGAGATTTATTCGCGGTGACTGCTGCACAACCAACTGCTCCTTGCCAGTGAAGGAAATAAGAAATGGCTCCAGCCACCACTCTTGCTTCTTGACATGGGGACAGGCTTGGGAACTCTGTCCTGGTGGAAGGGCATGCATTATTCTTGAAATAAGGTCACTTAATAGCTGACGTGCAGCTCAGGACTAGTTAAATTTGGTAGATTGCATCTACAAGCCTCCTCCCACAGTCAAGAGGGACTCAGAGGATCCCTCATAACTCACAAATGACGATAAATGATGTGGATTTCTGACAGCTCCATCCTGACTTGCTGAACGACCTGGGGAAATCTGTTTCACCTGTGTGTGTGTGGTTTTTTTTTCCCTTTCCCACTTCTCCATGCTTAAAATGTAAGCTCTCCGGAGTTTGTATCTAGCACAAGACGCATCTGTGAACTTCTGTAAGAGAAGTAAGTGAACCCAGTTCAGTGCCAAGTGGAAAGTTCCTCCCCAGAAGGGAAGCTGACACTGATATCGCAAGACCCATTTTTGTAAAGATGTCATAGGTTACATCAGCAAAAAGTTTGCTTGCCTGTGATGCTGGAGCAAACTTCAGCTAAAATTACAAAATATCTATACGAGGGTAAAAAGAACAGACATTTTTGTATTCACACAGCTGTCCTACACATAGACTGGACAAGGCAAAGGTTTTCTGGGTTTTGACTTATTCGAAGAGTTGTTCTTACGGTGTTGAGTTACATTGGAAGATGAGCACCTACAAAGCAGAAAAGACCATGCAGAGGGTTGTAAATGAGACTTCAAAGGGTGAAAGTCCGAGTTGGAAGGGGGGAGGCAGCATGCAACGGCTGGTGCTGGAAAACAAGCATACGTTAGCCCAACATATTGGATTCATTGTCCAGGCAATGCTCATCCTCGTGGAGGTATTTCCTCCTCACGGTGCCAAGACCAAGGAAAGCTGAAGTTACTGGCTGCAGAAGTTCCAGTTGTGTAAGACAGACGTCGATGGAGGATTGTTTTAACTGGCATGCTCCCCTGTTTGAAAGATGTTCTCCTTCCTTGCTTTTGTGGATTGCTGTTTGGTTGTGCCAGTGCTGTCTGTTCATCGCAGTTACTTGTTCCTTTGAGAGTTCCTCTGAACAGTCCAAGCTACTTAAATTTCTTAAATTTCTTTAAGGATGCTTAGTTTTCACCTGAATGACTATGTACGAAAACTGTCAGAAAAGGTGTTTAAATGGGTGAAAAAAAAAATACACTGATCAATTTGGAAACACTGTTGCTAAACTGAAAGGCTAATGGATATTCTTTTAACACCTTTTTAGAAATGTGTTTGTTTAGATAATAACTTACGCAAAAAATTAACTCACCAAGAATTATGTTGGACAAATAATATTCTGCTGCTTTGTTTTCTATTATAGCAAAGGCTTTTTTATTTTTTAATTTTATTTTTTTTTTTTTTTATTATTGTTTTGAGGTCTTTGAAGTGATAAAGTTCCTGAAATATTCAATGTCTCTTTATTTAACTCTGAAAAGGGTAAATGGAATGAGCTGCTTAAGACTCAGTCAGTGGGTCTGACTTTGACTCAAGGACTTTGGACGACTACTGCTATACATCTTTATTATGAGGAATTAGGGATGGTTAACATAATCAATGTCAAACAATTATTTATGACAAATAGGCCTGGCGTACCCAATGTGATATTTTTATGAATTTCCAGAGGTGATTGATAAGGGTAACTGCACAAATACAGTATATACTTCCATAAACTACTTGATTTACCATACACTTCTTAACAAATAAGCTAGAGCGATAGAAAACCCTTAAGACACATATTAAAATGATAAAAACTGAACTTAACACTTAAAATATTAAGTCTCAAAATACAATCAAAGGAAAATAGAGACATTGTTGGATAGGTGCTTTCCTAAAGAAGTCTATCAAATGTCTTCCACTTTTCCAGTCTTCATGGACATTCTTGTCACTGGTCTAGAAGAAGCCAGATGATTGCTGATAACGTTTCTGGATGATACAAAGGCAGTGGGAGAGGTGAGGAATGAAGGGGGAAGGACAATCGAGGGGGAAAAAAAATTTAAAAGGATGATCCATAGTGAGGCAACTTGTTTGTAAGCTGGGCATAAACAAGTGGTACATCCAAGACAGCCGAAGGTAAGGTCATGCCTGCAGGTGGCAATAGTTCAGTCATACCTAGAATAAGTTTCTGCCCTTCTGAGAAATGGAAACATGCACAAAACTGGCAGAAGTTGGGGCAGAGCAACCCGCTGATATCCTACTTCCATGAGATGGCCAGCCAGCCTTCATTAGCACGTGGCTGAAGAAATAAAGTTATTTCAGCTAAGATTAGGGAGGTTATGTCCCTTCTGGATCTGGAGAGACCCAAGTGTTCCTGGAATAGTATATTAGGTCTGGGGTCTACCTTTTGTCTTGCAACATTAAAAGTTGGAGATAACTCAAAGGACCTCAGTGTGATCTTGGAGGTCTTTTCCGACCGTAATGATTCTATGATTCTGCGTAAAGAACAGAAATTTTCTAACAAAGAGGTTTTATACCCTCACAGACATAGGCATTAGCAGACCCAGTGGCTGGAAGTTTCAGGGGGGTAAATCTGGATTTGCAATAGGATATGACATGTCAGCAAGTGGTCTCTTCTGATCTCAAGATGTAATGAATATTAAGTGTCCAAGGTCTGTACTCCAGAGGTGCACTCATGGCCATACTGTTGTATGTGGCTCATCTTCATCCTGCCCCTCTGCTTCCTCCCCCTAAACCCCTAAACCTCTGCATCTCAGATATTTCACTTGCACAGTTCTTCCTTCCCTTTGCCATTGCTCTTGCCCTTCCCTTTGCTTTTCCCACTTCTCCTTCTCTACTTTTGGTCAAACTCCAGAAGTATTTGACATAAGTTTTCCAAGCAAGTTAACTTTTTGGCCTTGGGAACATTGGTGCAGGAATTGCTGAGTTAGTCAAAAAAAAGCTGTTACTGACAGAATTTTCTGAAGAGAAACCTGCATTTTCAGAGTCAGAGGGTACTGCATGAAGGTAAGATGACTTGGGCACCAGGAATGCCCACTTATCAGCACCAAGCCTCAGAGACCCCTGCAGTGACCAAGTCCTTCCTCATGTGCAGGGCAACCTAAAAAGTTGGTCTGGAGGCTGGGCTGGAAGAATTCTGAGGACTTTTTCATAGTGTTGTTGCCAAAATACTCAGGACCATTTTAATTTCTTTTTTTTTTTTCATTTTTTTTCCCCCATCTCTTATTCCACTAACCCCTCAGCCAGTTTGCGTACAGATATAATAATGGGAATTCTGCTGCACAAGTGAGAGCTTAGGGCTGGTGAGGATGTAAGAGAAAATACTGAGGTGCCCACTGGTTTATTTCACGTGGATGAGGTTTCCAGCTGCACAAAATACACGTCCTGTTGCAGGCTGCCACACTCAAGGAACTGCAGATGGTGACATAGCTGATACCCTCCAAAATCTCCTGGAAAGAGAAAACCTGCTGCGATTTTGTAGCTTTGCACAGGGCAGAGGTCCATCAAATTAAAGGCTGCGTTCCTGTGTTTCCTCAGCCTTCCCATTGCTCCATCTGACTCCTCGCCCTGCACGCTGGAGTAGAATTTCTCCTGCCTCTTCCAGGGCTGGCCCTGCCGGTTTCTGCAGGAGGCTGTAGCACGGCCAGCACCGAGAAACCCCATGGGGATTTTGCTCAGCTCGGCTCCAGCACTTCCCTGCATGGGCTGCAATTCGAAAGATACAATTTGGCCAACTCGACGAGGGTGGATTTCCATGCACAAGGCCAAGTGCACATCCTGATACACAGGTCATTCCCACCAAGAAATGTTACGTCTCTGCTCCAAAACATGAGTATGATCTGCTTTTTTTTTATTAATATTTTTTTTGTGTGTGTGTGTTTATTTTTTTATTTTTTCTTTTTTTTTTCCTAAGAAAAGAGCCACCAGAAATGTATTTTTCTTCCATCAGCCACTCTGGCTGAAATTAGCCCCTGCACACGTGGAAATCAGCCCAGAGCAGAAAGATGTAATCCAAACAGTTAAACTGGGACTATCGTATAAATAACTGAAAACAGGGATGTGTAAGGCACTCGTCATTATAACAATGCCCAGAACAGCCAGATGATAGACAGGAACCAGTAACCTCTTCAGTGCCAGAACAGCTCCCAGCTTGCTGCAGCTGCACTGCTTTACAGACCGCACTCTTTCTGACCAGTGAGGGCATTTTATCATATTATGTTATATTACATTATATTTTATCATATTATATTAACTCTATTAGGGATTGTTTGGCCGTTTAAAAGAAGAACAAAGTCTCACAACAGCCTCAGTCCCTTGAAGAGGGAACCATATGAAAATCTCCTGATAAATAACAGTTGCTGAGAGCAATTGCTCAACCCACATGCTGCCTTGTGCAGAGACGATCAGCTACAGGAAGATTTTAAGAAATCAGAAGAGCGCCTAAGAAAAAGCAGCAGGAGGGATGGAGGAGTGGGGGGAACAGTGTATGGAGGCTGGAAACTTCTGTCAAGCAATCGCTCGCCTGAGTCAAGTGGTTTTTCTTTAAATATTTGCAGCACCAGGGCCTGGGTTGGTAACTTGAATATTAATGTAGTACATCAGCACCTTCTAAATCCGTGCCTGAAAGCTCCCAGGGCTCGTCCCGCGTGTGCTCCTTCTCCTGCTCGTTCCCAGCCATCTCTGCTCCGCGCTGTTGTGTCAGGTCACTCGGAGGGGGAAGGGGAGGCTCATCTGGAAAACTGCTGCATATTTATAAAAAGACCATCTATTACACCAGCGCAGGACGGAATTGAAAACATATGGTGCCCTGGGAGCGGCTGTTTCTTTTTTTAGGCTTCTTATGCCCTTCAGAAATGTCAAGATAGAGGAACGAAAATGTCAGGAAACTGCAATACGCTTGCTCTAAAGGCCTCCCATTGGTGACGTGTTTGTGGAGCTGTTGGGAATTTGATTTCCACCAAGCGCAGCAAGAGCCTGGGTTCGAAAGACCCCATGGACAGAGTGGTCTGCTGAAACCTGCCTTGATCTGCACCCCCGTGGGACCTCCTGCTGCCTGCACCACGCACCCTAGTAAAAAACAATCAAACAAAATTAAAGAAGAAGATCCACTCTTGCAGCAATGGCTCAATGCTATTTGATTGTAGGGGTCTAGAGGAGGCCAGGTTTTTACCCACACTTTTGTTGCTGTGACCAGAGACCTACTTTAGTGAGCATGGGGCCACACAGACCAGTTACAAGCGTCTCAAAAGTGCTCCTAAATGTTTTGTGCTTAGAGGCTTACACCAGAGCTTGCTTGGGACTGATCGCTTGCTAAAGGCTCAGACGTCGACCCGAGTGTGGTGCAGTAAATACACAGCAGATCCTGCAGGCTGTGTGGGGCCAAGGAGAGGAGCAACCCGGACTTGTTCCCTCCCAGGACTCCAAAGCCCACCTGCCTGCAGGACCGGCTGAGAGCCTGCACCTACAGCAGGGCCTGGAAGCAGCGCACCGGAGCTGCCAGCAGAGCAGAATTGCCTCCGGTGCAAGGTAGGCTAAGGGTTTGCTTTTAAAACTGATTGCAGACACGACCTGCTATGGTCTCAGATGCAAAGCTCCGGCTGTGCTCCAGCAGCAAGGACTTGGCCACCGTGCTGGAGCTGGGCCACACCAGAGGTCACCTCTGGGGCTCCTTTCCCAGCCTCCCTCCAGCTTCACGGAGCTCTCAGGCTGTTGGTTGGTGGCTTCAAAACTCCCAGTGGAAGAAGCATGGGGCTCAGGGGCATGGTGTCCCATCTTAAGGAGCGCAGGAGCGTATATCTGGGTGGCCATGCTCGGGTACCCTCCCTTGGGGGCAAAGGAAGCATCTCTTTTCCTTGCTTAGGGCCAACAACATAGTCCAAAAAGAGAGGAGAAAGAGGCTTCCAGAAGGAGGCTGGAAGAGATGGTGGAAATATTTCAGTCAAGCTTCTCAGGGTTTTAAATAAATTACACTTATCAAACATCATGATTATTTTTTTTTTTTCATTTCTGGCAAAAGTTTCTGGCAAGGAGCACAGAGCTGTGACCATATTGCAGTTCTTGCTATGGGCTGCATTAGAGAAAAAGGATGTGGGAGGTCTTGGACTAGAGAAGGGCCGAGGGAAACAGATATGCCCAGTTACTGAGCCCAGAGCCTGGGATGAGAGGTGGAAAAGCAGTAAACTGAGGACAGATTATGGAGGGGCAAGGGGCTGGACCACTCCCAGAACAGGGCTGAGGGAGAAGAGAAGGGGTGGGTAAGGAGCTTAGCCCTCACGCAAGGAGCTCAGCAGCCCCGATGCACCATCAGGACGGTCCCAGCAGGTCAGCTCTCATCTGCAGCTCTCCTGCCACACACAGTCTCATGCACACGTCAGTTCCCTCCTGTTTCAGTTCCTTTTATCACACCAGAGATAACGTCTCTGAGACAGGCACTTTACACAGAGCAAGTGGATTCGGGTAACTCATTCCTGGGTGAGCCCTGAGGCTGTGTCTCCAGTGGGGTTGTAGCTCCCACTCCAGACTCCTCCTTCTAGAGAAGGAGGCAGAAAACACCATTTTGGTGCACGGGGAAGAGACAACAGCTCAGGACTGTTTTGGTCCTGCCTCTCAGCCCTGGCGTACAGCTCACATTGCTCCTAGCTGCTCTCCTCCCATCTACGTGCTCCTGCTAGCAGGGGAAACACCATGCTGGAAGTGGTATAGCAGGAGGAGGGCAGAAAATAAACACCCCGGTATGCAGGACAGGCAAGCAGAGCAGGGAACAGAGAACAGAAATGGACAGAAACGTGATATTGGAGAGAAAACTGCAAGGACTGCAGGAGCAAAAAAAAAGATATCACGAACTACTGGAGAAGATTAGCATCTGAGCAATGGTACATAAAAATTCAAACAACCCACGCTTCTGCTTGCAGGAACAGCCTCTGCAGGTCTTTCACATATTTGTGTGTCTTCTTCCACCCCGGAACCAGTCTGCACGTTTCCAAATGCAGAACCCCCTTCTGCTGGCTGTGGGTGGGGGCAGCAAGCTTCATTCCCGGCACCGTGGGCCCCACGTGCCCTCCGAGAGGGGAGGAGAGGAGGACAGCGGCGGGGATAAAGGCAATGGTTGAGGCTGGGGAGAGCCACGCTGGATGTGAGGAACAACAAAGAAAGAGAAGAGGGACATGGAGGAAGAAGTTGTCTGAAATGCAGTCAGCTCCCGGGTCTCTGTGGGTGCTGGGGAGCGTATCAGCACGGATATGAGAAATACCAGTGAGAAATGCTGATGCAGTGACTGATGCCCCTCCATCCCACGGCCTGGACGAGGGTTGAAGCTTCTCCTGTGTGGATAAAGCAGTCTGACCGGGCCCTGCTGTGCTGCCACTCAATTGCCCCATGCAGATAACACAACATTTCATCTTCCCCTTGCAGCTCCTGGCTCTGCCAATGGCCTCCATCAGCTGTCATGAGGCTGTGCTGGCACAGATTTCTGTGCAAGAGGAGAAGAAACACGGCCTGTGGCTTGGGGATAGCGTAGCTGGCAGGTGAGGAGGTGATGGTTTTACTCATGGCTTTGCCGTTGGTTGGCAGCCAGAAGGCCCCTGCGCCTCTGTGAAACCCTCCTCTTCCACTGAAGCCTCGTCTGGGTGGGTCCATTTCACAGGAAAATCAACCCTTTATTTATTTATTTATTTATTTATTTATTTTTTATTTATTTATTTATTTATTTATTTTCTTATTTACTCAATCATTCTGTGAAAATGAATGAAATGTTGACAATCACCCCAGGAAGCAGGATTTTGCATGCATCTCCAGGAGAAGTTTCTGTCCTTGCGGCGAGGTGTTGTCCCAGGTTCTCTCCGCCCTTCATCCTCAGGGGCTGGAGCAGTTCGGCTGGGGGCTGGGGGCACCAGACTTGTCGCCGAGGGCAGTGCTGGGGGAGATGCAACCACCAGCTGCAGGTCTGCAGGCTGGGAGAGCTCTGCTGGAGCAGCCTCGATAGGAACAGGGAGAGAAAGCCTTGCAGGAAAACCTGGAGCCCAGTCATCCCCATGGCACAGTTGCAACCAGAGGGACGTGCCGAGGTCTTCTGCAGGTGGGGTCGATGCGGTCCTCCTGAAACAGGCTCATATGGCCTGTGTGGATGTCATCGCATGTTCACAATGGATCTTAAATTAGGGAGCTCGCCCTGCTAGAGGTGAACCCCTTTGGGTGTCTGATGTCCTTAGGAGAATGCAGTCTTGACCTTTCTCTCTTAATTTCCTCTCTCTGCACGCTGGAGATAACCATGCTTACCTGCCCTTGCCGAGCAGCTGAGACGTGCAGGTGAGAAGCGCTGGGTACGTGACTAATACCAGCATCAGCCTCACAATCCTTCTGCTGAGCCCCGTCAGACTCAGGTTGCTGAAATTAGGCCTTGCACCATTTTAATTACTCACATGGGGAAGAGCAATGGCCATTGCCACCTCTCTCAATGGTAGGACTTCCACTAAAAACCCTTTTCCAAGTGGCTCAAGCCCTCCAGAGAGGTTTTCAAAAAAAAAAGGTCCAAGCTACCAGTAGAAATGGGTACGAACCAAGCACAGTATGGAGGAGAGGGAAAAGTTAATATTTCACAGGCATGGTCTACAGCCATGAAATGTGATCATGGCTGGGAAATGTGGGTTTATATTTTTTTTTCTAAATTAAAATAAAAACAAGGCTGGAGCTCCAGCGCAATATGGAACCAGGGAGTTCTGGTTTAGCTTTGCAGCAAAGTTTGGGTTTGTCTTTAATACTAATTAAATCTTTTGCTGTTGTACAAGAAAAAGTATCAGCTATGAGACTGTCTCTGCCTCCAGAGTTTTTGATGTGGTTCATTTCTGGAAAGGAGAATTTGGGATTTGGATTTTGCAGCGCTTCACTTCACTATCCTGGCCTGAAATAAATACGGCAGCCCATGCCAAGAAGTAATGACAAGAAAAATATTTTTTGTGGGTTTCTGCAGCCAAGCTGAGATGGGGCTAGATGGACTGATTTGAGGCAGGTGATGAATCTCCAGGGTGCAGGACTGATGCAGGACACAACCATGACAGGGGAGTGAGCATTGCCCTCATTACCTGACAGCAGAGCCATCCAGAAAGAGGTAAAATGGTGCTGGTGCTGACATGATGGAGTGCTTTTGCAATATGCCTGTTTAAATAAAATCACTTGTTGGCTGCAGTTCTCAGTTTACTTACTGGGACAGAGACTGGAAGGATAATACAATTCAGAAGGAGAAGGAGTTAATGCATTTAAAGGGCTAAAACCTGCACCACTGGGATAAAAGCAAACTTAGGCAGTGATTTCATTGCATCTCAGCAGTAAATCCAGAGTCACTATACTCTGTGGAGTGCAGATGTCTGAATACCATCCCTGGATGGGAATGAAAGGAAATGCTGTTTACTGTGAACAAAACGCATTATGAACAAACTCCGACACGCCCTAAACCAACTTTCTTTTGAAAGCAAGTGAGGGTTTCATTAAAAGCAAAATTTGTGAAAAGAGATTTGCAGGATATGTGGGAACTTGCTTGAATGATTAAAAATTAATTATAGCAAGGGGGAGGATGTAGAAACACATTGTGTCAGGATGCCACTGTATGGCCCAGACAAATCTGTTTCTGAGACAGTAAATTCATCTCCTTTTCTCCCCTTCCCTCCCTTATATCTCATTCTTCATCAGGGTTTCTGAACACTGGAGCAGACGCACGTAAATGTTTGAAAAGCAAAGATGATTCAGTGGCGCAATGCTTCCCACTAAAACCACATCTCCCTATCCCCCACCTCGTTCGTGCTGTCACAGAGTGAAATGTTGAGATGGCTACAACTAAGAGGAGGCAAACAGTCCCCACTGATTTCAGAACCAGGTGATGCTTGGCACTTTTCAGGTTAGAACAGACCTTAACACAAAGTCTGTAGCCTCATAGATACCAAGCACAGCCACCAAGGAGACGGCGGATGTGTTGCAAAAACGGGCTGCTGGGTGTCAGGGCCCAGGGACAAGGAAGCAAGCTAGCTCTGCCCATGTTTATGTGCCCCATGCTGCTGCCTGGGAGTGGTCCTCATCCTCATCTTCATCCTCATCCTCATCCTCATCCTCATCCTCATCCTCATCCTCATCCTCATCCTCATCCTCATCCTCATCCTCATCCTCGTCCTCGTCCTCGTCCTCGTCCTTGTCCTTGTCCTCGTCCTCGTCCTCGTCCTTGTCCTCGTCCTTGTCCTCACCCTCATGTTCTTCCCACCTTCTGCCCAGGCTGGTTGGAAGGTGCCATGAGCAGCTCTGGTGCCACGAGCTCTTTGGTGCTACAGCAGCAGGAAGAGCTGCCCTCAAACACAGTTAGCTGTTTATGTCCAGTCTCAGGCTTCTCGTTAATTTTGTCCTGTTAGGTTTTGGGTTTCTTTTCTTGGGGGAAGCTGTATAGAATAGTGGGGCACACATCAGGATGAGACCAGAAGGCAGGAGTGAGTGGAAGCGAAGAGCAAATGCTCTGCTTCCCATCACCCTTTCCCTTTTTCCATTCATTGGTTTTGCATTGTTTTTTTCCCCTTGGTCATGTTTGTCCCATACAATTTCAGAATGCCTTCCTTGAGCACTGTCTTGACCTTACCATTCCCAGAGGGAGAGACAACAAGACAGTGGAAGCTAAAAACTGGTTTGATTCAAGTTCCCTGTCCTCTGCTTGCCCAAGAATAAGAAACTGCTTTGTTGTCTGTGCATTTTTCAGTGGTCTTACACCGTTTTATCCTGCCCAGAATGCTGCTCAGACATAAACTGGTGTTGGAGAAGGATTTGGTGTTTGGCCCATCCTCCTCTGCCAGCCCCTTAGATCTGCTAAAATACCATTTTCAAGCAAGCTAGATATTTTCTCCTCTATCCTCTTCTATCTCATCTGGTCCTTATCATCTGCAATAACATTATTATCAGCCAGAGTCTTTGCAGCAATCACTGCAGTGCGTGTCTGAGGCTCAGCAGACGTACAGTAGAGCTGCAAGACTTTTCTCCTGCAATTCCCTTCCCATTAATTTCCAGCTATTTGGTTTTCTCCAGCCCCAGAGCTGTTTATCCTTGCTGTGAGCTCCTCGGCGGGCTGATTCACCCCTTGGGTTGCGCCAGCTCGTGCGAGGGAGCCCGGAGCTCGCCAGCTGGCAGCCCCCCAGAACCAGATGCGCTGGCCTGCAGGACGGAGGTCGGGCTGCCTGGGAGAGCCGCTCGCTTACCGCCGCCCCGGGGCTTTCTCCCGACGTGGGGCTGGGCGAGAACCTGGAGAGAACTGAAAGCGTCTCTGCAAATAATCCAGGAGAGAAAGGTTAGTTTGAAGGGTGAAGTGCTAACGTTGGGTTTGGGAGAGCTGACTTAGCCCCTCCGTGCTTCATTTCTTGCTCTTCTCCAGGGGTAACACCGTTTCGCTTCCCCAGCAATTAAAGAGGGTGCTGGACATGGCACAGGGGCTGTGTAAGTCTTCAAAGACAATCCAGCTCCGGGTGAAGCTGTGGGCTTGGTAAGGGCCAGTAAACACAAGCCTCCTGCTGGCTCCAGTTGCAGGATTGCTGCTGCCCGAGGCAAGGGCCCACTTCTTTTTGCCTCTCTGCTTTTACTCTCCTCCCAGGCCTTCCCCCTGCCTCGTGTTCACACTCCGCTCCAGGTTTTATGGTGGAAGGGATGAAGTCAGGATCAAATATACCCTACCAGCCAGATTTTCCTATTGTTCTTATTTCTTCTTTAGACAGAGAAGCCCTGCATGAAGGAACTATAGGACAATGAAAACCCCATTACCCAACACCTAGCATAACCAGCAGATACATGAGACAAAAAAAATGTCGTCACAAATTTTGCGCTGGCCAAGGCAGGGGAACATGAACCCTTGAAGAGTCAGGTCAGGATGTTGTGGCCCCGTGGAGGAGATGCCTTCACCCTCCCTGTGCAAAACCTCTTTGGTTCCTCCATATTCAGACCTCCGCAGCACTTTCACCCAGCTCGTTTGGCTGGCATGGCCCACCAGATATTCTGCTGTTCGTAGGGCAGCAGCTTTGACAATGTGTGGGCATCACCTCGCCCATTGACCTCCATGTCCCTGCCCTTCTCCAGGTGCTCTGGAGGAACAACAGAAGCACCCAGCACTTCCCCCTCTGCCTGCTCCGTTTTCAGTACCCCTCTTCAGGTTCCCCCAAACAACGCAGGGTCCTCCCTTGAAGTCTGGCACATCATTTCTGCATGTTTTCCCTCCTGGAAGC
The DNA here is from genome assembly GCF_040182565.1 of Anser cygnoides. Lineage (NCBI taxonomy): Eukaryota > Metazoa > Chordata > Aves > Anseriformes > Anatidae > Anser > Anser cygnoides. Next base: position 200,459,965 of record NC_089873.1, read on the forward strand.
TCCTTCTCTCTGCATAAGTCACCTTCCTTTCCTCTTGCTGCCCCTTCCACTCCCCGCAGTCCTTGGCTCGGTAGCGCCCACCCAACATCCCAGAGCAAACCGCAGTCCTTGAAGTAAAGCCCTCCGCAGAGGGGACAGACAAGGTCACCTTTAAGACCTTGGGTTTCACACATCAGTTCAATGGCAGCAGCACCGGAGGCTGTACGAGGACGTGGAGAGAGGCAGCTTGCACCTCTGAACGCTTCCTTGTTTTTCTCCTCCAGCGTACGTCTGTGTGGGAAGGAGGGCGCTGATCCACAAACAGTCTGCTCGCAGCTTCATCTGCTCCAGGCAGGGCTCGCAGGCTGCACCAGGGACTTCTGGCCCAAGCTGCATCTCCAAAGAGGCCAATGTGGGCGCTGTGGCAAGCTCTGCCGTTATCTCCTTCCCAGAGCTTGTGGGACAACAGCCAGCTGATCCTGCTGGGGGCTCCCACCTTTCCCCAGACACACGGACATCCCAAGCCCTGCTCATCCCAAGCCCCATACATTTTCAGACCGACTCTGGAGCCCCTGGGATGCCAGAGGAGCAGAGTTTGGGGGTACCCCGTGGTGGAGCCCTGTCCCTCCTGGGGTCAGAGCATCGGTGCTGGGAACAGAGGTTCATGTGCCAAAACCCACCATCAGGTGCAGCTGGGAAGGATCCAGCAGTACCACCTCCCAGGGGCTTGCTGGCTTGGGTCCATGCCAGTGTCACAACTGAGACCTGCCTCTGAACACCTCGTAGTGAATTTGTCTCGATTTTCTTCCTTATACAATGTCCATTTGAATTTTCGACCGGGGCTCAGTGGAGATTCCCTCCAGCTCTTTCAAGGAAAGCTCCCCTTAGTGAGAATCAGGCTAATACATTGTGTATCTGGGAGCTATGTAATCCCTTGCATTGTAGGAAAAGATATTTTATCTGCCTCGCTTTCCTACAATCAGTCTTTCCTTGTTTTCTTCTCATCTGAGCTCCTCAGTCCTATCTGATAAGTATCCCACCAGACAGCTCTTATTGCTGATAATACTGACGTCTATGTTGTAAAGCCTTCCTCCTTTCCCTCCAGAACTTGACATTTACTGCTTTTCCTCTAGCTCCTGCACTGCTGAGCACATGCCCCGGCTGACCGCTAGGATGCTCCAATAATATTCAGTATTTCGGCATTGTTCTCGAGGGATTTCCCCATCTCCTGGTAAAATATCCCCACTGGATTTCCTTGTCCCTTAGCTTCACAGCCAAGCTAAGTTAACAATAGGTAGCAAACAGCTTTTTTTGTTCACTTGTTTTACGCCCTCATCATAGTCGTTGCTATTTGTGCAGAATATTCATGAGGAGCTAACAATAAGATGAATTAAAAGCTCTTGGATGCAACATTTCTTCTGAGTGGCCAAAGAAGGAGTTTTTTCATCCTTTACAGTAGAAATCATTTTTTTTTTTTTCTTCTAGAGGAGCTTGTTGGAGCATCTCATCTGTGTGAGATTGTCCCTCAAGATTACTCTGAAGATGCTACAGCTGAGGTTTTAGTCTAGAAAAGAGAAATCTGGAATGTCTGCAGCTTCACACCACATCAGGGCATGTACTGAAGCTTTCACCCTGACCACAGAGGACAGGACCTATAGTGTCTGGGTGAAATTGCAGAGAAGTTTTAGATAAGGCATTAGAAAAAAAAAAAAAAATCTTTCTAACGGTAAAGATAAGCCTGGTAACAGATCGCCTGGGGAGGCTGAGCAATTTCCATCATTAGAGGCTTTGGGAACAGGTTGGGCAAACCCCTATCAGGGATGGCTTGGGAGAGGATCCTGCCTGTGGGCAAGGCAATGCAGTAGACAGCTCCCAAGGTATGTTCCAGCCCTGCTTTTTATTATTTTATTTTGCAGCCTAACTGGAAAGATCTCGGGGCATGCTGGAAGGGCTGTGACTGCTGACAGGCTTTCTCTTTTGGGGCAGGTCTCTCCAGCAGTGTGCTGAGTGGAGTATTTTTTTAATATGCATTTTTAAATAAGTTGAGTGTGCAGGTCAGGCTCCCAGGGTATGAATTTGAAAATCTGAAATTACTAATGAGATGAACTGCTATTTCTAGACTTGGGAAATAGAGTGGTAACAACACAGAAAGCTGCCTGGCACTGCAAAAATACTGGTGAATTGAATAAATCGTTCCTAATGACTTTGTATTTGTTGAATTCACTTCCAGTGACTGAGCACGGAAGGAAATCCTGAAATGCAGGAGATATTTGAGAATTCTCTATTATTTCTTCACTTTCTTTTTGCCTTGTAGCTAAAGTGATGTTCTGCGGATTGCACATGACCACCACACGTGTTGCCCAGCAGATGTAGCCAACAGGGTGTCAAGCATCTTTGGACCATGGGTGCTTCTCATCACAGATGACTTCACCTGCAAGGACTTGAACTGGGACTGTACTGGTGGGAAGGTGGAGAATCCAGATATCTGCGCTCACCCTGGGCGGCTGTTTCTTCCAGATGCATGCTGTTGCTTCAGTTCCTTTGCTGGATGGGGATGCAAGATTTCCAACATTGAGTAATAGCAGAATATTTCTTATCTAGGGGGCTAGTTGTGGTTGGAGATAATTTTCCTCAAGTATTCGCTCACACACATTCTGCTGTACAGCTGGGATGTTTGGAGAGGGTAAAAAGAAAAGCTCACAAACACGACTGAGTCAACATTTGTTTTTGAATGTTAATGAACGTCTGTGGGGGAGCATTTCTTCTTTGTGCTCCTGCTGTGTGAAGGAGCTCTGCTTGCAGGTCCCTATCACAGGCAGCACCTCCAGAACACCTTGCCCTGAGGGCTGCCGCCAAGGGCACCCAAATAGCCAGATGGTATAGAGAAATCAGAGGTAAAATTGGTTGCTGTGGGAATTTGTTACCTTAAGAGCATTTGGGATCTGACTGTAAGTGACCAGCCTAAGTGAAACCAAGGGTTTCAGTTTAGCAAAGGCAGCCCCAGGTTGGTGCTGTTAATTTTGAGGTGTTGCATCAGCAATCCCTAGAAAAGCATTATTATTACAAGTAAACTATTTCATAGATATATATGATCAGCTGAAAGCTCCAGAGATAGAAATACATGAACGTAACGTGGAAAATGTCATTCCTGTATTTGCTCTTGGCGCGCTGAGTTTTTGTGGTGCAGGACAGTTTGGAGTTTTTCTTGACAAGTTGAAAATGGGGTTATAAGAAGCAAAATCTGAGAACCCTGCACGTGTACACTGCGGACAGCCGGGCTCCTGGGGTGACCTTTGGGTGGCATCACCCTGGGCTGCTGGCATCTGGCAGGGCTGCAGGGACGTGCCAGCCTCCGGCCAGCCAGCAGCACACACTGCAGGTATTGGTCGCTGTGGGTGGAAGGCAATCAAACCCTTCAATTACACCTCGGAGATTTAATCAGCTCCCTGCCAAATGCTGGCCGGGAGTCCCGTTGTTCTACACAAATACACTAATTATGGCTGCGCGCCGTTTCGCAATAAAATGTAATTTACCTCATTTGGAAAACACCGTTCTGTTGTCAGCTGCTTGCAGCCCCTCAATAGGTGCCCATGCGGGCGAGGTATCTCCTACAGATTGCCACTGCTGTGCTTGAACAAAGCTGTTTCTGTTCTATTAAGTCATTTCTTTCTTGTTTATAAGATTAGGAAGTGTTGGGAGCAGCTTTCTGGATAAAGCTCTGGCTGTACCGAGCCCTATACACCAGAGAATCTGATTTGAAAGGGGAAAAAAAGGAACCATACAAATAGCCAACGCATAAAACTGAAAACAAGAGCTGACTAAGGCGGTTTTCTCTGCGCACAGCCCTGGAAACACAGATGTGTTTCAATGAGTGCGATTTGAGACGGGATGAACTCATCTGGAAGCCTTGTTTGTTCCTTTCTGCTCCTCCACCCACTGGCCACCCCCAGGAAAAGAGCGGCTGCCGCCGCTTCAACCCTTTGAGCGCTCCTTCCTCAACGCTCCCTGCATCTACCCTTTGTCCATGCCCAGGGGTTGTCTACCAGGACACAGGGCCTTTGGTCGCTGCCCAGGCCTCCAAGGCCAGCAGGATGGGGACACTGAAGTGCCACAACCTTATCGAGGTGACATGGGTGGGATGTTGACTCCTGGTGGCACCTCCGGCTCCTCCGTGGGACAAGGAGATTGGAGCAAAGAGCTGCTGTTGTCTCTTCTGAGAGTCAGGGCATGGCCAAAGGGTCTGGGAAGTGTTTCTGGGCCCTGCCTGTTAGCCATAGCCCATCAATGTTTCTTCCTTTGGGCCCCTCAGTACAAGAAGGACATTGGGGCCCTGTAGCATGTCCAGAGAAGGGCTACGAAGCTGGTGAAAGGCCTGGAGCACAAGTCCTGTGAGGAGCGGCTGAGGGAACTGGGGGTGTTTGGTCTGGAGAAGAGGAGGCTCCGAGGAGACCTTATTGCTCTCTATAACTGCCTGAAAGGAAGCTGTGGGGAGCTGGGGGTCGGCCTCTTCTCACAGGTAACTAGTGATAGGACTAGAGGGAATGGCCTCAAGTTGCGCCAGGGGAGGTTTAGGCTGGAAATGAGGATACATTTCTTCTCAGAAAGAGCAGTCAGGCATTGGGACAGGTTGCCCAGGGAGGTGGTGGAGTCACCGTCCCTGGGGGTGTTCAGAGAAAGGTTGGACGTGGTGCTTAGGGACATGGTTTAGTTGGTGACATTGGTGCTAGGGGGATGGTTGGACCAGATATCTTGAAGGTCTCTTCCAACCTTTATGATTCTGTGATTCCCGTCAGCGCTGAGGTGATGTTGTTTTGACTTTGGTGTGAGGAATTCTTTCTGTCGATGGAAGTGAAGTTTGTGAAGACTGATGAATGCATGTCTCAGTGTCCTCATCCTGCAGCCCTGTTGACTTAACTCCAAATTCAGCGTCCATGTCAACTGAGCAGCTCCAGGCCAAACCTGCCAAGGACAACCTTCCCATCTCCTTGGTGCCAATGGAAGCTGCAGCTGTCACCCGCAGCCCCAGGGAGATGTGTGGGCCGAGCTGCCTGGACACCACCCCAGGGAGGATGCCACAAGAGTGAAACTCCTCCATCAGATGCAGTTAGGATGGATCAATATTCTGTTTTGGTTTGGCTTGGTTTGGTTTTTGGTGGGGGAGGGGAATAGAGCGTAGATGGAGCCCCAGACAACATGATAGCTTGTGCATCATTTCCTTAGGAAACCGGGCTAAAAATACAAAGCAGAGTAAACACGAAGTCAGAGCTCTGATAACCTGGGGAAGTAAGAACTGAATAGGGGAAGTATCTAAAATAAAAGCAATCTGGAAATAATAAGGGCAGAAGTGGAGAGATTCAGCCCAGAAAGAAATCCATTTTCTCCCAGCAGGCAGAAATCTGGTGCCGCGTTAGGAAAGTTCCTGCTGCCACAGTCAGGGTGGGCATCATCTTGGGCTCTCTACGAGGACTGAGGGCCAAATCCTTTCCTCCTGTCTGCCTCCTGCTTGGCTGTGAAATGATGAGCTGCTCCGTGCAAGTCCTCCCACTCCCAGTGCAGGGGTGCCCAGGTACCCTGTGGGAGCACAGCAGGAGGGGTTTGGCTTCACCACTGAGAGCGTTTTGTGCACAGCAGAGCAGAAAGTGTCAAACAAATAAATTTATTTTTATTTCATTTTTGCTGAGAATAGGCAAGATTCAACCCCTTTGACTAACCCAGCGAGAGAGGTCTGCTCACCACCCTGGTGCCGCCTTCCTCTCGGTGCAGCCAGGCATGTGAGCACCAAGTGGGTCAGAAAAGGGGGAAAAACATCTAAATGCTCCTACAGATTTATTCTTGACAATAGATTTCATTATTACATTATCTCCCCAGCTCCCCACCCCCTTCCTCCACAAAACGGGCAATCACAGCCCAGATCTCAGCAGTAACACTGACAAACACAACAAAGAAATGGCGTTTGTTGAGAGCTAAGCAAGCTTTGCAAACACTGCTGATTAGCTAGATCTCCCAGCCTGTGAACAGACGCGAGTTCAACTGGCGGTGATGGGGAGATATCCCAGAGGAAAAAAAATAAGATTAGGAATTGCAATATGCTTTCTGCTTTTGTGCTCTCCTTTGAGATGCAGTGTCTCTGCCTGCCTTGATGGGATCCAGCAAGCGTCATCTTCACACATGCATGAAGGACTTGGGTTTTGTTGGCTTGGTTGAAACAGAAAATGACACAAGGGTGCTGGGGCTGGAGACTCAGCGATGGGCTGGTGCGTGGCACCCCCTTTTCCCAGCTGCCGCTGTTTCTTCATGTGGCACCACATGCCAGAAACAACAAGTGAGCTTTCAGAAAACAAGGCAGCCAGCCCAGAGAGCAGGTCTTGTGCGGCCGTGCCAATAGTGTCCCATCTCATCTGTGATCCTGCACCAGAGGATCCAGGCTCCCCAAAGAGCTTACACTTGAGGAGCTTATGCCGCTGTGCCATGCTGTGCCAAGAGCAGAGGGGTTAAGTTAAAAGCAGGCACTCTGCAGGGTCCAGAAGCTTTGTGAGCTTTGCTGGGGTCATTTTGTTGCTGATCTCTGTTTGGCAGCTATTATTTCCCCATCCCATGCTTTGCACTTGCTTTTTTATTGCCCCACTGCATCCTAGTGCATCCCCTCAAACAGCTGCCAGTGGAGCAGCCCCTTTTTTTGTGCCCAGTACAACACATCCCCTTGGGTGGTGCAACAAGGCAAAAGTGAGGTGAATCGCTAAGCTTGTGGCGCTTGGGCACCTGGTGGTGCCGGGCACTTCATAAGGCCCTTAGCAGACCTGTTTCTTTGTGACGATGGGTACCTGCTTTGGTAGGTCCCTGCTCAAACCACAAATCCATCCTAAAGTCTATTCCATCCCAAGACACCACTGTAACTGAAGTGGAAAAGGGCTGCTTTCCAGCTGAGCTAATAATTATTATCCTTTCTGAAATACTGGTGAAAAGGTAGATTTTTTTCACTGACAGACCAAGTCAGTAAACCTGGCTTGCTAAAGCAGTATAATGTAAATAAGGTTTTATAATGAGATGTCACTGATTTTTTTAATCATACCTATTTACCAAAAGAAATTCTGGATTTCAGCTAAACAGAAGCTTTCACAAAAAATGCCTGCTTAAAAATTGCACTTTTCTCCCCAAAAAATGGTGCCTGAAAAAAAAAAAAAATCTGATAAAAAGACTAATGGTTTCAATTTTGAAATGATGTCTTGATACACTAGTATTGTTTCAATTTATTTGCCAACTGGCTCTTGGTTTTCTCTATAGCCTGAACTTCCAAGAAGCGCTTGGATTTGTGGTGCAGTGATAGGAAAAGCTCTGATGCCTCATAGGTGACATAGCCCAAGGGAGGTGACTAAGGAGACAGTAAAAGCTAGAGGCATTCAGTTTCTCGTTGATTTAAAAACTCCTAGTTTCATCCACAAATGCCATTCACCAAATAATTTTCTCGCTATTTTTCACTCCTCCGTAAGATTTCCTGAATTATTTAGTGGAAATGAGCCTAAGTTGATAACACCCAGGATCTGTTCCTCTTCAGTTGTTCAGAAGTCCACATGGAGCAAGATGTTGGTTTTATCTTCTTTCGCTATCAACAGGTAAGAAAGAAATAGCTCTGCTTGTTCAGACCAACGATTCAATTGCTCTGTCTCCAGTCATTTTCTGGTGTTTCACAGCAGAATCCATCTTTTTCAAATAACAGAAAATAGCACTGGGCATTTTAAAACCTGAAAACCTGGCCATTTCTCTTTGGATGTTAAAATGGATCCAGGAATCTTGAAAAAAAAAATAATAATCATTGGAGTATTCTTGGATTTGTTGAATTATTTAATTTGTCATGAGAGCAAGATAAAAATGTATTTAGAAATAACTTGGAAAGTGCTTGGATCCATTACTTTTAATTAGTATTGTATGACATTGATAACCAGCCTGCTAAGCCGAGCCAACCGAATTTCCCTACCCTTATATTCAATAAGAAACAATCTCTGCCCAGATCAGCTGTGTCTACCTGTACGAGTAAGATAAAAGATAAGAAAAAGCACACATCTAGACTAAACTATTATAATTTTTTACAACCCATGCTGGATTAAGATGTGCTATTTTGGTACGACCCTTGCTATTTTTCTCTGGCTAATGCATGATGTCTCTTCTTTGCCAGCAGTCACGTCCCAAAGGGGCATAGGCAGCAAAAGCAGAGACACATTTTGGTACTCTCTGGACACCCTGGAAAATGTGCTGGGGAGCTGGGAAATGGGTGTAAGGCTGCTCATATTTGCAGGAACTGGAACATATCTAGCAGCCCTGAATCCACCCTGACATCACTGTTATCTCAAGCTGAATTAGGCAAAAACGAGTAAGAGTCCCAGAATAACAAAGGTACAAATCAGTAAACATTCAGCCACAGAAATGGAAGAAAATCACAAAAAGATCATGGATCCTAAAATGAAATACAGGTTAACATTCTGGGATAATTTTGGCTGGAAAGGTTTCGTCCAGACCGTAGCTCCCTCCTGCTACATGCTCTGCCCGCTGCCTGTAAATGCTTTCCCTTCCCACTCTGATCACAGATTCTGTCTCTCCACATAACTTCTCTTGCAGCTTGCATTCCCAGAAAGCAAAACAAAACCTCATTTCATTGCTGTGTAAATCCATGCTGCCTCCTCTTCGGGCCCAGGTCAGAAAGCACATCGCAAATCTGGAGAATGGATGAAGAATACTGATGGGCACCAAAGGTGTCTGGGAGAGGAGCAGCTAAATAGATGAGGATTCAGGTGGGAAAGCAGATGAATGAAGTGGAGGATCACAAAAATCTGTATTGTTGTATGTGGTACCAAGAAGGAAAATGGGGAATGTTTGGGACTGCCCCAAGATTTGGGGATGCTAAAAATGTACATGAAATCACAGCCTAATGAATAATAAATCCTTGGAGCAGTGCTAAGCAGTATTTCCTGGCTCATTACCAACATGCCAGCATGCTCTGTTCAGGGGTCTGCCTGGAGAAAGGGCTGATCTACTGCAAGGAGCAGAGCCTGGTGGTGGCCTTTGGTGACATCCCCATTTCCCAGTGCAGGGTAGGTACCAGGCTGGGAGGTTACTGACCCCCAGCTGCAAAGTCACGAAGGAGTCCAAGGACCTGAGAGCACCAGGGAGATCTTGGGGCAGTCCCAAATCTCTCTGTTGGACCCACGACTGAGACTGGCCTGCCCCAAAACACTAAATTCATTTGGGAGATAACATCAAAAAAGGAGCCACTTTGCTCCAGTGTGTTGAAGGTTTTGATGGTGCCATGGTTGCTGCTATGCAACTGAGCAGAACCTTTATTTTTTCTGTGCTTCCCTATGTGTTTCTTTCCTTCACTGGGTCTTGGCACAAACATTCACCCTCTGACCACCCTTGTTTTCCTTGCAGCACCCTGCAGAAGGGGATCCATGCCTGCGACCAAATGCTCACATCTGCTGCAGAGGGTTTTATTTTAACTCATTAAATATAATGCTGCCCAACACATTATGAAGGCAGAAGACTATATTATGAATTTATCTTTTATTCCTTCTAAAAAAAAGTCCTTCTACACATCGCATTCCGCCTAGAAACAAATGGTCAGCAGCAATAATATTTTTTACTGAAGCAGCAGAACTCCACACAAGGTCAGAACAATATCTGTGTTATTTACTCCAACGTGAGTTATGATCTGCCTACTGCGTACAACTTTTTCTCTGTTTCCCATTGATGCAAATCAAAAGCCTCTATTGTCTTTTTGCTGATTTTGTGTTTCACTCACTCATTACACTAGGATTCATTTTTTTTCTTTTCTGTATATGTGTATATCTCAATGTCACAAAGGCACCCATTTTGGAGTAAAAGATCTGATACTGTTTGTAGCTGAGTGCTCTGGTCTGTGTGTAGTCCTGCCCCCGTACTGTGCTCTAAGCATATTTCAGTGGAAAATAAATGACTCCTTCGCACCCATGAAATGGAAGTAGCAAGTCTGGGAGGACTACTAGTCTGTAGGATTTTAAAAACTTCCAGTCAGAGAATCCCAGAATGGCTGAGGTTGGAAAGGACCTCTGGGTCCATCTGGTCCAGCCCCTGCTCAAGCAGGGACACCCAGAGCAGGCTGCTGAGCACCATGTTCAGGAGGTTTTGAAGATCTCCAAGGAGAAGACCCCACAGCCTCTCTGGGCAACCTGTGCCAGGGCTCCATCACCTACACAGCACAGAAGTGCTGCCTGGTGCTCAGAGGGAATCTCTTGTTTTCCTGTTTGTGCCCATGGCCTCTTGTCCCAGCACTGGGCACCACTGACAAAAGCCTGGCTCTTCCTCTGTGCACCCTCTTTCAGGTGTTTATAGATGCTGATGAGATCCCCCTGAGCCTCGTCTTCTCCAGGCCCAGCTCTCTCAGCCTCTCCTCCCAGGAGAGGAACTCCAGCTCCTTCACCATCCCGGTGGCCCTGTGCTGGAGAAATCCCCCAGTGTCTGTGAGCTCCTGGCTTTGCTTTGTGTCTTTGCCTCTGCACAGCAGCTCCTGGAGAGCCTAAGTGAGGAGCACGGAGCCAGTGGGCCCTTGGGGAGAAGGTGGCACCAGTGACAGGGCTGCAGGTATGTCCCAGCTGGTCTCCAGGAGACATATGCCATGGACAACAGGCCCACCACGCTTACCTGGCAGCTCCTTTGTCGCCAGTGTAATGTTATCGGTTATGCTCATTGGGGTTCCCCTGCTAAGGGCACAGCTTGGCTTGCACGGGTATAAAAAACATCTTCCCCAAGCAAAACAAGCAAATTGTGGTTTTGCTTTTATGCTTGTGCCCCCTCTGGCTGCGCTCACACCACTGAATAAAGCGTGGACAGGAGGCAGAGCGGAACCAGGCCTTGCCCCAGTGCTGCAGGTCTGTCTCAGAGAAACCTCGTCAGAGTGGCACACAGCAGCTATAATGTAAATGAAGGAGCAAAAGCAGCAGTGGTTTTACATCGTCAGACCCCCATGGGACAGCCCGGCCTACACTGAGCAGAGCCTACAACTGAGAGGAGCTGTGCAGGCCTCCTCATTCAGCAGCCACCCACCCCCAAGCGCAGACCTTCTGCCTTTCCTGCCCAGCTCCTATCTTAATGCAGACCCCACCACATAAATCACACTGCTTTTAGCCCATTATTCATTTCAAATGGCCGAGGAATCCATCAGATGTCCAAAGCATCTATCAGCATTTTCACCAGAACACAAAAAATATTTCCCACCGGTGGCATTAATCAGCTTCCAATTGTCTGGTAACAATACGGCTACAGACAGAGATCTTTGGAAATTATTAGAGAGATAAATACTACCAGGATAGGTGCTGCTAAGTGAGATTTTCACTTTTTACATACCAATGGAAGAACAAATGCTACCAGTAATAATGACCTCTGGATATTCCTAGAAGCAAGAACCAGCAGAGTTTGTGTTTTTTACTGAGATAATCATTGAATCAACCAAAAGCAATATTACTTCAGCTTTGTTCTTGATAAATAATCACACACAAAAAATCACAGTGCACATAAATATTGTTGGATTGAGTAAATACAAATAGATTTTGCTTGAACTACATATGAAAGTAAATAAAAATAAAGGTAACGATATTTGCAATTTCAAAAGGGCAAATTAATTTCAAAGGGAACTAATGAAGTTAGTTCAAGGACTTGAACATCAATGAAGACCGAAATTTCTTTACGTAAAAAGTGCAAGATGATTCATTTACACCTGGCCGCATAGCACTTGGAACACAGAAAACCTGTTACAGATAAAAATGATAAAGGGGGAATTACAAGGAATAAAGTTGATATAGACCTTGCAGAGGTCATTAAAACAAATAGGCAAGTTCTCCAAGAGAAAAAAAAGAAAAGAAATGGTCCTATGTGTGAGGAAAATTAAAGATAATATGGATACATAATTAAATGAATGCTTTACTGTAGCTTTCAAAAAGGATAATGCTGAATATAGGAGGAAAGAAAATAACACAAGAGAGTGAAAACAGAAATGATCACACCTAATCTAGAAAAAAAGCTTCAAAAACCTAATAGGTACTCAAAATTTATGGTGCATTTTTTATATTTAAAGGCAGGAAAAGGCAGCATATGAAACTGCAGGGGCAGAGCAAAGGAGCCTTGTAAATTAGCCAAGCCGGGAGTAAAAGCAAATTCAGAACCTACACTCAAGGGGGAAGAGCAAAGTAATAAAGGCAACTGCAGTCTGCTTATTTCACCCTGATGGTGTATTAGGCAGGCGAATAAACTGCATGGAAAGAATCATTTAAAACAGGGACATAGATGGAAAATGGATTAAAAGCATTATAAATTTATAAAAGTCATGCCAGATGAACTTGATATCTTTCTCTGATATTTTCTACAGTGGGAACTGCAGTAGGTCTACGATTTGGTATGATGCCACGGGAGATTTGAGCTAGGAAAAATGGGGATTAGGCAAAGAGTGGTAAAGTGGGGAGGGAGCCGATGAAAGAGGAGATGGCAGAGAGTAACCCTGTAAGGAGCAACATCTGCAGGGAGGAATGCTGTTAGCAGGGTTCCTCATAGAGGAGGCTTTGAACCATTCTTAGTGAATATTTCATTAATAAACTCCAAAAAGTAGTGAAGGAAAGTGCTGATGGAATATCCCCATGTTACAACGTCAGAGGGGAGTTTTGATCAATAGGAAGAAAAAAGAATCTTTCAGGAAGATTAAAGTCACCACGAGAACAGGAGCAGCAGAGACAGAAACGTGATTATAAAGAATTCGAGTTCCTGCCCTCAGAGAAAGGAAGGATCTCTGCAGACTTCTACAAATTCCTCTGAATCAGCTGAAAATCATGTACTAGGAGAAAAACATGGGTGTATTAATCAACAGCTGGAATAGGTCTTAAACATAACAAGGCTATGAACAAGAAAAATAAGATTAGGACGTTCCCACTAAGGTACTTTCAGTAGAAAGGGTATTAATACCACCTGGAAAACAGTGAACTCGTCTGGCAAATCATGTTCAAGAAAATGAAATCAAATACCTGGAGGGTAGAAGAAGGCTCCTAGGAAGCATAAGGGAATGGAGACACTCGTTTTACGAGAGGAGATCAAAAACTTAACTTTACTCAGCCCAAGTAGTAGTGCAAAAGCTCTCGATAGATTCACTTTAGGTGAACATGGGACGGGGGGGAAGATCTGCTGAATTTAAAGGAAAACATTGGCATAAGAACAAATGGGAACGAACTAACCACAAAGCTGGAAATGAGTTTTTTTCCTTAGAGGCATGAAGTTTTGGAACAGCCTTCCAGGAGGAGGACTGAGTTCAAAAACACACCTGCTTTCAAGATGGAGTTAGTTCAGTCTCTGAAAGGGTTACGTGATGTGGCTGCTCCCGATAGCAGAGGGGAGGCAGAGGTTGGGTTTGGTGAGCCAGAAACCCGCCGCTGCTGCTGCAGGACTGGTTGTCAATGCAACAGCAGCAAGGGCTCTGCTTCAGCTCTTTCCCCTTAGCAATGGGGTGCATGGGTAAAGAGCTTTACAGAGCGTGTCAGCAGAGTGAGCTGCTCCTCTCTGCTTGTGTGTCATCTCTGATCCCGAGCAGCACGGGGATTTTAACTCTAGATTTCTTGCGAAAGGCATCTTTGCAAAAAAAAATCTTCCGAATAACCACCAAGAAGTGTTGCGAAAAATATTGTTGAGAGCTGGCTGAGTGGTTCTTCCCAAAATTAGAAATGTCATTGTAAAGGTGTGTGGTGGTTTTACTCGGGTGGGCAGCCGAGCTCCACCACAACCGCTCTCTCACTCCCCCTCCTCAAAGAGGAACGGGGAGAAAATACGATGAGAAGGGCTCAAGAGTTGAGATGAGGACGAGGAGATCGCGCAATAATTATCGTGATGGGCAAAACAGACTCAGCATAGGGAGATAGTAAGATTTATTGCCTATTACTAACAAGCTAGAGAAGTGAGAAACAAAGGAAAGAAACCAAAAGCACCTTCCCCTCCATCCACCCTTTTCCACCTCCTCCCCCCGAGCGGCTCAGGGGAACGGGGGAATGGGAGTTATGGTCAGTCTGTAGTGCTTCTTCGCCGCCGCTCCTTCTCGGTCACTCTCGTCCCCTGTGCTGTGGGGTCCCTCCCACGGGATGCCGTCCTTGCTGAACTGATCAGGCGTGGGCTGCCCACAGGCAGCAGCTCTTCAAGAACTGCTCCAGATATGGGTCCGTACCACGGGGTCCATCCCTCAGGAGCAAACTGCTCCAACCTGGATCCCCCACGGGCGGCAGCTCCCCCCAGACCCCCTGCTCCTGCGTGGGCTCCTCTCCACGGGCTACAGGTCCGGCCCGGAATCTGCTCCGGCAGGGGTCCTCCACAGGCCGCAGCCTCCGTCAGTGCAGGTCCACCTGCTCCACCGTGGTCTCCTCCACGGGCTGCAGCCTGAAACCCTGCTCCACCGTGGTACTCCATGGGCTGCAGGGGGACAGCCTGCTTCACCATGGTCCTCACCACAGGCCGCAGGGGACTTCTGCTCCGGCGCCTGGAGCACCTCTCCCCCTCCTTCTTCACCGACCTTGGCGCCTGCAAGGCTGTTCCTCACTCCTCTCACTCTCCCAGCTGCTGTGTGGCACAGCGTTTTTGTTTTCCCTGTCTTAAATATGCTCTCGCAGAGGCGCAAAACAACATCACTTATTGGCTCAGCTCTGGTCAGCAGTGGGGCCCTTACCAAACATGGGGCAGCTTCTAGATCCTTCTCACATGGCCCCCTGCTACCAAAACCTTGCCACGTAAACCCACTACAAGGTAAGACAAAAGTGTAATTAGCCATAAGAAAGGATACCAAGTGTTACTGATGTAGACTTAGCTGGGCAGGTCAGTATATGATATAGGCATTTTGAAACCGGAATATTTAACACTGCAGTCTGAGGGGCTTTTATCACAGATATGGGTGATGGGACTTTATAAATCAGGTCTCTATCACAGCTCTCCTCTCTGCACAGCACTGCCAAGAGAACCACCACTGAGAGGAGTTCAGACAAGAAACAGCTCTGCTACTTCAGCTCTACTCACCTTGGAAATTGAATTTAAAGCACTGACCGCGTGTAACAGCGACGTCTGATTCACATTGCAGACGTGTTAGTGAGACCCAGGTGAGCACCTGCCTCTCATCAGCTGAGCAGCATTTCAACTCTACTGAGCTCACCAGCTCGGTGACCTCCTGGCCTGGGGCTCTGTTTGCTGTCTGCATTTGGTGGCTGGTACCAGGTGAGACACCCAGGCACACCTGGGGCCACCAGTCAACAGAGGACTGATGGAAGAGGACTAACAGATGAGCAGAGGATGAGCAGAGGATTAATGGAAGAGTGTTGCCTTCTGGAGCTGCTCACAGAGGTGGGGTAGGTTGCGGCTATCCAGAGCACTTCAGTTGTCTATGTGTGGGCTAGCGACTTGAACCCTCATCTTCACCACCACCAACTGGAGCTTAGAAACCCTCTTTGTAAACAGGCACCTTTGGTCAGAAGGGGTCTAAGTTTCTTCACCTCACATGAGTTGTCCAACAATCTGGATAGCTACTCAAAATACCATTGTGCAGAGCAGAGGGAGACAGATACTTGCCCATGGGCTTTGGAGGGATAAATAAAGCTTATAAAATGCATATGGGCTAGAATAAGAATACTCTTAATATAAAGGGTTAGGCCTGTTAGGGTAGATGGTCTTCAGAGAATAAAGGTGGATTGAGCCTAAAGATCAGAGAGGTTTAAGTGCAAACTGAAGTCAAAATCATGATATTCCTACCAGTCAGTTTTTACCATACCCCGTAAAGCTCAGTGGTGCCAGCTTTTGCAATTTTATCGTGATGGTCCCTGAATTCAAGTTTCACAAGTCCCAGCTCCCTGAGCCCAGGGAGTCAGCTCCTCAGAGTGTCAGCTTCTGCTTTTTAACACTTATGGGGGAAAAGCTTGAAAGTGTGACTTGAGCATATGCCAAAGATTTAGAAACAAAAAGTAAATAAAACGAATGCCAAATTTTAATGCTTGTTTTTATTAAAAAAAAAAAAAAAGCACAAAACACTCTATTTTAAAACTAATCTCATGACTTTGGAGGCCTGGCTCATTACTCTTGAAAGCTTGATATTGGCAACACTGTTAACTCAGACACTCTTTTCAAGAGGATTTGCGGAAATAGACTGAAAGAGCTACAGTGTTCTTGAATAATGGGTCCCTGAGGAAAACCCAAGGAATGCTTATGCTCTGTAGAAAAGCTGGTAAATGGATAATGCTTGATCTCCTTCTTTCCAGATTAAAATAACAGAAGAGGGACAACAAACGCTGTCAGGAAGATGTGCCTGAGCATGTGAAATGAAGAGCATGAGTAAATAAGACAGCTGGTTTCGGAGCAGCTCAGCACACTGATTGATGCCAAGCAAGCAGTGAGGTGGCAGTGATGGTCACTGACCTCCCAAAGGAGCCCTCGTGGGAGAGGAGATGTGTGGAGCTGGGACACGGGAGGGAAGTCTTTGGCGATGGAGCAGCCTTGTCGTGCCTCAAAGATGGAGTTGACTTGTTTGGATGCGAGGCAGAGACCACCAGGCATGCAGACATTTGTGTTCCCCTCTATTTCCACTTTCCCTTTTCTCTGCCAGGCAGCTCTGTGGACCTCAAGGTGCTTATGAAGACCATATGCCTTCAGAAGGGATTTCTGTCTTGGGCGTGTTATCTCAAGTACTCCACGGAGATCGCGGAAAACTCTGCAGCAAATTCTTCTCCATCTCAGAAGTGAGTGCCAGGACCTGTCACAGGCTGAGGGACATTTACAGCCTGCTGGGTCATACAGAGGAGAAGAGCCATAGCACTTGGCTGGGGAATGGCCCCTCTCTCAGGGCTCATTTCAAGCCCAATGCCCCTTGATGGATATTGTCCCTCTGGCCACTTTCTTCCGCTCTGAAAGACCACGCGCCAGAGGCTGCTTGTCTGTGGATGATCTGCCAACCAGCTGTGGAGCACGTGGAGTTGCAGAGCAAGAGAAAGGCTCCAGCAACACACTGCAAAGGGATGGGACGACCTCCTCTACGAGAGATGGTGTGCAGGGAGCCAACTGCGTGACTCCTGCACTCTGCGTGGGGTGGCAGAGGTGTCTCCATCCGAGGTGGATGCTTGCTTCATGCCTCCAGCTGACTGCTGCTGCTGCAAAAGGGGAGAGGCTCAGGAGCCCATTTCCAGCTCACACAAGCACCCCGGGTTGCTCACTGTGGCTCAGATGGGGAAAAGGGTTTGGATTTGTTGCTCGGAGCAGTCGTGCCGCGGCACATAGCAGTAAGCCTTCTCAACATGTCTGCACGAAGGACGAACCTGACACTTCTGAGCCTGTAGCTGAGCGCTAAATGGAAAACAGAGACTAGCAAAGGGGGTTTTTTCCACCTCTGGTTTTGTGGGGGAGAAAACTGTAAAATTTTGCTCAAAAGCAGTTTTGTGCCTGCAAACAGGATTTATTTTTATGAGATTTATTTTTAATTCCATCCAGATGTTTATTTATAAAATAATTTAGGACTTATATCCAAACAGACATCAAAGAAACCTTCTGGGAGTAGCACTGTCAGTAGCAAAGGGTTTTAATGATCCACGAGGTGAGTGAATGGGTTTGAAGAGTGTCAGAGTGCCTTGGGGGAGAGCATGCATGGATCCAATTAGGAACCCCTTCTGAGGTCCCTCAGACATGGCAAGAAGGATGCCTCCTTTGGGAGCGGGATGCCAACTATTACACACAGCGTCATTTGGGGTATTGCAGAGCACACATGCTTCCCCAAAGACACTGCCAGGAAAATATCTGTCTTAAAGAGTGCCCCATAAGCTAGCCACCATGACAATACCCTCAGGACATTCCCACCCCTTGGAGGAGGTGAGTGACCCAGGCAGGGCACATGGGGAACAGCCGTGCACCCGTTGTGGTTTCCCAGACCTGGGGCATGTGTCGCTGCCAGAGCCCCCGTACCAACACGGGGCCAGGGTTGTGCCCTGCTGGGGTGGTCTGGAAGAGGCCAGATGCCCCAGGTGCTCCCAAGACCACCCTATGGTGTCCATAATTCCCTGTCATTCAGCCTGTAAATCCCACCTCTCCTTGCAGCAGGTGATCTCTGCTGTCCCCCAGCCTGAAGATAAGACAGACAAAGCCTGTTATCCTTGTGTAAATTTAATGGGTCAAGTACCAATGCAGATACCTTAAGATCTGCAGATACCTTAGTATCTGCTTGCTTCACCTCCACATAAGAGTGTGTGTTGATTTGCTTGCTATTCATATATATATATAGTTGCTTATATATTATATATAGTTACGCTGTTCAGACTTTGTCTTTCTAAAATTGGTTTCTACCAGTGGTACACAGGTCTTTGTATCCCCAGTAAGTTCTGGTAAGTAAATGTAAACTAAGTTTTAGTTGCACAAGGTGCCTCCTCTGGTTTAACAACATTACATTTAAAAAAGTCCTTTATGAAATGTATGCTAATTTTCTTATAAGTGTCTTTTTTTATTGACATCATATTGACTTTGTTGTTTGAGGCGGTGGTTGCCACTCAGATTTGTGCCTCTGCCACTAAAACAGCAATTTTTGCTGCAAAATTACAACTCAGCATTAAGGATCTTCCCTGCTCCCCAGTGCTGATCCCCTTGGAATGGGGTAGGTGTGTAACAAGGACCAGATCCATCACGGATGGGATTTCCCTTTCTGTGGGAGGGATACAGTAAGAGGAGGCATCACTCGAAAGAGAGAAGCAGGGGACGCCCCGAGCTGGTCCAGAATCCCTCAGCCCATCTGCCCCAAGGCAGCACCAAGAAGGATGGGGTAGCATGGCCAAAAGTGACAGCTTCCAGGCTGCCAGGGGACAAGGATCTCCCCTGCAACACGTCCCCAAGGAGCTGGATCCTGCCAGCCCATCTTTGCGGCACGGCACTGCAGGAGAGCGGCTGAGCTGGCCGTGTCTTTGCAGATAACCCGCTCCTGCCTGGCTGAGACCAAACAGGAGGGGGAAAAAACCCAGTTTGGGAGGACTTAACACTCCTGAAATGGGGTTGTTGGCAAGTCTGCGCACTGCAGCGCTGAGAGCAGCAGCAGGAAGTGTGGCTGCATGTGAAAACAAGCAGATTTGAAACAGCGTTCACTCCAAGGGATTACACAAATAATACCCCAGTGACAATGGAGCTATTTACACAGTTGACACGATGAAGAAAACATCTCCTTTTATCTACTTATGGTGGTTAGCGGGTTCGTCTCTCTGCAGCCTCTGTTGCTACTTGCTGCTTCCCTCGACGCTTCTCTCTGGTGCTGCTGCTCCAGCTCTCTTTACAAAGCTGTTTATTTGAGGAGGGCGCGGGCTCCGTGCCAGGGAAGGGCAGCTGCGAAGGCGCACAATGAGCAGCCTGAGAGATGCCCGAGCCTGTGCGTGTTGGCTGCCAAAGACTTTTTGGCCAACGACATGGCTCTCCTTCAGCCCACGCCACGCAAAGGTGAATACACCGCTGGGGGTTTGTGATGTGGTGGCATCTCCCCATCGGCGGTTGTCCGTGCAAGGAGGGTTACAAGGAAGTAACCCTCACCATCCACAGGTTGGTGTGTCTGGCGTGCGCCTACGCTCCCGGTCCAAGCTGTCCTCTGGGTGTTTTCATGGGGACAGAACCGGTGGTTTGCTCCCCGTGGGAACCAGAGGGTGAACGGACAGCCATGTGGTGTGGATGGTTGGGGTCCCAGAGCCCGGGAATGAAGCACAGCACACACCATGTCGTTGTGTCCCAGCGCACTTCCATTTTGCAGGGGCCAAGGGGGAGATTTTTATATTAGCAAGTGAGAAATTGTCTGCGATCCCACCATGGGGATGAAGGGACTGTCCCCAGCAAGTATGCGAATCATGTCTGTCTTCTCAGTAGCAGTGCTATGAAAGGACCCGAGAGAACACATGACCCTATCCTCTCTATGTGTCTTTCTCTTTATTTTTTTTTATTATTTTTTATTTTTTTTAGTATTCTTCTGCTTTCTTTTTAGATAGCTTCTTAGAAAGCTAGGGACTTTTGCTGACTTTGCATAAGAAGTGTGTCTGAAGACATGGCTTTACAGCATCTAAGGCAGCATCAGCATCCAAATCCAACATCTGCCGAATTGTGATGGCAGGGCAGAAGGTGCTCCAGTGCCAGCCTGTGCCTCAGCCCTGGCACAGCAGGACCTTATTCACAGAAAAAGAGTTAGTTCAGTGTCCGTGCAGCCCAGCTAGGACCAGCATCAAAGACGTACTTTTACGATGGGATCCACTGCAGCACTTGCCAGTTCAAAGCCACCAAAACAGCCATAAGAGGCAGAGGCTTTTGGTCACTACAGGTCTGGACAATTTGAATAAAATTTATTACGTTAAATTTAAGCCATCTGAAAACTAGAGATCAAGGCTAAACTAGTAATTTTGGGTTCCTCTATAGACAATTTGTGGTTACCTCCAGAAAGCAGTTTAGGTAGGCTCTGAGACTTCTAGGCTGATTTGTCCTTTCAAGGTGCCATTCTCCATCGCCTGAAGTGGAAGCCCAAACGCCTTAGAAATCGTAGGCTAGACAGCTAATTTTAAATAGCCAAAGGTAGATAAAATGAGCTCCAGTGACTTTCAGTAGTGACTGGTACGGCCAAATGAAAGGTAAAAAGTTCAGCTGCCCATGCACCGAACCACAGAGTCTCTCTTGTGCAGTTAATTTTGTCTGAGGTTAAAGACAACCTTTCTGAATTGACTTCCCTGCTGCAATCATCTCCCATTATCTTAAAAGGCCTCTTTCTGGGAGAATTTTTTGTGCTTTACTCTTGATTTTAAATTAAGCCAAAGAGAAAAAGAAATGGTTAGCAAGCATCAAAATAAAATAATAATAGTAAAAAGACTTCACGGTTATTCCACCAAACATCCATGAAGTCAAGACGGATTTTGCTAAAGCATCTTCTGGTCCTTCCAGCTTCTGAAAGGATCCATTGAGAGCTCTGCGATACGCAATGACCTCCCCACTCCCACTGCCTGGCTTGGGGTCCTGGAGCCAGTTATAGGTTGCATTAGGGGGTTGTAAACACAAAGAAGTGCTGCTCTTTCAGCTACTAGAGACAAAAATACTGGGTCTTATGACTTCCTGCCAATAGAAAGGCACATGTGTTTTCTATCTGCTGATAAAGAATCCAGTGATACCGAGCTTTGCTGGAGGAACGTCTGTGTTTTTTACTGGACACATAAAACCTTTCCTTCACGAACCGAGATTCATTTCGTATCCAATATGTAATTCCACCAGTCTGCAGAGAGTTCTTCTGCGGCTGGCTAAATATTTCTCATATATTTTTCAATTCGAAAAGACAGATCAAGAAATGGAAAACCCTCCTCCCCACCCCACTCCCCAGCCAACTGCGGGCACTTAGGGGAACTGTGGGTATAGGGGAAGAAAGAAATGTGCTCGCATACAGAGTTGTGGAGCAGCACATGGAGAATCCTGATGTAGGTAAGCTAAGAAAGCATGGATTAAAAGGAATCAAAGAGTGTAACCATGGCTGGCTGGATAGAGAGAGAAGAAAGTCTCCATCTGTAAAGACGGAGTGACTTGAGGTAGAGAAAAGGAGCTGAAGCCCACCCTGTTCTTTGTGCACATGCAGAGTTGCCCTGAAGGGAACAGCTGGAGATGGCTCGTGGGGAAGAGGACAGGCTATTTAGAAGAGAGCTGCTCAGAGGGACGTGAACAGATATGTGTTTCGGGAAGTAATTTAGGCTGGAGCCATTGCTGGGGTAGAGTCATTATAAACTGGGATAAGAGATGGAGACCGATATGTGAAATCCGTGCTCCAAATGGGAGTGACTAAATCGAAGCAGTGATGCGATGAGGACATGACTAACAACGTAGGATGGGCCCAAACCACAGACCTTATGCCTGGATTCAGAGCTGAATTTCTCCAAGTGCCATGGCAGTGAGAGCCAGCCAGTACAAAGGCTGGATACAAATGAAAATTTCCAGAGTTTGGACCCAGAAATTTGGGCTTGGATTCTCTTTACTGAAAATGACATTTATTACGATAAATAGCTGTTGATTCTCCAAAAGCGTGAAGCTGAATTCTGTTCCCACTGCTTGCATGTTTACCTGGAACGAAGCTGAATACCTGAATTTGAAGCACAGCTCAAGAAATCCCACAGGAAAAGAAAACTTTCAGTAAGAACCAGAAATATGCAGGAAGCACAGCTTCTTTGACAGAAACGGGCTCTTTCATCACAAATCCCATCCAAAACCCCAACATGCAAAGACAAGTGGATATGGGCAGAGACTCTTCCGCACTGAAATGGAGTTCATCTCGGGGTCAGCACTTAAAATGGTGAAAAGGTGGAGGAAGAGGCACCCCATTTTATCTAGAGTTTTTATCCTTTAATGCCTACCTTGCATGTTGTATTTTAAGAGCCAGATAAGTGAAGAACATCCCCTATGGCTGCTTATATATATTGAGTTACAGCTCATTATGTGGAGGTGAGGAGCTGGTAGCCTACAGCACTTTCAGGCTCTACATACCATAGTGGTGAATGAATTAGGTGGTCTCTTCCTGTGATTCACCAACCCTTAGGCATACTGTCATGAAGGAACAGGAGGAGAGATTATTTAGGTAAATAGTGGATACCGTTTTAATTAAGGAGACGTCCATGCTGAGGCATCCCGATCGAGATTTGAGTCTCCTCCTCGCAGCTCAAAGAAATTTGATAATCGGGAATTTGGCTTTGAAAGCAGCCCCCTACGTTTCGCTGAGTGTCTATAAAGAACGGCAGTCCTCGGCGTAACCAGGCAGAGATTGATTCATCTCATCGCTCATTACTTTTATTGCCAACTTCATAGCCTTTGATTGCACAATGTAAAAGTGATAACAACACTGCAGGGCAGCAGAATGACTCATCAGGCATTACTGCTTGCTGTTAGCAAAGTCTTTTCTATTTACCTAGGTGCTTATGCGGCCTTCATCTCCATGGTGTTTGAGTGCTTCCCAAACAAATAAAACCCCGTCTCTATCCCTGCTCCCTCTGCAGACCCAGCTGGAGCCCAGGGATGCCTTGCAGCAGCCTGGGGAGCTGTGGGGTGAGCTGGGACCCACTGCCGTGCCCCAGGGTGCTGAGATTTGTACACCACAAGGCATGTCCCGTCCCCACCAGACCCTGGCGTCTCATCAATACGCTCCCCCAGCAGAGAGGTAAACATCCAATAGACACGGTGCCTGTTGGTGGCACTCACAAACATAAATAAAGACTCCTTAGATTTTTTTTTTAGACAAATAAAACTTGATGCGCTCAAAAAATTCCTTCCTTGGCACAGATTTCACAAGGTGGAAGGGAGCCAAGCTCAGCTCCTGGCTCACCGGACAGTAGGTATGCCTTGCACCTTGTCCCAGGATAACAGCAGAGAGAGCAGTGCATTTGCCAGAAGCATGGGTCTTGGGGGAAAACTGAGGGTGGCAGCGAATGGGACAGATAAACACAAATCTCCTCTACATGTGGATCATGACTGCTCCAGGATGTGGCTCAGAGCGGGTCTGGAGTGGGACCAGAGAGCCCACACACCCCACAGCAGGGCTGCCAGAGGGGCAGGTATTAGACATGTTTAACTTGAGATTGTACTATTTTAAGATGCAAATTTTCCCAAAGGCCACAGCTGAAAAAGGACTCAACCTGCTATTCTAGTTTATTTTTCATAAAAGGCAGATTTTATCCTTCATTTAAAAATGCACAATATTTCTATGCTGTCATTATCTTCATACCTATGTGGCACGGATTAATAAGTTTCTAACCAAATTTTGTACCTCCCCAGACTCTAGCCTTTGCACAGGACTAGAACCGTGTCTGACCTTGTGATGGACTGGAGGAATCTCACAAGGTTGGTCTCAGCATGGGGTCCCATTCGAGTCCTCGTGGGCAACGGGATGTGCAGGATCCCATAGACCTGCACAAGGACCGATGTCACCCAACTGTGCTGCTGCAGAGCCACCAGCGGATTCCTGCTCCCTTCCCACTCCAGACATCAAAGGAAAACGTAGATTCTTCGTCTGCAGGAACAAGATGATCCTGAGATGTCCAGGCCCTGCGCAGAGGCAGTACGCTACCCTAAATTATAAAGCACGGGGAAACAACTGTTTTGGTTTGGTTTTATGAGAAAATTGAGTTTGAGGTTATGGGAATTCCGTAAGGGACAATGTCTCACAGTAGTAAAAGATTATAAAACTGAATTACAGTTCAAACCAGTAAGTGTTACATTATGCACGGAGACACGGAGACTGTAAAGCTTAACAATGCACCAAAGCCGCCAACGCTGGAGCAAGGCGAAGGGCCTCCTTTTACAATCCGGTTTAATAGCGCCTGACACAGAATGACTAATAATGTTAAGCAACACAGAGCGGACCATAAAACGCTGCTATATGTAACATTTATTATCCCATGTGCTAATCTTCATATCACATTATTTCCTCCAATAATGGTGATATCGCGCCAACTGCCCCTTCGTTTGAGCTCATTATTTCTTGGGCTCCCTTCCTCCACCAGGACCGTGGCTCGGGCTAACAATGCCCTCCGGGTCCGAAGGGGAAGCAGAGCGTTCCCGTACAGCCACAGCAGGGGAAGTCTTTTTTCGGCCCATCTGACTGGCCCTTTCCTGCAGTTGTCTCTGATTTCTCCCTCACGCCGTTACGAGGTGGTATGAGAGATTTCCATATAATAGCACAAAGAAATCCCTCATTATCACGAGTCTTTCCGGCACTGACCACTGCTCTGTTTTGGCCCCCTGTTACATGTTTTTCTCCTTGTTCTCACTCGCCCATCAGCCAGGTTCCCACATTTGCATCTCTCTTGGTGCAATCTCTGCTCTAACACTGTACAACATGTTACTGCTCTTAACTACGAGCTCTTACCTTCTACAAATTAAAAAAAAAAAAAAAAAGCCTCTTGTCATTATTTTGTCACACTTTCAGATTCCACTAAATAACTAATTCACGACAATAAACCTCCTGGTTGCCATTAAAGGCAGGCTGCCAAGCAGTTCAGATGCAATCTTGCGTTATGCTGTTTTTATAAAGGTTTCCCAAACCCGAATGTGAATAGACTTGGGCTTTGTGACTTAAAGCAAAACATTTGCTTAATTTTATATTAAAAAATATTACTACCCAGAGCTGGAAGTACAAATGTAATGATTTGGGGCTCTTATGCCAGCACAAACAAACTTTTTGTGCAGTTCATACGCAAACCCAAACGTCTTTTAGCCTGCATGGACTACATTAAAACAACATCACCCCAGTCCTTCTTTGTGTCTCCCCATCTCCCTCTGTGTGTTCCCCACTGTCTGGCCTTACGTTTCAGCTCTTGGCACAGGATCTATTATTTTTTTTTTTTGTTGGTGTTGGTTTGGGTTGGGTTTAGCTTTTTGTTTGTTTGTTTAATTATTATTTTTGGTGATTTGTGCAGCACCTAGCCCAACAAGGAAGGGGAACGATTTGAATTTGGCATTTGAGACTGCAGTGGGTGCAAGCATCTTCCCTGCAGCCCATGCCAGGGAAACAAGGCCCAGGGCGGGAGGATGGGGTAACGCTGATAAGGCAGAGGGAGGGGAGCAGGGCCCGTGGTGAGGTCTGAGCAGCCTGAAGTCCCCGGTGGGCTGAAGGTGCTGAAGTGGTTTGGAGCAGCATCAGCATCAGCGTGCAACCTGTGTGTTGGGAAGTTTCGTTTCGGTGAGCTGAGAGTGTGTAAAACCATCCCTCACGTGTCCGTGCACTCTTGTTTATGGCTTTCATCACAACACCATCCTACTGACCAAGAAGGAATAGTTTAGCAAGCTTTTTCTCCCACTTGTGTATTAACCAATACATTGACTCATGGATCCCTGTTCTGTCTGTCTAATGACAAAACTCCACGAGTCTTTGCAGATTTCATGCAATAAATGTGGCAGCCATTAACTTTCCCTCCTGTTGGGCACTTGAGAAGATAAAAATCACCCCCTCCTGCTGTAAATTTCTGCTATAAATCCACAGATGCAATTGCACACAATCTAATTTCTGGCTCCTGGGCCCACATTCATCCTTGTCCAACTATTCCTCTTGACTGAGCTGATTAGATTACAGACAAGGGCAGGCTCTCCAAATGCAAGGTCATGTAGCTTAAATTAAATCTAAAGGAGCTACGGTAATATATATAATAGAACTTGGACATCTTTACTATTAAAGAGGTGCGAAAAAGGCACTCAGCTGGCTCCACTTTGGGGTCATTTGGCCTTGAGAAGTGTGGGTGGCTTGGTCCTCCTTTGGAAATCCCCCGGGACTTAGTTCCCAGATATGCTCGTACTCTGATCGTTCCCAGAAAACAGGTTTCCGGAGCCATTTGGTGTATCTGCAGGTACTGTATATCCTGCAGGCGACACGCTGTCCTCACCACTGTCCTTGGCCATCAGAGCGGGAGGTAACGGGGTGGATACTGCAGTAATGGTGCCTCCCATGGTGGCTCCTGGGAGCGTAGCTCCCGCTGCAGCTCGCTGTGCACACATCTGGAGCGCAGGGTACAGCACAGTGTGTGACAGCGCCCCGGACGCAGAGCAAGTAAGCCTGGGCTGAAATCCAGATGCTTCGTTCATACACGGAGGTTTTTGTCTGCTGCAAAGCAGGTTTAAAACCTGTGCTATCTTAAAAGGCTTGCTAGCCTGGTGTATCATGCAGTTATTTCATCTTGCAAACAAAGCAGCTTGTGATTTTCTGGCTATTGTTTTTTGTTTTTTGTTTTTTTTTCTTTTAGAACAAATGGATGATGGAGTTGCACAATATGTGACACACGCTGCTTATTTACCAGGAACATAAAAGGCCCCTGTTTCCCAACACGCAGCGTGAACTGAACATGCTTCTGTGCTCAGAGTTCCCAGCCTTGGTCTGGCCAGCCAGCAGCTCAGGAGCGCTTCCTTGCCACTGCTTCTCTGGCTCTTCCTCACCTCCAGTGTTTCTGCTCTTCCTCCTCACTCCACTGCATTCAGCCTCACCCAGCAAAGCATTTTCACCAGGAGCCCATCGATATTGTCATACAATATTGTCATTGTTAACAAGCACTGGGGAAAAAAAAAAAAAAAAAAGAGAGAGAGAGATTTCATTCATTACAATGAGAATAAAGTGATTTGGCAGAACTAGAGCAGAGTTTGAACTGAAAGGCCAACCTGCCAAAGCAAGGAGAACAGGGGCAAGAGTGGTATGGAAAGGGTAGCTAAGTTGCATTTTTCTAAGCTGATCTATCCACACAGCCAGGAGAAGCAATTCCTAAAGCAGAACAAATGTTGAATGCTGGTGCATTTCTGAAACATACCATCATCGGCTCACAGCTCAAAAAAAAAGAACTGTTCTGGGTATTTAACTGGGAGCAACCAAAATTCTAGAGCAGGATGTGAAATTCTGCCTCCAGGTAGGAACTCATGCCAAATGAGAGCTGGGCTGCTGCACAAGGAGTAGAGTAGGAGCTGTAACTGTGTCTTTGCTAAAATAAATGGCATTAGCACTGGACCAGCAGCCCTGCCAGGCACCGTGGCCCAGCCACCACAGCTGAGCTGTGCATGGGGTGTTGGGGACAGCTGCTGCCACTATTTATCTGGCTGGCATGCCGGAGTTGCTCGACCTGGTGGGGTACTGGTGTAATCAGGAGGAGGGATGGTTTTCTGAAGTCCTCTGATACCGCCCTGGAGTGGGGAGACTCCAGCCATGGAGCCCCAGGTTACAGGTGCCTTTTCTTCTCTTTCGCCTCTCTTTTGACACCAGTTATGGATCATGCTCAAGGTTTTAAAGCCACAAAACTCACAGAAGAATGTTTCTGGGTCATCCTTCACACTCTGGCCAGTCACATCAATGAAAATCCCAAGCAAAAGCCATCTTTTCGTTTGTTCCAAGTGTAAAGGTCAGCCTGGATGAGGCTAGGGAGACAGCACAACACACACTGCCAAAAGGAGAGAGAGATTCAACCCCAGTGGTTCATGCACAGGTGGCTTTTTTAAATTATTATTTATACCCTTCATGGGATAAAATGAAGATGCACATCTTGGGAACAGCTGGCGGCTGCTGATGCATTGCTTAATGCCACGTCTCCACTACCACATCTTGCCAGCTCCGGCCCAGCCAGCTCGACTCCCACCACATAGATGCAACTTAAACCAGCATCAAAGTCCTGCACCAGACAAGCTCTGTGTGTCTGGGCAGATAGGCCCTGAATAGCCCCATTCAGTTTCCGAGAATGCTAAAAGTTCATCCAAAATATGCCTTTTATCACACACCAAACGCATCCGTGTGAGCATTTGCTGGCAGGAGTCTGACTGCTGGCATCCCCGTGGATGCAGAATCACAGTGTCACAGAGTGGTTGAGGTGGGAAGGGACCTCTGGATCCACCTGGTCCAAGCCCTGCTCAGGCAGGGACACCCAGAGCGGGTTGCTCAGCACTGTGCCCAGACAGCCATGGCAGAAATGATGGAGATGCCCCTGCTCAGGACACACTGGCTAATCTTTATGTCCACATAACGTGATCTGTGGTGCAGGGTCCCTGGTGTCGGGTCTGGCACAATATTCTCAGGCTACCTTGAGTAGAAAAGCTGATTCAGCTACTGGTGTAATTAAAAGAAAAGGGCAAAAGTGTTCCCTCTGTGTGCATTAACTGTTTCCGTCGATGGGCTGGCAGGATTTCAGCTGCTTCGCCACATGGGAACAGCCTTTGGAGCTCATGCCCCTGCCTGTCACGGGGTAACGCACCCCTGATGTGGAGAGCAGAGGAGTCCAAGCTCCTCTCTTTGGTCACGGTCCTGTTAAACGAAGCAAACCTCCGTGGCAATCGAAGGGAAGAGAGCAGTGAGTGCAAGGACCAGCAGAAACACCTTGGAGCTGGGCCGGAGCAGGTCCTGGAGGCTTCCTGGGGGAAACCCAGCGGGGTCTTAGCACAGCCTCAGGAGGGGAGGCTGGGGACAAGGGAAGGGCACCAAGCACCAAGGGACTGAGCCCTCCAAGCTCTCCAAAAACCAACCCCCAGAGCCAGGCAGGCTGCGTGGGCATGTCTTGGTCTGGGAAATCCCAAGCCTTGATCTGACAGCCCAAGCCACCGGCCCGGATCAGGCACTAAGTGTGCACAACCCGCACAGCTTGACAAAATGCAGCCCAGCTCCAGTAGATCCCTGCTGAGATCGTGCCGATGGAAACGGGCTCAGAAACATTCCCGTTTGCAGCCCTAAATCCTCGATCAGCTGCAAAGCAAACAGTTTGGTCTCTCAGGCCAGGCAGTTCCCGTCGTGCCACAGCTCCTCCTGTTTCTGCCAACCCCTAGCACCCACCCAGCTTGACTCGGGTTAAGGCTGGTGGGACAGGACAGGTCCTTTCCACATAAATCTTAGACCTGGCTTGAGCCCGCCGCGAAACGGTGGTGATTTATGGGGGATTAACAGATCAGAGTGGAGGAATGTAAAGAGGTTTAGGCTCTGTAAGTGGGACGCTTAGAGCTGGGTCACGGAGAATTTGATTCAGACTCAGGACTCTTGCATGGTGTGCAATAAAAAGGAGAAGGGGGAAGCATGCCTTTCACATGCCCCTTATAGCACGGAAAGACCTTCTTCTGTGTTGTAGTCTGAAGAAAATTACTCAGGCAAGCTTCTGTGTGACGCTGTTTCTTAGTTCCTAAAGGCCTCATGAATGTAACACTAAAGGTGCGCTTATTTTTGGTTTGTTTTTATTGTTTTAGTTGTACTCTCACAACAGGTGGGGGGATAGGATGGTAGGGAAGGTAGAAAAGTCAGGAGGTGGTGAGTTTATGAGAAATTAAGGGTAGTGCAGTCAAGAAAGGGTTAACAGCTCATTTCTATGGGGATGAAAACTGAGCCCCCCGCCAAAAAAAAAAAAAAGAACTAGGAAAAGTGTGTCTTTTCACTCAGGAGAGGGGAGCGAGGATCAACCTCCCCATGCCTCGCTTGGATTTTTCTCTCGTTTGCAACTGTGATTCCTGCGGCGCAGCCAGCAAGCGCCGGCCGCTCGCCGAAGCTCAGAGCTTAAATCCCAATCCCCAGGCTCAAAAATCATCATCTCCTCGCTGTGCTGCCCAGCAGCTGCCTTCTGCTGCTGGCTCAGCCTCCCGCAGCCCCCCCGGGCACGTCGCAGGCCCCGCACAGCCGCAAGGCCGCGGCCTGCCCTCCCTCGGTGCGTGGCGGGGAGGGCAAGGGAGGACATCAGCCCGGCAACCAAACCCCGAGCTCCAGAAGGCCGGGAGAATAATTACCGATGGGCTAGCTCCCGTAAAGTTGTTGGGGATGATGCAAGCTGGTGCAAAAGAATATACGTGTCAGAAGTCCTGACAAAGCCAGTGGTCTTACAGGGGTTGCTCATGTGAACTCGATTACGCAGAGCTAGGCCCTACTTATTGTGTAACATTTACGTATCGTGCTGCCCCGTATTAGAATACTCTATTTATCCAACTAGGGATGAATATTTCTTACGTGTTTCGCAATAAAACTTCAAAACACTGACAGACAGTTCTCTTCCAGAATTACACCTTTTTTTTTTTTCTTTTTTTTTTTTTTTCCGTAAGGCCAAAATTCTCTTTAATTTCACCAACTACAAGACAGAAGAAGAGCAATTAAGTTCAACCATGCACACTTTTTAATGTGGTTTCAGGGGGTTCTTTAATGTTGGTAAGTTAGCAGATAAGCCATGCATCCACCCATCCACTTAATTACAGGCCTGCTACCTCCAGTCGCTCTGTTTTTTAATTTAATTTGCTGCCCAGTTAGAATCTGAAGAAACCTTTGCCATAACACGCCTACCACCCGCATCTTCTACCGCCTTAACTACAAACTTCCAGAATGAGCACTTCTTTACCTACTTGCAGACACTGCAAGTAGGTTTATTTTATAGCACTTCCTTCAACTTCCTTCATCCTTACCGAGAAACAGCACTGCTGTATCCTGAACTCCGAGCAGAGGCATATATGTTATGTCAGAGGGTTAAATGATTACATGTCCCCTCCATTAAATATCATCAGTACCGACAGCGGTGATCAGGGATTCTCACTTGACTTTGCCTCCAGGTGCACAGTGCAAGACCCTTTCAGAAGCCCAAGTCCTCATGGCTGGGGTGGGACTGAGGAACCCTGAACATCTCAGCCTGGACAACTTGATCCAGGTTCATGTTCATCTGAAATCAGGGAGAAAGCCCAGGGAAGGCTTGGGAGAGCCAAGCAGAGAAACCCATCTTCCTGGCAGCAGGCCCCACGGCTGCCTGAGCAGGGCAGCACTTCTATTTCCAGTTGCTCTATTAATTGCAAATTGTTCAGACAAGCTTTATGGGCCAGTGGTTTTTCAAGCCATCCTTTAGTGATACAGGGACGTGTGTTTGAATGATAATCTTCCACTCACTGTGGACTTTTAGCAAGGTTTCTTAAGGGGATGTTAGCAAAAGCTTGAGGTTGGTGTGATGCAGGGTGACACATTCATCATGGAGATGCAAAGGTCTGTCACTGCAGTGTAGCTTTTTGTGGCAACTGAAGAAGACAACCGTCGCGTGGATATTAGAAAAGAAACAGACTCAATTATGCACAGGGCTCCTCTGGTCACGCTCTCTGTCACTGCAAAAATTGTCAGGGATCACATATCCGACCCAGAGGGCAGCAGATACAACTTGTTAAAATGTATTTCACTTTACCCAACAGAATATTATTAATATTAGTATAAGTCATTAAAGAATGATGGGGCTGGAATGAGGTGTCTGAAAGAGCTGAGCAACGGACTCTCCACAGCGATACCTTGTGCAGAAAGCTGCATTTCTGCCAGCGCACGGGGAATTTCTGCTATTTCGCACCACTGTCAGCAGAGTCAGAGCAAAGCTGAGAAAGGTCTGCGAATATCTGGCTGACGAGAGGCAGTCATGAAGGGTTTTTTTTCCCTCCTGCATCAGCAGCTCCTGGGGCACTAATGCAAAATGAAATGAAAAACCCATCCGGGGAAATCCAAACAGCTTGGTGCTTCAGACTTTGAGTCTGCACCTGTACAAACCTTGAAGCAGCATCACTGCAGCTTGTACTTGGTCCACTGGGTCTGGGCGTAGAGCAGGAAGGATTAGGCACAGAACTGGATCCAGCAAACAGCAACGTAAACCTCAATTTGCCTGAAGAGGGGACAGGGTGGGAGATGCTGCAAGCCATGTGAGATGCTGCTGTGACAAACTTCAGCTGGTGTCACTGCTGGGACGTGCAGAAGGGACTTGGGGAAGGGCTTTCATACCTTCACGGGTCATGCTCCATCTGGGAACAACCTCACTGCTGGGTCCTGGGGTGGGAGAGGAGGAAGTTCTTCAGATATGGCCCTGCGGGCACATATTCCAGAGGGGGCAGAGAGCTGCCCTGCATTGGGAAAGGTGCACGGTGACACCAATCTGAGAGAGGGCAGAGTCGTCCTAGCCCTGGCCCTCTTGCTGATGCTGGAAAATCTTGTCACCTCCCAGGTGAGTTTCCAACATGGTGCACGTTTGGGCCTGACCGTCAGGAGCCAAAGCCATTTGTGTGCCTGGCACCCCCATGCACAGGGCCTTACGTGCCCTGCAAGGTGCCTGGGTGGGACCAGTCAGAGGCAGACAGACAGACAGACACGTGGGACCGACCAGGATCTCAGGTCCTATGGCCTCAGCTTGGTCTCACCAGGAATGTAGTTAGCGACCTCAGACCGTATCACTGCAGTTTCTATTTGCCAGAAACCCTTTCACTTTCAGGCTTTCCCTGCCACTGAACACGTGCTTCTTCTCACCCTGGCTGTGAAAGGGGCAATGTTGATATGCCTCTCCAGAGATGACTGTGAGGCACACCTAAGATTTCAGGGGTATTTGGGTGCCCAACACCTTCTGAAGACTTATGTAAGGTCCATAGGAAATATGTGGTGGGACACACAGGGACTTGGAACAGCAAAAGCCGATCCAGGTCAGGGTTGCAATGACCAGCCCTGCTCTGCACGCTGGCTCTCTGCTAACAGCTGCAACGCCTGCAAGGTTTAATTAACCAGTATCTGTAAAGACCCTTGAAAGAAAGTTTCTCTAGATGTCAATAGTCCCAAATTGGTCCCATACTTGCTTGTTAGGGCGACAACTATGGTAACACGAGTGTGTTTGCACTGCACTTCATGAACAGAGCCTTGGCTCCAGCTTGGGATCAGGGTCCTACTGCAATGTAAATACAGAAGAGTAATGATTACCAGGAGAGGGGCTCTTGAAAGACTCCATCCCTCACCGCAGGGATGTTTGACAGCCAGTGACTCAATGTTCTGTCTTTCATAACTGTAATGACTCACAGCCCTAGGATGGAGAATGAGTGCAAGACAGGGTGTACCATTGTTCAGAGCCCATCAGAATAAGCAAGGTCATTTTCAGCATTTAAAAGAAATTGGCAACCCTTTGGATTAATTTTCGGGGAAAAAAAACTGCACAGGAAAATCAAAATAATAATGATGAGTAAATCTTTAGAGGTTAAAGTTCACAAGGAGGTGCAAACCTGAATCTTATAACCACAAGCAAGACAGAGCAGGAGCTTGACTTTGATACCATTTGCTGAGCTATAAATCAAGATTAATCCCATGTGGATTTATAATGGGGTAAGTCTGGCATAAGTGCATCTGTGTACCTTCTGCATTGCCTGACGCTACCAGGATCAGAGAGACTTCCTCACCACCGTGCGGCCTTACAACTTAGAGACACATCTTAGGATAAGTAAATTATCTCTGTACATGTAGGAAGGATGGCTTAAACACAAAGTGTAACTAGCATCAGCTGTAACACACCCTGGAGCATGTCCCGAACAATCTGCAGCTACTCAAATCAGATCGCAAGGTTAAAGTTTGAGACAGCTGATGTGATACACTTTGGAGGTTGTATTTAAAAACAGCGTGTGTAATGACGTGTGTGTTATCATCTCTAGATGAGAACCTGGAGGCAGATCTTTCATTGTCATGAGCTGGTGAAAAGCCACAGGTTTCC
This sequence comes from Anser cygnoides, assembly GCF_040182565.1. NCBI lineage: Eukaryota > Metazoa > Chordata > Aves > Anseriformes > Anatidae > Anser > Anser cygnoides. The sequence continues at coordinate 200,493,945 of NC_089873.1, forward strand.
AGTTTACCTTAGCTGAGGACACAGACAGTAGCCTCCACCAGACTACAGCTAACTCCGGGCCTTAGCTTTTATAAGGTAGGTAAACTAAGCACTATGCTAACTGCTGAGCAAGTGGACTGTTATTTTGAGTGTGATTTTTACTGTCTTCCTAAAACAGAAACGCACCTAGATGGTGGCTGAGTTTCTCAGAAGTGCCAAGAATAGCCCAGGAGGTACCGGGTACTCAGTGCATCTCAAAGTCAGACCATTCACACGATGACATTATAGATCAGAGCCTCTTCAGCGGGATCATTTCCAGAATTCTCACCTGATGGACAACATTTCTAAAGTTCAGTGGTAGCTCACGTGCAAAAACAGTTTTACTCATGGACGTTGCCTAAAAAAACAGCCTCGTCTCCTTCTGTTGCAGTGTTTCTGCACAGCATTTGGTTTCTCTTTCCGAGGATAAGTTGCACCAGAATGAGTAAATGATCCAGCTCGGCTGATTGACAACTGGGCAATGTTTGTATCCTTCCCACAGGACATGCGATACTCCCTCCCCATCAGGGAAGCCATTCCAGATGGCGTTTCAGCCAGTGGCATCACCAGATCAGTTTTCCAGATCACAGAGAAGCTGTTCCTTCATGTTGGTGTCATGTGGCCTGATCCTGCGAGCCTTGCTCAGGCAAAATGCCACTGATGGATACTCCACAAGGTTTGGGCTCTTCAGAGAAAAGAGAATGCTTTGGAGTACGATGACAAATGCCAAGGGGCACATGCCAGGTATAGCTTTCCAGCCTTGCTGGGAGAGCAGCATGCCCAAAGGAGTTTGTAACTGTGACGGGCAACCCCCACTGAGACCTCTGCCACTGGAGAAGGCTTGTTCGACCTGCCACTTACCCTGATACCTCAGAGACAAGGCTAGAAAAAAACATGAGATGTAGTTTAGATGGCCACTGATTAAGCACGATGCCTTTTAGTGTTCCCTGGTGCTGCCCGCAGGACAGCGAGCCCTGCGTGCTGCCCTTTGAGAGAGGAAATAACACCTTCAGACTTCAAACAAGAAGAACGAGGGGCAAGTTCGACATTTGATTCCTGGTGGTAGGCATTACCTAGGCAAATATTTGTGAAAGATAGCCCTGTCTCTTTGAACAAGGAAGGGAAGCAGAGGGGCAGGCGCTGGCCCAAGGTCAGCCAGACAATCGGCGGCAGACCCGAAGACCTTCGGGTCCCTACCCAGCCCCCTTGCTCCATCCAGACAATGCCAAGACCCAACAGCTTCATGCCTTGATTTGAATGTGATCTCTTTTCCTTTCTCTCTTTGCTCGGGCCTTGCTTTGAAAACCTGGATGTTCTTCCAATTTCCTGAGGTGTTTATAATTTCCTTTTATTGTAGTGAGCACTGCTTTTGTATGTAGTTGCTTAGGACATTGAATCCAAAACATTTGAGATCTAGGAATAATGTCAAGCTTCAAAATGTTTAATCAGCAAGTCTTCCTTCTTGCCAACTGACAATGCCGTGAAGCTGATATGGTCCTTTTCTGTGGGCAACCTGAAGTCCTCAGTGGTCTAAAAAGACTGGCATACAAAGAAGCATTTCTTCAAGGCCAGAAGTTGTTTCTCCATAACATATGGGGTAGCTTGCTGGGATTTCTGAGACACGATGCTCTACCCACAGTACAAGGAATGGGTCAAAATACCTAGAAAGAGCATTGACTTAAGTTTCCCACTCCCCAGAAGAGAGAAGGAAGCAAACTAACATTTGGATGAAGGCAAAAGCAAGCCAGATTTTTCCCATGGATCAGTTATGGCTGTAGGTCTAACATGACTCAACAAAATTTTAGCTGAAAGCTGTGGGATTTTCCACTGAATTCTCTGTGCTTTGCATAGCACAAAGCCTGGAAGGACCAAAATGGTACCAACCTGATATAAACACTTCACAACCCCACTGGGGAGGTTTTACTTCTGTTTTTTACAGTCTTTCCTTAGTGGGAACCAGGTGCTCCGCTAACAGTACAGAAACCTCATAAAATCCCACATCAAGCCTCGGTTATCTAAATACGAGAAACAGCTCCTGCTCCGCGATACTTTCTGATCGACATCTCACCTGAAGCCTGCAGATAATTTGCTATAAGACGCTCTCAGCTCTTTACACCGGCCGCCCACTCTCCCTGCCCACTCCCTGGCACACCGGAGCAGTGCTCAGCAGAGAGCAAGAGAGCTCCCTTCTGCAGAGAGGAGCTTCCAGAAACTGCTTTTTCCAAAATAACTGCTGCTCGGCACAGCCCTCCTTTTCCCAGATTTTTCCTCAGAGCCCTCTTATTTTTTGATCTGACATGCAGAATGTCTGCGGTGCTGGGGCATGATCATACCTTCATGGCTCATACACATTCCCACGTCATCCTCGGGGGGTTGCTGTGTCCTTGGTGGGCTCACTGTGTCTCCTGCATGAACCAGGAGGCTCCTCGTGGTCTAGAGCATATCCAGATGCTGCTGGCAATGCTGGCACCTCTCCGGGCTCCATGCCTGCCTACCACCAAGGGAGAGCTGAGCTCAGGTCTCTGCACACCCAGAGGCTGTGAGCCAGAGCTTCACCCGTGTTCAGCTTCACCCTGGGGCTGCCAGGTGCTCTCCTGCTCCTCCAGTGCAGGCAGCAGTTCTTCCCGAGTTGCATTTCTTCCTGAATCTTAGCTTAGATTTGGTCTCTTCGTACTTACTGCTGACGTCTGTGCCTTTGCTGACTGTCTGTCACTTGAAATCAATTAAAATAACCGGCATGGTGTTTCCAGTGTTTCTACCCTTTCAGGGGGGCGGATTTCTACACAGGACAGGGATTTCTTTTTAAAATAATTTGTTTGCATTTTTGACTGACATGGGGGAAATCCTTTCTTGCACAAGAAGTTGGGGTTTTGAAGCAAGAGTGCCCAGCTTTGGCATTGAAAGGCCTTTTGGAAGCAGAAAGCTTTGCAGCACTTCCCAAAGAGAATCAGCCTCTGAACTCATTTGGAGAGGTTTGTCAGTGGACAGTGCCACCACCGGCACCCCACTGAACCCACCTCAGCACACAGCAGCAGAGTGTGTTGAATGGGTCTGCCAGCACCTAATGGGCCCTGCTCACAAAGTAGGGTGGACGTGTTGCTGGTGGCCTGCTAGGGCCATTAGCCATCTGGAATGAGCCCTAAAGTCACCACTGGTAAGGTCTGTGGGTGGTCCCAATACAGCCAGAATAGCGAATAATGATGAGACCGTTACACAAGGCAATCAGGATCCATCCAAACAAAATGCGTGTTAATAAAGCCTGATTTGTGTTTGCCTGTGCCCGGAGTAAAGCTAAGATGATTTAGAGCCAGAGCTGAAGAGCATCTCCCAAAGCCCATAGCAAGAGGGTTTGCATGACCTTCGGATATTTAAACAGGAGCATGATGATTCCAATAAGGAAGGTGATTCCACCTCTTCACACGGATTTGATGAGACCAAAATCATAAAACTATATTCCAGTTAATTGTCAACTTTTTAAAAGGGCTTTTGAAAAATCGTAGAGGCAGCAGAAAATACTCACCCAAACAATGCAAGGGTAAGGAGAAATTCCTGCAGCGAGAATTATGTGAGTGTCAGGCTGTTCAGTTTATCAGAAAGAAAGCTAAGCATGGGAAAGACCCCTTGCCAGGAGAAATGGAGGGTCCTGGCTGGCCGTTGTGCTCAGCACGAAAAGGCACAAAAAGCCAGGAACCTCCACCCAGGCAAACGAAACAGAAATCATAACAAGCCAGGCATGCTATACCCCGTTACAAGTAACTGGCCTCAATAAGCAGCAGCAAGGTAATTACTCAGTGGCCCAGGACACGCAAATGACTAAACTTAAAAAAAAAGAAAAGCTAGACGAGCTTTAAGGCCAATTAGCTGACCTTCACCTCCAAACATGATATTGGGGATTGCTTTGTTCAGTGATAGGCACTGCTGCACAGAGCAGGGTCCGGATGGGGCCCGGAGGAATAGCACACCACATCTGAGACCCACAGCTCTCCTCCTCCTCCTCCTCCCTGTCCTGCAGACACAAACAGCACAGCTAGAGAAGCAGTAAGCAAAGCCTTTCTTTTCTCTTTTTCTTACAAAACAGCACCAAATGTATTTTATATCAAGTAGCTGAAGGTGTTGCCTACCTGGCAAGCGGCTGCGTTTCTCATGCTGTGGTGGAAAAGGTCCTCAGCAGTGAGAGCAGCAGAATGGGTTTCTGCTGTCCTGTCATGGGACAGCCATGGGGAGCTCAGCATCCTGACCTTGCTCATACACGCTGCGCTGCTCTTCTTCCTTCATCACGTTAACGACGCTCTGAAGCAATTTCTGGGCAGCAATCAGCACCTAAATGTAGACGGGGTTGTCAGTGACCTGAATCACGCAAACAGGAGCTGGGGGACCTTTCACTGGAGAAAAAACTGGTTCTGAGCTCGCACCCTGCATCTCAGCTGGGAGCTAAAACCCAAGGGCAAAAGCAGCTCCGACACCAGTTTGGGGAGGTCTTGCACCAATTACTCTAAGATTTTCCTGTGTTCCTGTGTGTAATTTCATACTGTCAACCTGGGAGATTTCCAAGCTCTCAAACAAGTATTATTTCCAGTGTTTGCTGTGCAGTGCACACTGATGAAAAATCTAGCACAGGCAAGTAAAACATCTGAAACAGCTAAATTCTGCCTGCCTATGTGATCAAGCAAGGTAGCCCCTGTTTGACTGAAGCTGGCAGCAATAAGCAGTGCATATTTTGCTGTCAAGGCTTAGGAGGACAACCTTTAAAGAAATATCTAAAAGTTGATAGAACTTGGAGTTCACACACCTAGAGCAGATTTTGCTGTCATATCTCACAGGAAACTGATTTCAGAGAGGGCCACAGTCAATATTAACTGCAGGCAATGTTTCAGACTGGGCTTACTTGTATGCCTTTTCCCTTACATGAGCCATCTGTGGAAGGAGATGGGCTTCTCTTGCTCTCTAAACCCTGGAAGGAAATGTATGGCTGAATAACAGCAAAGCAGGGATCCAGATTCATTATTTATTTTTTTTCTTTCAACATGGAGGGATTTATATCCGTATTTTTAGCTGGGGTTATCACAGAAAGAAAAAGCCAGTGAGGGAGCTGGGGTCTGCACCAGGGCCTTGTGTAAACTGCAAGATGGTGGCACTGGTGGTTTCTACTTGGTCTGTTCTTCGAGTTCCTTTCATAACGTCTCGTGGCACAAAGCAGGGACAGTTTTTGTGGGTGGGCTTACCAGATTTCAGCTTTCTTCTTTCACTTTGGTGACATGGTCCTATTTGCATCTTCCCTGCTTACCTCCGGTTCCTTGACACTACCTGTTTGTTAGACTTAAGCAAGATGAAGGCTGCTGTGAGATACGAGGGCAAAGGGAGATGGAAGACCATGGGGTGGCCTCGCACCTTTCCCTGGCCAAAGTCTCGCTCGCGAACCCTTCCTTACCAAGCGGCTCAGTGTGGGGTGGTGGCCTTGTCACCAGGGATATGGAAGCTCTCCTCCTTCCCTCTCACCGGGGCAGTCTCCAGGCTGAGCTGTGTAGTTTAGTGATGCCAACAAGGCCATAGCACCCTTCAGCCTGTGTCTTCAGCAAGCTAAAACTGGGAGCAGAAAAGGCTGTAGGTGGCTATTAAAGACAGGCAAGTCCAGTAACTGCTGAAATGAAAGCACTTGTCTGCTTCTTGTTTCGTATTCCTCGCTAAGAACTGGTATTTGCTGAAGCAGAACTAGTAAAACGAATGTTCTTTCGGTCCCACCCTTGTCCCCATGTGTCGTCCGCTGTATTACCACTACTTAGAGCCAACAGACACACGCCATTCTGGCTGGAGCAGAGGGCCGCAGTGCGAGGAGCAGAGGAACAGCCTGCTTGTGTGGCACCATCCTTACCAGCAGGCTGTGGGGTTTCGGAGAAGCAAGAGGGGAAGTAAGCACCTCTCGTCCACGACCGTGCACCAGCACAAGGCAGTGAGTCAGCCAGAGCGATCCCCACACCTCCATGGCAGCGTGGCTCCTGCCCTCGCCCCGGGGCTGTGAGCTCGGCCCTTCATCTTGATTCGTGCCCGTGGTCACCGTAGGCCGCTGCGGCACAGAGCCTGGACCGGACGGTCCGAAGCGGCCGGACAGGAGGGTAACCGCTTCTCTCCTCAGGTGCCAGCATGTCTTCACCACACCAGCTCGTTAGACTCCCAGGCTTGGGATATCCCTTTGACTTATCAGGCATTTGGTACAGACAAACTACTGGCTGAGGAGGCTTAGAAATAAACTTTTCTCATGGTGGATTCTTCCTAGCAGGCTGTCTTACGCCTTCCCCTGAAGGAGCTTAAGTTTCTTTCCTCACCTGTGCCACAATCACAGAGTGGGGGAGCCTAAATGTTCATGAAGATGACAAGAGTGAGTGTCCAGGGTGATGCTAATGGCCCAAAGCCCCTCTGACCTCAACAACCACTTGGGCTACATGAGCAGACTGCCATGCCAGCTCCTGTGCCTCTTGGCCACTGGCACCTCGCCTCTGTCCTGAGGGATTCACAGGAAGCTAATGGGGGACCCAAGAGCACCATCTCCATCAGAGTATGTAGGATGAGGCACCCAGACACCCGCAGAAGATCAAAGCAGGGATTCCCCAAGGACCTTTGTTGTGCTTCCCACCACCGCTGCTGGACCACTCTGCGTTCATCCCACACAGAGGAAGAACGCACCAACCTCAAACCATATTCCAAACATTCCGCCAATTAAATAGCTTTAAAAGCAGCAGTAATAGCTAAGCACTAAGCACCAGATCCTCTGTGATGATTTAGCTGAAGGAATACCAGACATGTAACGGGATCTCTAGCTGCAGTCTACAAAAACATTGGCAGTGTGCGCTAAGATCCTCAGTTTATGTTCTCAGGTTGCCATAACATAATACACTCTTTTCAGTAGCACAGAGATAAAAACTTGTTTGTGGGAGTTGTTATTCCTATTTAGCTTTGCACACTGGCGATCCAGCCAAGTGGGAAAGCACAGGGCTGCAGGCAGTCTTAATTTCTTGAGCCAAACCTGAACTCTATAAACCCAGACTTGGACTGGCAGTGTTTATGTAGGACGGCATGTGGTCCTTCTGCTCTGGTATGCAAGGTAAGCATCAGGACTTCTCAGCTCTGTAGAGAGGAAATAGGAAATACTTTAAATGTATGCATCTTTACTTTCATTTCCTTTATTTTTTGGAGTATTATATGCAGCCACAAATCTTTATATTTGTTACAGCCTGCTACTGCTAGCAGAGAGACACAGGCTTTCAATGCTCTCAAAAAGTTTCTTGAAGGTTTATTTTTTATTTTTTTTTCTAATTTTTCTAATGGTTTTCTCTTGCAGGCAAAATTTCAGCTTGTATCTGCAATGGGTTCACATGGCCTCAGAACTGCATCTTGCCTTCTGTCCGTGTCTCACTCAGCCCCACAACTGTAACGTTAGGGTAAATACCCTGAGGTCAACACAGCTAATTACTTTTGGTAGAACTGGGATCAATATCTGTCCTTCATATGCACTTTCCACTCTCTGTTGAAGAATTCTTTATGGGCTGCCAGGGTCTCTTCGCTGGTGGGCTGGCTTTAAAATGTTTCTCTTCTTGGTAGTAAACTGCCTTTTCCAATGTTTCCTCTGGTAATATCTAGATTTTGTAGGCCACCTTCATAGGTGGTCTAATTTAGGCCAGATGCACACACTTGTTAATGTGTCCGTGATGATATATAAAAGTTCTACATTTAGAAATGCCTAATAAGGTAGTTCAGTAGTAAAAATTAAGAAGAAAAATAAAGAAAAATAAAGTTCTGTTATACAAGTGCATGTGACACCAGTGAATGTTAAGCTAAGAAAAAGGTGGCTTTGGTGACTGCTGAAACCAGCATCAGGTCTTAGGTGCAACCAGCTAGTGGGAAGTCACCCTGAGACAAAATAGCCTCAAACATGGATGCCCAGTTCAGCTCTGTAGAAACTCAGAGAAGCTTTAAGCTGAGACCTGGGCTCACCAAATCACTCCAGATTTCGTTGTCATATTTATTGGGATAGCATCTCAGGAGACATAGAGAAACAGGCTGATGAATCCTACTTGAAGCATGCCAACTATAAACTTAAAATTCCCTTTCATATAAGCCATTGGTGACCACAAGAAAATACTGCAGCTGCTGAAATACAGTAGTCCTGTTGAGTCTACATCCTCTTGAGATGCTGGACCAAGTCTGGACACATTGCCAGGAAGGACAGAATTTGTGAGTGCTGGTTTGCAAGCTCAAATTTGTGTACCTGTTGAGCTTAGCTACCTAACGAGACCCATCCACTCCAAGTGGCAGTAGGTATGAAACTGAATTGACTGCATACTTCAGCAAGGCTTTGTTCTTGGTTGCACTGCAGTAACTCTGGAATACCTCTACGATGCCCTTGGTGTAGCTGAGACTGATTGTTAGGAATGGGATTAGATTCTGCAGGGTTGGGATGGTCATGGATTGCCCCAGACAAAATGGAAATCTTTGAAAACACCTGTAAGTGACTACCTGATTTCTCATAAAGCTGGGAACCACTGCAGTAGACTTTCAGAGACATCCAGCTGGAGGATGTCCATCCCGAATTACGTGTTCTGGACAGCAGAACTATCCCACTGCTGCACCTGTTCTGCAAAGGTGTCCTCATGGTGGCAAGGAGAGCAGCTGTTCATAAAATGCACGAAACTCTTTAAACAGCAAATGCTTCCCAAGCTGCAGCTACCTCAGCCCCCAGTGCACATACATGGAAGGGGATACCAGAACTCAGACTTGCTCCAGGACTACCTTAAAGTCTTGGAAAATTTAAGCTGCCCTTGATAGCATAAAGGTTATGGTGAGTGTATCTGAAAAAAAAAAAAAGGCAGAAAAAAGGCAGAACATGGGATTATAGCCCATTTTAGTACTTTTATTATTTTCCTTTAAAAGTCAAAATGACTGCAAACCAAACTCCAGGTAAGAATGTCCAAGGGTTTGCAATATTTGAAATTCCCCAAAACTTTGCCAATTACTTCTTTCCTTCTACAGCCAGGAAAAATACATCACCCGCCTTGAAGTGACTTTTTCTTACCCTACCCCACCTCAAATGGGGCAGTCCAAACATACACCTGGAATAAAGCAAGTAACTGGCATACAAGTAGAACTTTTTTCTAGCCACTGCTCTATCAGTACCAGTGGGGAGCTAGAAATAAAACCAGAATAAACCCATGAACTTCACTCAGCTTTCTCAGCTAAACCAAACCAAAGGGTGAAAGCATCACCTGCCTAGCTATTCCACAGGGACCCGCTGCGCAAACCTCCCTGAGCTCTCAGCGTCTTCCTTTTTCTTAAAGTGGTCTTCAGCTGCTGCAGATTGGTGCAGCACTATCCTAATTAACCCCAGATGGAGATCTCCCTTTTCTTTCCTTTCTCCCGTCCCTTCACCACAAATTTTAACCAAGCCCAGACTCCTGGAGCCTCTGGCACCACTCCTGCAAGCCTGCAGAATTTACAATATTCAGAAGCTGCAGTAAACAGAGTCTGAAGATAGCGATGCTCGCTGCTGATCCAGCGAGGATTCACAGTACAGTAGGAGCCTTATGGTAAAAGCATGTGAGCAGAAGCAGATGACTGTAATGGCACTGCATCACTACACTGTTTTCTCACATTCAGACTGTGATTTGTAAAATACCCAGCTGCCCAGCTGGCTCACAGGACCAAAAATACTCAAAAATACAATTTCAGGATTTTAAAACAAACTATGGATTGTCTGCATTACTTTAACCTTTTGTTGTTGTTGTTCCCTGCTTATTATTCTCAATTGCAATAATAATCCTTATGTCTTGTACCTTTTTTGCTGCCATTTTCCTTCTCCTTTTAGTAATTTACTGCACATACAGTACATGTTGGTTTTGGGTTTGTTTGGTTTTGTTTTTAACCTATGTTCTTTGTCAAATTAAACTTGGTATCAATGCCTCAACTTCAGTGATTTTGCTGGCTGGGAGATGAGATGATGTAGGGACGTAGTAGAATACCGATATTTTGTATTCTTTCTATCCCCCCACTTCCATAATCCTACATGTTACTCAAACTACCTTACCAAAGCACTGCTATGCCTCCTGTCCTCCTAAAAACTGAGCGTATCCCAGAAGTCCAGCCTCTTTTGTGATGGTCCTTTTCACATGTTTTAGCACAGAGCTGTAAATTCAAGCAGGGCTCTGGTCTAACACTGATTTAATTACGATAACACCACTTGCTCTCACAACGCGCTGCATTTCCACAGGGCTGTTAAGCAATGATTAACTCGGCGTGGAGTCAGAGTAAAGCAGCTAGGTAGGCGCTTGCTGTGACTACCCAAACGCGCAGCAGTGATGCCGAGCGAGCTGTGGCAGCAAAGCATCCCTAGGAGAAGTTCTTCACAGGAGTGGGGACTTCATGAAGGCATCAGGCACCTTTGGCCCAGCAGGAAACAAGAAACAAAACAAAAAACTAGCAGCAGCGCTGAGACCAGCACCAAGCACCCCGACCACAGCCACTGTCTCTTACATACGTGGTGGTAAGGTTTCCATTGTGGATCTGGGCACGGCGTGCTCTGGAAATGACTATTTTCACAGTGTGGGAGGGTGTTAGCAGCCAGATCACAAAGGTGGGAGAGTTTGCAACAGAAAAATGTGGCAGGTCACTTGGAACTGTGTCTTCTGTGTGTTGGTCTTACAGAAGAAAAGGAACCAGACCGCTCTCATTGAAAAGGAAAAGAAAAGCTACAGGATAGGGAAGGGCAGTTTTTGTTTTTTTCTACTTCTGTCAGGATACTGGCATATAAAATATTATAACAGGATATAACTTACTAGTGTTGAAATTACAAGTTCGGTTGGTAAAGGCCATAGTGCTCATCTGAGAGATTCCCAGAGAGCATCTGAATTGCTTATACGTGCCGTTTTGACTCAGACACAATGGGAAACACAGCACAGCACATGGTTGAACATGGGTTAAATGACAGCAACGACAAGGTTCAAATGTAAGTTTAACTGTGGAAGCTCATCAGGAGGATTCCATAAGGTCCTAAACCTTTGTCTTGAACTCGTGTTATTTAACATTTTTAACCATGACCCAGAAAGAAAATATATTTAATGAAGTTCATCGTATAAATATAGAAGAAACAGCAACTAAGAAGGCCAGCACATCACTGACAGAGTAAATATCTAACAACAAAAACAAGTGGTTCCACCTATGGGCAGGGGGATGCTATGGGAAACAACGACTAAGACCACAGATGAATAAATAAAAAGTTGTAGCCAAAAGCAAATGAAGCCAAAGTGATTGAACAAACACAGAAATGCTGAGCTGGAGTCCAGAGATTATACTGTCTCTGGCTTGACTGTCAGCTTTGGTGACCACATTTTAGGAGGAATTTCATATGATTGGAGAGTGTTCAGAAAAAAACTCTGAGGACGACCAAAAGAATTGGTTGAAGACTTGAGGTTAGATCTTTCCAGGCTACAGGAAAAGGGATTAAGCAGGGCCTTGATGATACCTGGTAAGTTCCTCCCATGCAGGAACGGGGACAATAAAGGGTTCACTGTTCTCAGGGACAAAAACCTCCAATGTGCTCTAATGTCTATGAACTGACATTTGACAAACTCGGAGTAGAAAGAAGACGAATTTTAATAGTGAAAGGATTAATCATTGGAACTACTCACAAATTGCTACGGAGAATTCTCTGTCAAAGGCTAATTTAAAGTCATGGTTCTTGCTTTTTGCTAAAAGTCATGCCCTATTTTTGGTTGATTCATGGGCATCACAGCTTTACAGACTCTGGCTTCAATGAGTGGTCAGAGCTTGCAGTAAGACCTGTGTTACGCAGGAGATCAGATTCTTGATATTCTTTCTAAGCTTCACAGTCTCTTAATCGACAAACCCAGCAGATGACTGTCATCCAATTATGTGAGCACTGGGGTTTGTAGGTGTAACCTGAACTGCAGCTAACGACAAGGTAAGGCTTGGCTGATCAGTAATAACTCCCTTCTTTCTCAAAGCACTTAAAAAACATGGAGAGCTAGAAATTCAATGGATTCAGTGAATTACAGTGGGATTTTTAGGATAAATATCTATTTCTAAGGTGGGATAAATTTCAGCTTTCATCGTCTGAAAGTTAGCAATGGGGTTCAGTTGCAGAATCGGGTACGTGCACAAGCGTGTCTGCCATGTAAGGGGCTCACATGAGTCGGGTATCCCAATTCCTCCACAGCCCCCTGAGATGCTGCTTTCCGGCAATCTGATCCCGACTTAGTACTCAGTGTAAGTTAGTTGTCCAGGTTCTCTGGATCTCTGATGAAGACTGACAAGTACATTTGGAAGGTGATCAATCCCACCTGCTTTAGACAACTCTCATAGGACCACTTCTCTTATAGTACACCAGCTTCACGATGTGCTATTGGCTTAATCTAATCTTGATTTAAAAAAAAAAAAAAAAGTTGATTACAAAACCTCTTGTACAACTCTATTTTGCTCACTTTCTATCTGCTTTTTCTTCTCCGAGAGCCTGCTTCACATTGAGAGAACAAATTCCTGAAGTCTAGCAATTGGCCAAGAAGTCAAATATGAGTTGACATTTGCAACTTTTACCTTCAACAGGATGGGAATAAATTGCTGAGTTCATGCAAATGGCTCCAGGCATGTTATAAAGGAGGTATGAGAAGGGGAAACTGTTCAACAAAGGGCAAGCATTTGGGGAAATATTCATTTCTGTGGTTAAACCAAAGCCCACACTCAAAAGCAAGGAGGTACAAGAAATATTCCTTTAGCAAAAAAAGGGAAAAGGAGCCCTTTGGTGGAATTCTTCCTCTCCCAATGATGCTTGGATGGGCTGACCACAGTCTCCCTGCTCAGCACAGCCAGCACTCTGCCACGTCACACACCTTTGGGCCCCAGCACCAGGTCCCCATGGTCATGACTGAAAAGAGCACCATGGATCCAGGATAACCTTGCTTGTTCACACATGAGGGATTCGTATGCAGTGCTTCACCTTCGTGAACAGAGACCACCTGGTGCCCCAGCTGCTGCTGAGCAGTTTCAGCATCACCTTGACAAGGGAATACCAGAGGACGTGCTCTTGACAATGCTGCTCTGGCCCAGGAGCCACCCAGCTTCGCCGGCCAGACCCCCAGCCAGGTCTGAGCTGGGTGTACTGCGTGGATTCACCACTGAAGCCCTCGTTAGCTCACTGCAGAGAGCAGACATGCCCTGTGCATTCAATCCTGGCCCTAGCAGACGGAAATAACACTGAGAGCAGCTTCATGGCCACCAGCCAAGAGTTATATCATTCAGTTCTTTTTAATAGGAAATGTATGTATGTCTTCATTTGCTTGCTGACGTCCAAGCTTTTAGAGCTCCTCACTTCATTTGTAAGCTTTCTCCTCAACTTTAAAAATTAGATGTTCCCTTAAAACACAATCCTTGATATTAATGCAGAATTACATGGCTCCAGGAGCTGAGGCTTTAAGGCAGCAGATAGTACAACTTTAATCAATAAAATTTTGAGCTGTCTCCCACACAGCCATTGGTGTTGATTTGGAGGAAGGACAAAGAGAAGCGGACCCACAGTCCTAAACCCAGACATGGGCTCATGTGCAAACTGCAGATCTGATGTTCTCTGTCACCTCACAACCTAATGCTATGTTGAATCTGTTTTGACTTTAGAAATTTCTAAAGATCTTAAACGTGCATGCTAGCAGCCTCCCATTAGAAACGGCAGCATTTGCACTAGTCATTTTGCTAAGTGTTACGTGCTTGCCTACGTACCTGAAACACATACGCATGTTTATGAAAGGGAAAAGAGAGAAATGAAATTTCCCTCCTGCTCTGTTGGCTGCAACTAGCTTTTCATGATGAGCAAAATAAGGTCTTGATAAAGTACAAAATGCAGTGATCAGGGCTCTGATAATCTGTATGCTGAAAGCAGCACACAAAGCTAAAAATACAGAACGGGAAAAACCAGTGATCTCAGCACAGCAACTGCCAGTAGGTGAACTAATGAAGCAGACACAAGATGAACGTCAGTTCTGCAGTCCCAAAGCCTGCAGTCCAATGCACTCAGCTGGCAGCGAGGGGCAAGCACAAGGGCTTTATTGACACAAATACTTCATAGCATGGGCCATGAATGACAAAGCAAGGTCTGGATCCACAGTCTCTTGAAGTATGTGGAAACCCTTGGCTAAGACACTAACCAGTTGATGCAAGGCACCCTAAAAGGGGCCAATACTGCCTTATGCACCTCAACTCTGATACGAATTTTGCACATCTTCCATCCACAAGAGGAAATCTCTTCAGCTATTCAGTTGGACTGGATAATGTCAACATCAGACATTTCTTATTTAGCCCCTTCTGTGTAGTGCTAAATCTTTGTTTCCATAAGGTTGACTGCACGGGACTAAAAAATAAAAAAAATAAAAAAAATACACCAATAATGAACTGTAAACATCTCTAAAAATCATCTGAAGGAGGTTTTCTGGAGCTAAAATGCTCATTACTTTAAAGCCTGCTAGGTCTCAATTTGCCAGTCAAAGAAGATGCTGGTGGTCCCATAAGAAAGCTGAGAATTTTGCTTTACCATTCATATAAAATTCCTTTTTTCAGTCCTGCACGGTCACACAATAATCGGACCTCAAACTCGCTTTTGGCCCAGGACACAATACTGTCTAGCCTGCATTTCTATGGGTAATTATAGGGGGAGTGGGAAAGGAATTTCCCACCGGGGGAAAGGAGGGAAGCAGTTCTGCGGCAGGTTGACTTCACTTCAAGGAACAGCGGCTGCTGGCAACCACGGGGAGGTTTTGGAGCGCCCTGAAGAGATGGATTAGTGCGGCGGAGGTGGTCAAAGGTGCACGATCCATTTGTCAGGATCACTGCCCCGGATTGTGTGTGTGCGTGCATGTACATGTGCTTTTATGCGTGTATATAATGTCATACATTCACGTTGCTGGTTAAAAGGATCATTGCTATCTAGCCAAATATTTCATAATTTTTTATGGTCTGCTTAGCCTTGGATCGGCTGATACATTGACTCGAACCAGTAAGTGCTGTATAATAGATTGCAGACCTCTGTGAAAAACCACTATCAGTGTTTCAGCAGCGCACTATGCATGTGTCAGAGAAGTGCACTGTCAGCAGGATAGAGCCTGGGCGTCTGTCCACATTTTCCTTACTTTTAAAAGAGCCATTGACCTTCCAGAGGCCTTGATCGAAGTGGGATGAATAAAAACTAGGTTAGGCATTGTAGGTCTTGGTGCAGCTTCTTTCATTATGCATAGAATGGATTGTATGTCCATTGGTGGACATAGAAACTGAGCTTTAGCACTTCTTGGGCACTTAGCATGAATTCATACACAAACTCTGCAATCATGATGCAAGGAGCAAGACGCTGTGGTGGTTTCACAGACGGGCAGCTCAGCCCCATCAGTGAGCTCCCATCTCTCACTGCCCCTCCTCAAAAGAACAGGGGGAGAAAATACAATGAAAAAAGGCTTGAGCTAAGGATAGGGAGATCACTCCCCAGTTACCATCACGGGCAAAACAGACTCAGAATAACAGAGGTTAAGGTAATTTATTGCCTTTTACTCACAGACTAGAGCAGACAGAACTGAAAGCAACCTAAAAACACCATCCCCCCCATCCACTTTCTTCCAGCTCCCCCCTCCCCAGCAGCTCTTCCAGAACTGCTCCCACACGGCTCCGTACCACAGGGTCCATCCCCCAGGAGCAAACTGCTCCAGCACGGGTCCCCCACGGGCGGCAGCTCCCCCCAGACCCCCTGCTCCTGCGTGGGCTCCTCTCCACGGGCTGCAGCTCCGGCCCGGGGCCTGCTCCTGCGGGGGCTCTCCATGGGCCGCAGCCTCCTCCAGGCCACATCCACCTGCTCCACCGGGGGCTCCTCCACGGGCTGCAGCGTGGAGATCTGCTCCGTGTGGGACCCGTGGGCTGCAGGGGGACAGCCTGCTCCACCAGGGGCCTCTCCACGGGCCGCAGGGGAACTTGTGCTGCGTGCCTGGAGCACCTCCTGCCCTCCTGCTGCACTCACCTTGGGGGCTGCAGGGCTGCTTCTCTCTCAGCTCTCACCCCTCTCTCCCAGCTGCTGTAGCACAGCAGATTTCCCCTTCCTTCAATCTGCTCTCCCAGAGGCCCAACCAGTATCTCTCGTGGCTCGGCTCTGGCCAGCTTTGGTGGGTCCCTTTTGGAGCCGTCTGGAGCTGGCTCTGATCTGACCTGGGGCAGCTGCTGGGCTCTGCTCACAGAGGCCACCCCTGCAGCCCTACCCTACCACCAAAACTTTCCCAACTGAACCTGATACAAGAGCACCTTGTATGACAAGCTTCCAGAAAATGATCTGGAAAACTACAATACATACAAGGCAAAAAATAAAAATAATTTTTTTTTAAAAAAAACCAAAACCTTCCAAAGCACAAAAGCCAGCCCACATACCCAGATTGTTTTTCGTTTTAGTTCCTGCTCTCTCTGCTCTCCTGCAGCCTCCTTGTGTGAAGGTATGGGCAGAATGTGCCTGCTGCTACATTTTGGGTGTGTTTAGAGCCAACGTGTTTACAGAAGATATAAAAAGCACTGGGTGCAGGGGAGGAAGAGGCAGAAATAAATGGAACAAGGAGTCTGAGGAGATGCAAAGTAAACTTAGAGGGACTCTAGAGACCTGGTGTTGGGGGCTTCTTCCAAACATTGGGAATTTGGCTGGTTGAGAGCCATCAAAAAACATGTTACTGGCATTACTGAGGGACATGGCATAAAATGTGAGGAAGGAAAAACAAGCATGAAACACTCCTTGTGGGTCTGGTCTGAAGTCCCCCAGAATTAGCGGAAATCCTTTTACTGATTTCATTGACTTTTGGATTAGGTTGTCAAGGCTGGAAGAAAGGCTGCAAAACTGGTAACTAAATTCAGGTTGATACATTGCTGTGGACCACCCTGAACTTCCCCAAGTGTTCTATGTATCTGCCCAAGTTGCAATGGCTCAGAAATCACTAGGGCTGCTCGCCACTATAAATCCTGCTCCTTGGCTGGCCATGGCAACTGGTTCTAGCTACGTCGGTGAGTTGGGAAGTACCAGACCTTGAATGTCTTGCTTCTTGTTCCCATATCTTGCATCTGGGATCTACCGCCTGTTTGTTCTCACGGGATCATCATCTCCACCTGGATTTCTGCCTGGGGAGGAGGCACAACCACCCCGCACTCCTATGGTAACCTTTCATGCTCCTAAGGTGGCCTTTCCTCAACGCCTGGTTCAGAGCAGCGACCCACACAGGGACCAGAAGCAGGGGATGGCCACCTTGCATCCTCATCAACACCTTCTGAGGTGCATGGGCTCCGCAGAGGAACAGTAGCAGAGAGAGAAATCTGCAAATGACGTAAAATGATGTATTGCTGCCAAAACGGATGGGATTTACAGACTTTTAAAGGAGGCAGCCCATCCTCACAGAGCACCTAGGACAAGGGATGCCTGGCTTTGGAGGAGCTCAGCGTGTTGATGAAGTACAGATGATAAATGCTGACTTCGGAGCTTGCTAACAAAGCTGGATGCACAGCAGCAGGCACAGACCTCACCACGCTGCAGGGCTCATGTCATGCTTCCATCAGGAGGCCTGAAAGCACTTCGGGAGGATTTGCCCCACTCATGAATGGGGAAACTATGGCAGGTGTGGGACAGTGGCAGCTCGCAGCCACCCAGCAGGCTGGCCAGCACAAGGAGCATCTTTTAGCCTTCTGCTAAAAGATGGGGTAGCAAAAATAGGCTTTCCTAAAGGGAGCATCCCATCCACCTAGGGCTTTCCTCCTAGATCTAGTACTACAGATTAACATACATCCTCCTTGCTCACTGTATCCCATCACAGAACAGAAATATTCCTTTTCAAAGGCCATTAGAGGCAGAGTCTGCCTCAATAAAATGTAAAAGCATTGCCACAGGCGCAGCAAGAGCTGCTCAGGAAGCATCAAAATTACCTGCAGCCACTCAGGGATGAGCTCAACGTGCTACTGACATGAAAGCACCCAGTCTGGGTATGGTGCCAGTCACACACAACTGCAAGGAACAGCTATTTAGAAACCCAAAGTCATGTTACAGGTATTGTACTGTTCATTTTTTTGTGCGTTTTCTTCTAAAGCACTCTCTATAAGGATATGAAGAAAATAAAGAAAGAAAGATGATCAGAGGTAGAGTTTTTCACAGGTAAAATCATAGGTAACTTGGTCGGCAATGAGTGATCTACAGTACAGGTTCCCCAGGTGCTTTTTTTCCAGTTATCATCAAATCCAATGTTTCCTGTGTTCTCATGGGCCAGATAGCACTCTGAAATGGTTTCTGTTTTTCCAGCAGTATCTGTATCACACGCTGGGCTTTGCTTACCGTTCAAGCAGCAAAGGAAATTTGTTGAAACAAAGAAGATGACATTATTCAAAGGAATTTATTTGCACAATGGCTTAAATGGCCTGTGCAACTTTGAGATAGCATTATGTCAACAAACTTAGCAGGATTAAAAATCATAAAACTGTTTTATTGATAAGTACACAACCTGCAATTAGCGGAACAACTGCAATTACTAGCAAATATAAACAGCCTCCACCTCAGGATATTGCTTCCAAGCTCAGGTAGACGTGCAAAGAGTGTTATTTCTTTTCCTGCAGAAGTGGCAAGGGCATGATAACATTACTTTGTCCTAAGCAAGGAAAAAAAGATCAAAATCTCAAAAAAAAAAAAAGTATAAATATGAGCAATTAATTCATATTGGCTTAATGGAAAATGGAAAATTATTTCTTTAATACTGATCATAATTATGTTTATGCAAATTGTATTAGCATGACTACATTTTTCATCCAGATGGTGGAGAAATTTGATGGGACTGTACTAAATAACACGGAAGATGTTCCAAGGACTGGACTTAGCTAAAGAAAAAATCCTGATTTCAGGGTGTGCCTTGACAGGTCAACTTGGAAAAGCATCTCAAAACTCAACTTAGACCCAAATATTTGGGATTCTTGGAGTGCATTTCCTCTCCATAGCTTGAGTTGAATGCAACAAATGTCCATTGACATGAGAGCTAGCTGTTTAGACACCATTAAACTCTGCAGAAATAGGCCCCACCAAAGGGCAATGTATCCAACCTATGCAGGTGAGTTGTACCCTCAAACTGTCTGCTTCTCCCCACTGATGTGAAAGGAGCTCTGCTACCTGTCCATGTGCAGATGTCACCTTTGGGGTGTCTCTTCTGTCCCCATTCCCGGCACACAACAGTTAGCTGTGGTTTGTCAGCCAGTAGCTGCAGATTTTGGAAGTCATACAATATGTTCCAAATCAACAGCTCATTTGAAAGGGAAAATCCAACTTTCCGATTCCAAATACATCAACCATTTGAAAACGTCTCTTGTTGCTTTTGAGAAAATATAGAAGATCACAACCATTTTCTGTGAAAAGGGGGAGAAGAAGGAGGAAACATGGTTATAAGAACCTCTGATCGGATCTAGTACTGTGTGCTAAGGAAAATTCCCCTTGAGAAAAGGGGAAAATGTCTCATGTGCCACGGGCACCGGCAGGCCTCCTGCACCGCCGTCGCCTCGCCCATCCTCAGCAGAGGCTGCCTCCCTGCTCCTGCTTCCCTCCTTGGCTCTTCCACCCTTCTCCAGGATTATTCTCCTCTCTGCCCTGTCCTCGGGCTCCTACAATTGCCCTCTCTCCAGCCTTAACCATTACTTTGGTGCGTGCTCCCCATTCTGCCCTTCTTGGGTGTTGCCACCTCCTGCTACCAAGCCCGGTGTTTGAACAGAGCCAGCGGCAGCCTCTCCCAGTGATGGGATACTGGGCACGCTGGGCAGCCTCTCTGCCCCACTGCGTCAGTGCATACCTGTTTCTGTATGAGCACTGGGCCCTGGTGTATGAGATGGGGGCCCTGGTACCCACCCAGATACGATACTGGAGAACCATACAGGATATGGTAATGTGCAAACCTCAGAAACGAAATCAAGAGGTATTTTGGCACTGCCTTCTGTAGGGCAGGACTAAGCTTGTTGAGATTGAGCTGCTTTAACTCCATTTTCTTCAAATTCTGTTTTTGATTCCAGTCTATATTCAGGGTGTAAAACTATGACAGTCAGACCTGAAGAGAAGACTGGGTATGTGCAAACTGGCTGTGCCTCAGGGCAGTGCACTTCTAGCAGCCGAGGGTGGCAAGGATTAAAGCGAGGCAAGGAACCCCTCCATCTTGCACAGCTTTTATTTCCTTTTCTGCCTGACCGGGAGGGTGCAACTTGCTCTTTTTCAGTAAAACACACTCAAAGGTAGGCTAGCCTTTCCTTGCGGAGCGCTTGTCCTCCTCCCCCACACCCCTAACCCCTGCCGAACTGGATGAACTGGATACCTTCCCAAGATACACCCCAACTTTTAAGCGCAGTACTGCTGACATGGTCTAATTCGTGTCTCCGTTCTGAGTACAGTGACACAAACTCTCCTTACTCCTACGAGCATGGACATTATGAGCTTGCCCGAGCTGCCCCACAAACCGCAAAGTCTGTGCCACCGAGAGGACCTGGGCAGACGTTTCTCTGGAGGCCATGAGCTGATGTGATCACTGCAGGACACCGATTTGGTCTTTTGTTTTTTATATTTACGATTTCCACTAGGATCACAAGCAGTTTAGGACACGTTTTTCAGAGGAGGATGGGGTCTGCAGACTAGTACGGATGTAAGGGTGAGAGAAGAGTGAGCAAGGAAGAGCAGGGAAGGTCTTTCAGCTAATGGATGCAGTGAGTCCGGGGATGCGATCAGTGGGCCACTGGGAGGGGAAGATGGGAAGATGTGTTCATGGCTGAGAAACCAAAGGGGGACCAAGGGGCTGTGGCATGCAGCCTCTGTTTGCAGTATGGTCTTGGTGCCCTTTACTGGGAGAAGGTGGTCAGTCTCCATTGATGTAGGAACCAACTGACTCAAAACTCAAGAGTTTGAGTCAACAGGGGAGCAAAGAGCTGCTCCAAAGCACTCACCTCTCTTCTCTTGCCAGGGAGCCCTGCTTTGCTTTCCTCCTCAGAGACCCTTATCTTCTGCACCCAGAACTCCCCGAGGACAGGACTGCAGCACCAAAATCCACAAGGTCCTGCACAGGATTCAGTCTCTAGACAGTCAAACATAAAAGAGCAATTTTTGGTCACGTAGCCTCAGTATTAACTTACTCAACTGAAGTGAAAAGAAATTGGGTCATATTTTGAGGAGAACAGGATCTGTGTGTAAATAATAGCTCTGAAAATTCAATTTATTTTTTTTAGCTTTCGCTATATTTGATCTGTGACAGTCCAGAACCCAGACTGACCTTCAAAACAAACATGTTGCAGATTTACAACAAACAAGTGGCTGTACTTTTTCACTCAACACGAAATTAAGTTGGGGGACTCGGTGGCACGAGATGTTGTGAAGGCCAAAAGTGTAGACAAATTCATAGAGGACAAATCTGCTGAGAACTGCTGAAAGTAATGTTCTGCACGTAACTTCCAGGCCAGGAAGATCTCAGACTGCCCTTGAGGAGACAATTTGCATCTTTCCTTAATCGCCTGTTATTGACCAGTGTGCGCCGGGTCTGAGCTGGGTGGACTTCTGCTCTGGCTGCAGAAAGCCGTGCTTCCCTCCCTGGGCATCCATGAACATAAAGTCTTTTTCTGCGGCATACATTACACAGCAGAGCCACGCTTTAAGGTCAGACGTTGTTTGCTTGTTCTGAAGGGATATTTGTTTGCCTGGGTTTTGGTTGGCTTTGTTTTGAAGAGCGATGCGGTTAAATAAAGAAAGGAGCAGGCTGGACTCTTGCATTATTCATCAGTTAGGCAATCCCAAACAAAAGCCAGGTTGGCATTAGCAGGAGCTTCATGCGTTACTTGTTCCTCAAGGAGATCTGCTCCAACAGCATTAATTGGTAGCTTCCACACCAGCAGTCCGTGTCTCCGTCTCCGTCTTTCCCAGGGTATGACAACACAGCAGTCGCTGGCGGCTGTTGCAGCGACCATCCAGCGTGTGCCACATCACCTCTCCCACGGGCTCGAAGCGGGATACAGGAGCAGCGGGCCAGCCAGCCCATGCTTGGCCTTAAAGGCCTGTGCTAGACTGCAAGAAAAGGGAGAAGGCGGCGAGATGAACAGGTGAAATTTTAGTAGGACGCTAGATTCACGAGGGTGTATTTTCTTGTCGCTTATAGTGGCACGCAGCAAGACTTAGGGGAGCGTGGAGAGACAGGAGAGAGCCCAGCAGAGAGCGTGTGGGGCCAAGGGAGATGTGCTCAGATGTCCCTGCTGGCTTGCGGATGGGTGATGCACCCTGGGGTGACTCATCCTAACGCTACTTTGGTGGATCCCCTTTGTTGTCAGGGCAGCAGCATCAGCACAAAACAAGGCTTCACACAGCAGGGATTTCAGCAGCCCGGGAGCTGGGTTTCCACTCAAATCACCCTCTGTTTGCCACGGTCTTTGCTGCGAAGAATAAAGAAGGCTGCAGCATGAATTGAACTTTTAAACCCAGGCTGTTCAAGTGGGTTCGCGATGAGGACCTTCTTTGCTTAATTAAAAATGAAAGGCTCTTTACAGCATTAAGCTACCCTTTGATACAGTTAAAAATGTAAGAAGGGAAACAAACCAGAGTCTTAGCTGGGGTTTAGAGATGCAGTTGTTTCACCTCAGTGGAGCACAAGTTGTTTACAAAACTGATGCCTACAATAGGAACAAAGCACCCGCACATAAAGCAAGAAAACCCCGTTTACCTGCGGGGAGAACTGGTGAGAGGATGCCCGAGTTAAAATCCTTGGTTCAGCAGGGCGTACTGAAATGAGTTATTTTGTGCTGCTTTCTGTTGATTTAAAATGAGATGACACAGAGACAGATTAGCTAAAACCACAGACATTATAAATTGCAATTTGGCCTCAAAAGCTGAAATGCTTTGATCTGTGACTCAGTTGGGGCCAAACTGAAGAGCATTTAGAGAGGGGGAAACATGTACAAGGGAAAAAAGAGCTTGGACATAAACAGCATTTTCTCAAATTACAGTAGCTGACCTGAATAAGTCTTTACCATTATTTTCATCAGAGTTTAATCGTGTCCACCAGGAGAGGTGCCCAGCAGCATCTGCACCCGGAGGTTCCTGTAAGGCAAAACATGACAGCCTGCAGGATGTTCATCAACCGCAAGTCTAGAAAGTGTTTCTTGCTTGCTGCCCAGTTTGGGGCTCATATTTGGTCTGGCATTTCTATGAGAAATGTGGCAAGAAATTTTGGAGCTGATATATAAGCAATTGGGTTTTGTTGGTGGTGGTTTTATTACTTTTTAATAGAATCAGAGAATCTAGGATTTGGCTGCTTTGAAAGCCAGTAAGCGTTAAGAACATGCTGAAGTTAAGTATACGAGAGCGTGTGTGTTGAAGCGGGAGCAAAATGGTCTTGCTCTCTAGTGAAGAAGATTCTCCATCTCTTACTCCCTTGGTTTGGAAAGGTTTCAGTTCCAGGCAGCCTTTCCCATTCAACCCAGTGGATTGTGGTGCAGAACCATGGTTCATTTGCTCAGCAGCAGGAGCCTTTCTCAGTGCCATTTACGCAGTCTAGCAGTCTCTTGCAACATCTTTCTTTTAAAATAACTTTATTTTCACCTTGTAAGCAATCCTTCTTTGTGCTCCTGATTGCCTCGATGAGTGTTTCACAATACCTGCTTTCTATGGTGCGAAAGAGATTTCTTTTCCAACCTTAGGAAAAGAATTTCTTTTCCAACCTTAGTGATTCTCTGAGAGGACAAGTCGCACAGGGGAGGCTTCCTGCTGGGGACCAAGCCTGGCCGAAGCACGGAGCTGGCCCCTGGGCAGCTGGAAGTGCCCCCAGGCAGCATCTCCAGCACTGCAGCCGGAGGTCCATGTCTTTCCTCTCCAGCTGAGCAAGCCAGCTCGAGGCTCTGCTGCATCCCAGCGTTGGAGGGCATCAAAGGGAGCTGCTCCGGACCGGTTTGTTTCGTCGGCAGTTTGGCACAGGTAGTTTAAAGCCAGAGGATTTTCCTGCTTCCTGGTGTGTAAACAAAATGCATCTCTAATCCTTCCCTCGTTGGCCTCGATACTGCCTAGCAAGCATTAGCACAGCTGTGTGAACAGGCCCTCCAGATCCATCAGCGCTCCTCTGGTCTTTCTGGGATGTGCAGTCA
This sequence comes from Anser cygnoides, assembly GCF_040182565.1. Taxonomy (NCBI): domain Eukaryota; kingdom Metazoa; phylum Chordata; class Aves; order Anseriformes; family Anatidae; genus Anser; species Anser cygnoides. Next base: position 200,518,143 of record NC_089873.1, read on the forward strand.
TAACCTGTATTCATCTGTACCGCTTTTCAGAGGCTTCCCAGCACACTGTTGTAAACCCTGCCTTAACCCCCCCTCCCTAAATGTCTTTCCAGAGGAAAAAGGAGCCCTGGGCTTGCTGGGATTACCCCAGGCTGGAGGCAGGAGGCTCTGGGCTGCTGTCTCTGGTGGTGGCATTCGGTGATCCAGCACTCCTGTCCTGTGTCTGCCACGCCACTGACTGATCCCCTTCACACTGTAACTCACTTGGCTGCTCTGACTCAGCTTCCCTTTGACAAAAAAATAAGCAGTCGTGTTTCCCAGGGTAGTTGCGCTGTTTAATTTGGTAGCGGCCCTTGTCTCCTTCTTCTTGAATTGCTTCTGCTGAAGACAGACCCACCACCAGAGTAGGACGAGCAGAATTTAATGCCGCATTCGCACAGACCTCAGGGATGGAAGGCTGCAAGGAAAGTGTTTGGGTGGGAGAGTAAAGATGACTTATCCTCCAAAAGACTCAATTTTGAGAGGTCAATAACTTAAATTTAGATACTGATTCAGTGTTTTGCGGAATCAAACGCCACTCTTTTGCGTGTAACTCCGATCTTACCACTCATGTGCTTAAAATTAAGCATACGCTTAAATAGTTTGCCAGCTGAGGTCTTCAGAGCTCCATTAGCACTGTATGTTTTTGCTCTAAATTCACAGTAATTGTTTCTCATTGAATAGATGCTCACTGAGTAAGATATAAAAAGAGCATGGGAACAAAGGGGCCCTCAATCTGAGACTTTGATCCACATATTATTCAAATACATAATGACTGCTTTGATTTATGGATTTATAATTCTATTGAGGCATTCCGGAGATTACCCAAAACATTCCAGCTCGAGTTGATGCTGGAGGGTGTTACCAGAGCCCCTGCCTGGAATCAGAGGGATGAAATTTAGTTGCCAGTTTGCTGCTGTAATTACATCACGGCTTGCAGGAGAAGGGCAAGCTGCACGGCAATGCGCTCACTTCTGTTTGGTGCTCATCACCAAGGTGTTTTTTTTTTCTCCCCGTGACCTAAGAAAAGCAGCTAAAAGTACAGACTCTCTTCTACCCGCAGTATACAGAGTTTTGGCAGTATAACAAGACAGCAGACGACATAGTGGGTGTGTTGAAAGAAGGAGCAGATGGTAGATTGCTAGCACAAGGATTTAGCAATGCATTTAGAAAACAGATTATTTTGGAAGATGAGAAATTATGAAGTATGATTATCCCCCTCTCCCCCTACTCCCACTCCCCTCCCCAAACATATCCCTACAAAATGTTAGCTTGGCCATGTACCGTAGGAATGACTCAGCTCTGATATTCTGTAAGACTTCTGCAAGAAATCAAATAGGTGGCAGCTGTGATGAAAAAATGCCCGGCTTTTCATCCGCATCCATACCAGGTTGGATTTTTAAGTCTATTTCACCTTACACAGCAGACCCTGGCTGTTGCTAACAGAGAGGATTACTAGTAAAAGGATCTGGCTTGCAAGAGGGATCGTTCCCAGATGATGGAGGCTGAGCAACCAGCTCAGGACCTGCTCTTGCTTTTGGCTGCTCCCCACCTACCACCAGTCTTGTGAGTAAGGTTGTTCCTGAGTCCGTGGGCACTCCGATCTAGGACGTGGACTTCCCTTCATACCTCCCTGGCTGTAAAATTTCCTCTCTCCCATTCATCATCTATTGCTTATGTCGAGAGATTCAGTTGTGTGATAGACTGTGATGGTCCTGCTGTGTGAGCAGCCAGGAAGAATAAGACTTCATTAAGCGCTGAATCTCCTACTGTGATCCATGTAGTCTGCTTTCTGGGAGAGAAAGAGCAGCTTCAGGAACAGGAGCAGCACGTACTGCTAGACCCCAGGGAGCCTTCTATATACACAAGGAGTCTTCTCTTTCTTTAAATGTGGTCTTATGATGGGGAAAGGATAGATGAAGGGCTTTCTGTTGTGAATGGGTGAAACCCCTGACAGGCTGAGAATGAAGAGTTTGGAGTTTCTCCTCACTGCTGAGACTGGAAGCAGGGCTTAGGTGTTAGCCAGTGACTGGCTTGGGGAGTGACCGTGTTAATGTTTCTCCTCACGTGGCCATAGTGAGAAATGGGATTTGAGAAGGACATAAGAGGGGCTGTAGAATAATATCTGCAAAGCACTTCAGTGTTAGACAAAGAGCAGGAGCTGGGCAGGAAATATGAGTGCTTTTCTGGTATGGTGCTAGGAGGTCACTCTCGTTACTCACCTGTAGAGTCACAGAGCCACAGCATGGTTTGGGTTGGAAGGGACCTTAAAGCCCACCCAGTTCCACCCCCCTGCCATGGGCAGGGACACCTCCCACCAGCCCAGGTTGCCCAAAGCCCCATCCAGCCTGGCCTTGAGCACCTCCAGGGATGGGGCATCCACAGCTTCTCTGGGCAGCCTGGGCCAGGGCCTCACCACCCTCTGAGTGAAGAATTTCTTCTGAATATCTAATATAAACCTACCCTCTTTTAGTTTAAAGCCATTCCCCCTTGTCCTATCACCGCACCCCCTGACAAAGAGTCCCTCCCCAGCTTTCCTGTAGCCCCCTTTAGGTACTGGCAGGCCGCTGTAAGGTCTCCCCAGAGCCTTCTCTTCTCCAGGCTGAACAACCCCAACTCCCTCAGCCTGTCTTCACAGGAGAGGTGCTCCAGCACTTTGATCATCCTCGTGGCCCTCATCTGATCTCATTGTAATACTTCCATGAAATATTTCTCTGCTTGATAGCTGCATGTCCTCAGTGGCTGCCATCACTGGTGCAATAACAGGGACCCATCCATACAGGAATCTGGTGTCCTCAGTCCCTGTGGCATCCTGAGATTAGGTAATGACAAACAGCAGAGATAATACAGATCCTGGACAAGAGTTTAATTTTGGCCCTTTTCAGTTCATCTTCTCAGTATCTCAGAGTGTTGGGACACGTTGATGGGGTTCACCTAGAGACCTAGATCACTCTGGGTGTTTCAGTTCAAGTCATCCTGAATAACAGGTCTAAAATAAACCAGCTGCATTACATCCTGAAACTGCTGGTTTCTCCCAACAACTATGTGAGGAGCCGAGGGTAATCAGCTCAGACATAGATGTGTCCATAGATGTTTAAACTGGGCCATATAAATGTCACCCAAAGATCCTAGTTAACTGCAATAAATGTTCTGTTGGTAGGAAAATCAGCCACCTGTAGCCCAATAAATAGATGTAGTTGGTTATCCATGCATGAGAATAATATTGGATACAACAGTATACCATGACTTAAAGGCAGAAGAGGAGGGAGTACTGATCATGGAGAGAAGATTCTTGTTGGATAGGAGAGAAAATGTCAACTTCAGCATGAAATGACACTGGGTTTAGCGTGTCATTTGCCCATGTGCACCATCAGATCAGTTCTCATCCAGTGCAGTGATGTTGGACATGCTCAGCCCCGGCACGTGCAGCCTGCCTGGAAATGATGGAACTGAGGAGGTAGCTGGAAATTTGCTGTTTATCAAAGCAGCTATGTCTCAGCGATTGCCAGCAGCTGAGTGTTCAGATCTCCTTTTTGGGTTGGGAGCGGAGTATAGAAAACTGGATCTTACATCATGCATCAACCACTACCTCAGTGTTTGGGAGCTGAGGTGCATCGCTCTGTAAACCACCTGTTTTCCATTCGTGCTAAGGCTGTGTTCTTTTTGCTACCCAGAATCCTGAGCAGAGGTTTCTTCTGGTTTTAGATAGACTGGTAAGTCTGGATGGTCTCGATCGCACAGCAAAGCCAGGTGCCTGTAAGGAGGAAGGGGTTGCTTTTTTGTGGATAAGACTGATTGGTGGCAGAACAAATTCATAAGGCAACACAGTCCTCATTTTCTTTGGTGGACTGTGCACTGGAGGTGGTTTTGAGATGCTGTAGATTTTGGAAGAACCTCACTGAGCAGGCTTACATTTTGCATCTTCATCCACTGTGGTGGGTAATGGCTGGTGGAGAAGTACCAGGCCCCCAAGTTAGCATTGCATTTGAGGAAGGTGGACTGATTCTGCTTTGAGGGCATCAATAAGGTGCCTTTGGCTTAAAAAGTCATTGCCGAATCCTAGTGACTATCATCTATAGCATTTTGTTTTGGGATCAGATTGTGGAACAAAACGCCTTTGATCTGCTTCACCTTCCTCAGTCTCACTACAGCCCTGTCTAAAATGCAGAGCTGGCTTTAAAACCTCCTTTTGGAGACTTGCTATCGCCAGGGGCATACTGCTATCGGGCTGAATGCTGGCTGCAAACTTTCCAAATGGGGTGTTTTTTTGTTTTTTTTTTTTTTTTCTTCCCTGAAAATGCTGATCTGACACAAAGAAAACACTGGGAATGGGATGATTTTGACAATGCTCTGACAGAAACCAGGCAGGTTTCCAGTGCAGCCCCCACTTGCCAGGTGGGTCTCCTTGTTTCTTGTCGGCTCACGCACACTACCCCTGGCAGTTTGCCCTGCTGAATCCCAGGCACGCGGCTCATCGGTACAGCAAATTCCCAGGGCTTCCAGCTACTGCAATGAAAGAACCCAGCAAAGGTGAACGACCCCTGGGCTGCAATGCTGAGGTACCCATCCTCCCCGAGTCTCCCCTATGGCACTGGGAGTATTGGGGATGCTTGCAAATGGTTGGCACAAAATCCTGCCTTAAAGTTTTCACAGATGACTTCTGAAACTTTGCCACTTCTAAGTTTTGCTTTCTTTTGGAGTAAATATTTTTTGATTTTATTATATTATTAACAATAACAATAATAATTATAATTATTTAGGTCTCAGCTCTGGAGCTGAGCATGGAATTAAGCATAGGTCCATCTGCTCAAACTACTGATTAACTTCTGCTAATGGGGAGGTGTCACTTGAACTGGGAATGGGTGTGACCTCTCTGATCTCTTCTCTCTGATGACCAGTGATAGATAGGACATGGGGGAATGGCTTAAAGCTGCTTCAGGGGAAGTTCAGATTGGAAATTAATAAAAAGTTCTCCATTGAGAGGGTGCTCGGGCACTGGAACAGGCTCCCCAGGGATTTGGTCACAGTACCAAGCCAGTTGCTGTTCAAGAAGCGTTTGGGCAATGCTCTTAGATATACGGTTTAACTCAAGTTGCTGTGTGTGGAGTCAGGAGTTTCACCTGATGATCCTCATGGGTCCCTTCCAACTCAAGATATTCTATGATTCCACGATCTTCTCCTCAGCAGCTCTGCTCTTGTTCTCTGGGAGGGCTCCCCAAAGGGTCCCACTCCCCACACAGCCTCCCGAAGGGCTCTTGGTGGGGCACCACAAGCTGTTAATTCTGTCAATCCCTCTCATTCCTCGTGGCCATGAGGAAAGGCTACTCAGTAAAACAAAGTTCTCTTTTCTTTTATCAGACCTGCCATGGCCAAAGGCAGGTCCCTGCTTCCTCCGGGCTGGGGGGCACAGGTCAGCCTCAGCCAGCCTCTGCGTGGGACCAGGGCACTGATGAGGACAAGCCAAAGAGAACCCATGCAGGTGAGCAGAGGGTGGTTATGGCAGCCTGGAGACACGGTGGAAGCAGCATCAACAGTTCTGACTACAGGATTACACATTCCCATAGTTTAGGAAAAATCTGCAATTCAGAACTGATTTTAGACTCCACCTTTGCAGTGCCCAGGTCTGCCTAACAGGTTGTGAGAAGGAGCAGCCTGCCTTTCCCATGCTTTTCTCAGCTGGTGATCAGGTGGCTGCAAAGCCCCAGTGTTTTCAATGGGATGCTGCTGTCAGAGCCATGCAAGAGCTGGTGCCAGTGCACGTACTCACTGAGTATGTGAAACCTGCTGGTCGTCAAGGGGAACTTAAGAAACCCCAAATACGAAACAACAACAACAAAAGTCTGGTATTTTTTAAGCTGGTCTGGGGTTTTTGTGTTGAGGGAGGGGTGGATCTCGGGGATTTTGCAAGATGCAGCACCGAGCGTGGCCAGGGAGCATCCAGGAGCCCTTCACTGCTACTGGGCTGGGCTGACAGCTGCCTGAAAGCACTTGGTTCCCTCTTTAAAGAAAGACTTGAAAGGATCCACTATGGGAGAAGAAAAATGCAAAAGCAGTGGAGGAGCAGGCTGGAGACAGGCTGCAATTAAATGGGTAGCTCAATCAATAACCCTTTTAATGGGAGGGAAAGATCAATCTTTTATCTTTCCCTCCACGGCTTACTCCTACCCATGTATTTACTTCTTACAGCCAGGCAAATTTGGGTAAGCTGGAAGGCAGGAGGCAGGATTTGGCCCACAAAGCTTGCACTGGAGCAGGATCCTGCTGTGCTGTGCTGGTCGTGGTGGGGTCCCCACTCCATCCCAATCCGGCTGGCTGGGGCTGTCGCATGGCACCTGGGGCTGAGCAATGGCCAGGTTGCACGGGCAGGGAGCAGGGAGGACAGCAGGACAATGGCTGTGGTCACACCGGTATAACTCGGTAAAAACTCATACTGATAGACAACAGTCAGGTACAATGCCTGGTTTTGATCAGAATCAAGTGAAAGACATGTCCTTCTGACTGACACCCGCGGCTGAGAAGGTCGCTCTCCCATTTCCCACAGTGAGCAGTGCCGGAGCAAGACGGGCCCAAAAGCTCCTCGGTAAGCAGATGTGGTCTCTCCTAATTAGAGATTAGCTTCAGCCCTGTCGTGTTTCTTCAGAAATGTTCCTAGCAGCATTTTGCAAGGATCCGGGACTTGTCCACAGGCAAGCAGAAAGCCTGCGAGCCTCCAGAGCCTGGCCTTCAGCAGGGACCCATCCTCTGCCCGCTTCCATCAGAAAACTCCCAGGCAGCGTGCCTGCCTGCGTGCACAGCCCCCGCAGAAACGTGCAGTGCTCCAGACATGGTTTTTATTCAGAGCCATGAAAATAGTCCACCCAGGCAGACAGGCACAGCTTTGTATTGTTCGGAGCTGGTTCCACTGGGGAATTTTTGAATTCAGATTGCCCAACTCTAGCTCTGCAGGGCTGGATGCCAAGGTATTTGGGCACAAAATGGCCAAGTGAGGTTTCATTCTTTTTTTGTAGGCAGACAATATTTTTATGCCCCGTCATGGCTGGGCAATCAAAACAGCAATTAGGTTGCATCAGCAGATGTGCTTGCTTTTAGTGACTGTCGGTCTCAGCAGCGCACAAGCTATATTCTGTTTGGGACAAAGATCTTTTCATTTCCAAATATAACTTGGACCTTTAAAGTGCTTAGTCAACCATCTGAAAAGCTGAGCAGGGGTGGCATTTGCTTTTAGCACTCTCAGCCCAGGAAACTGCAGATGTTTATCTTCAGCCCTCCTGTAAGGTGAGCAGAAAATGGAGGCCTTGCATCTGCTCCGTGAAGGCAGGCAGAGAACAGCCCATGCGATCCCTCGCAGTGAACAACAGAGCAGATTTTGTTTTCACGTCAGCACAAAGCCAGCTCAGTTTCCCAGGTCTGCAACCCCACCGTGGCCAGCACAGCCCCACAGTGTTGTTCTCCCTTCCCTGGCCTGGCCTGGCCGAAAAGCTGAGCACCTGTCCTGAGAGCCACACAATGTCCCTCCCTGACTGGGGACAGAGGCGAGCACTGCTGGAGGTCCTCAGTCACGAGCCCTCTCAAGCCAGCGGAGAGAAGCGGTGCCTCTCTCCGTCCACAGTGTCTCAAACAGATGAGACAAAACATCTGCTGAGGGAGGGCCCCTGGCTCGCGGGGTGGCCAGAGAAGGCGAGCAGCCGAAATGTGGCACCTGGCTTTTTTGGATGATCAAAGCTAGGTGACATGACTCCTGCTTCTCTGCCTACAATTTCCCAGCACTCCCAAATCCACCAAGCAGCAGCTGAACTTGCTGGTACTCGTCACTTCGGAAAGTCAGGTCTCAGCCATGCCTCAGACTTCACAGGAATTTGTGCAGGTTGGAGCAAAACAAAGGGATAAGGTACAATACACATGAATTTCACTCAAATTAGCCGAGATAGACGTGGTAAGTGCTGCTTTTCTGACCAGGCAGACAGCTGCGACAGGGCTCTGCCTTCGGCTGGGTCAGGTCACCATTGGTGCAGCCACATGCCCACCCTGGCACCAAGGGAGAGCAGGAACATCCACCTGGTGGCATGGGCACCTTGGGTTACAGCATGCCACCCTAGAAACACACGACAAGGAAACAACACAGAAACCTCAAGGTCTGAAAACCACATAAAAAAAATAGGCCTCCATTTTCATTTGAGGCTCTTTGGCATTAATAAAATATGAACAGAGTTTAATAGGATCTCACGTACTGCAAGAGTACAACCTGGTCATCTTCAGGTTGTCTCCAAAATACCAACAATGTTTGAAACTAAATTAGAACCCTTATTTTTCCACATTGCTCTCACTTCTGTTATATTCACGTTGGTGTGTGTGGGGGGGGGTTGTTTGTTTTCCTCTCTCTCTTCTGGCCTACTGGTGTATATCTGAGCTGAGGATGATCAGCCTGCAGGAACTAAATGATTTACTGGACACTGCTGGAGCTGCCTCAAAAATTAGTCCCACATCTAGGTCTTGAATCAGACCAAGCAAAGGTCACCTGAAAGTTTTTTTGCTGACCTGAGAAGAATGCTAGATACTCTGCAAATGTAAGGCAAAGCAAACATACAAACAAGAATCAAAACACAAAGAGAAGCAAATCCTGGGCCTTACATGGACCTCGGCCCATCAGTCACTGCAGGCTGCGGTGGCTGGAGCGCCAGCTGTGTCACAGACATGGGGCAAGCCGGACGAAGGGTGACGAGGTGTAGGAGGGCAGGGGCTTCTCCTCATGAAGTTACGAGGGCCCTGAGTTACGGCTCAAGGGGTGGCTGTGGTGGAAGATCTCTGCGCTGAGAGCCAAAGGTTCTCTGGGGCTTTCTCTCCAGCGTGTCCCTTGTGGGCAGATTTCAGCAGATGCAATTTAAAAGATATCAAGCTCTTTCCTAACTTCATTTGTCTGTATAAATAATCACTCCGATTGACAAAGGGCTGTTCCGGGATCACAAAAGGGACGGGAATTAGTGCTCAGAGCTGGAAATGGGAGGACGGACGGGAGGGTCTCCAGTCTGGGAGGGGTGTTCTCCACAGGAGCTGCCTCCTCCAGTGCTGGGGCAGGCAGGCCGGCTGTGGGGGGCAAACATCATGCTGATGGAGGATTTCAGCTCCCTTCAGAGCTGAAAGGACAGAGGTCTGGGACTCATTGCTACCCTTCCTGTTCTGTTTCTGTCTGCTAAAACCCAGACCGATCATCTCCACATTACCAACCTGCACAACCTCCTTTCTGAAGCAGGGCCACTGAGGCACAGGGCATTAAATGCCTACCAAAGTAGTCCCCACTGCAGTGTGTCTCCTGCTTTCTCCAGCTTACATCAAGACTTCACCAGCACCAAGACCTGGACACCAAACAAGACTTGGGTTATCTTCTTGCCCTAGGCCCAGGGCTGGGGAGAGGCTATCAATGGCGGCCTCAAGTGCCTGTGTTTATTGAGCATTAGGGACTGAACTGCCCAGAGCCCTGGGGAGCCTTGGTGATTCCTTACGTGCTGTATGCTACTGGGGATCAGGACTTGGCAGTGGAGCAACATAGGAGCCAAGGGATGTCCCCAGACCATGCTGACTGCAGCACCAGGGAGGGCACAAGACAACTCCATAGTATTCGCATGGATACTGATGCCTAGGCTAGTGGGGGAATGTACAGCTCAGGCCCAGTAAACTCTGAATACTGACATACTCGAGAGCTTAGACTCATCCTACATAACCCAGGTACCTGAGCTATGCCCCTGACCTCTCAGGATTTCAAAGGATGAGTGCAGGAATTCCCAGCCCTGCCCAAGAGCTGCTGGTGACGCTGCGCCAACACGCACCGAACTACAGGGAAGAACACGCCTCTTCCCTCATTGCTCACTCCCCGTGCTCCTAACACCAAAATAAGCCGGGAAATTGGACTTAAGGAACAGCAAAAGGGCAGAGGCATTTTGAAAGACATGGCAAAAGGAGGGTATGTGCTGCAGAGGAGGAGGCTGTTGGCTTTTGGAAAAAAAAAAAAAAAGAAAAAAAAAGCCTGAACTTTTAAAATTAAATTTTAAAGTTGCCTTTCTTTTTTGCCTATATTATTCTTCTGTGATGGACAAATGTAAGAGGGGAGCAGTGGAACCGCAGCACCCGCTGAATACTTTGGGAGCCCACTGGTGTCCCTCACCATCCTCTGCGCTTCTGAGGCCACAGCAGAGGTGACCAGGTGCCCACCAGCGTGGCCCACAGCCAAGTGCTGCCCGTTGCACATGCTCATGAAAAGCAGCCACTCGGTCACCCTGCTCCTTTCTGTACATTTCAAATATGCTAGCCATCCGAGGACCTGCTTCATTCACAACAGCGGAAATAAGGACTTCTCATCGCAGTGGCTGTGTTAATAGCCCAAATCTCTGCAGCAGCAGGAGGCCTTGTCCAAAATTTATGGTCTTATGGCTCGCCTGAATCCCGCTTCTTGAAGTGGGGATGGGGGTGTAGCCCCTTCATCCCACACAAAGAACCAAAATAATGAGTGTGGTTTCAACAAGGGCAGCGGCCTTTGAAGGGGAATTGCTGGATGGGGCCAGAGGCATGTGGGTGATGGCACAGGGCAGGGACGAGCTCGGTGGCACGGGTGGGCAGTGGGGACATGTCCCCCACGTGTCCTCCCTGCGAGCCACAGGGAGAAAGCAAAGGCAAAGCTGGGGCAGGGAGCAGCCTTGGGGGGCATGTTATGGGGTGCCACGGCAGGGCACGGTGTGGGGTGCCTCGGGCAGGGCCATCGGGACGCCTTTCGCCACCCGGCTCTGGCCCTGCTTGTCACAGTGGGAGGAGGGAACGGGCCCAGGCGCCGAAAGGTCTGTGACTCCGCTTAGGTCACGCTCATGGTGTTTTTCTGCAAAGGGATCTACGTAAATAGAAAGAAACCATTCATCTGGGCTGGGAGGACTGGCAGGCTTCGGAGTCGCCCTGTCCACTGATATCCAGCCACCTTCGTTTTTGATTTCTGCCCTCCTCCCCCCAGCAGCTCAGCTCCCAGGGCATCGTCCTCATGAAACGGCCTTTTGTTCCCGGGTGCCTGAAGCCGACGTGCCTCCCTGACTCGCTGCTTCGTTTCAGGGCTGACGCCCTCGCCGCTGGTTTCACCTTCCTGGTAGCGATTGTCTCGGACCCAGTTTCGGTATCGCTGTTTCTCATCTGCGGCTCGACGGCCCCGTATTCACCAGCCAGAAGCCCAAACCCTTGCACTTGCCCGGCCTCTGCCCTCACCGGCGGGCCTCCTGTTTGCCGAGGGGTGACCGGAGCCGGGGCTGCACCGCCGAGCCACAGGAGACCTGGAAGCAGCGCTGGGTTTGTTTAAGATGTCTGGCTCTGTCATTCGGATTCACTGCTGTGATCTGACTCGCTGCGCAGCACGGTTTTGATTGCAGCCAGCCCGTCCTCGCCTCTGCAGGGTCAGCTGGTTTTCCAGTTTTCCTCCTTAATCTAAGGGAAGAGCCTCACCACTCCAGACTTGAGGATCTCCGTGGGCAAAAGGCATTAAGAGAAATGCAAAGAAAAATTAAATATAACCATTTGGGGATTTCTTATCTCCAACGCATATTTATACAAGTGCACACAAGTCTCTCGGTGCTGCTCAGGACACTGCTAGATGCATGTTGCCTTTGGTTTTCATTGTCCCAAGAAGTATTCTCCTCTTTTGATAGCAGCAACAGCTTTCAAGGATGGATGCAACCACTGAAGGAGAGGGAAAATCTGACACAGCTTTTCCCCCGCACTAACAAGAGTGGCAGCTAATTAGATGGCCAATGTCCCACCAGGCCTTTTACCTCTCCTAGGACATCCTGCCTTGGCTAATCGCTCCAGCTCGAACCGCAGGGAAGTGTTGATAGCAGAAGAAAATGAGATCACACTAGAACTATTGCACTGCCTTTCGTGGTGAGAAGAATAAAACGTTTTTCCGTCAGTCGCTCAGATGGCTACAGATACGCTGTGCTGAGCCCTTCCCAGTGATGCCATTATCAGGAGCTCAGCAGTCACATCAGCTTTGTCCTCAATTTGAGCATTTTCCGGTTTTACTTTCTCTGCAGCTTATCGAGCGGTAGACACTGTTCTTGATAACTCCCGAGATAACTCGACTTTCTGACTTTTATTTTCACTCCTCGGCACCTTTCGTGAATGGATCTCACGTACTTCAGGAAGCCCACGTCTAAAAAGCCCTGAAAGGGGGGAGCAGGAGGCAGAAGGGGTCTAATTCTCCAGTGCCTCACCTTGCCCATTACAACCTCATAGAGCTTGAAGACCTCCGAAACAAGTCCAGGGGTGGGACGGGAGGAGCCAGTCTGACAGAACTACAAATTAGGTCTGCGGCCCTGCTTTGGGGCAGATAGCTGTGGCTCTGCCAACCCCAAGACGTGCCTGACGCCCCTCTCTCCCAGCCACAGCCGAGCAGGTTGGTGACGCTTTGCCAGCAGCTGCCCCTGGTGGCTCAGAACACAACCGAGGAAATGACCTGGCAGGCTCGCGAGCCACCCGCCGCACGGACAAACAGCTCCCAGTCACTTTCTTCTGCCTCCCCTCGCTTAGTCATACTGCAGGCACCGCTTACAAACCACATCCTTCTGTTGCAGGATGACTTGCCCCCGCCGCCCGTGACACATTTGCTGATCGAATGGGTGCGGGGCGTGATTTGTCGCGGGGAGACGTCGCTGCCCCTCGCTCAAGGTGCCAGGACAACCTCTGCCTTTACGAAGCACTGCCCTTGTCCCATGGCAGGCTGCAGGGAGCTCCGTCTCCTGCGCTTTTGTCTGACCCACCGCTTGCACGGTAGCACATCGCGGCTGCTTAACTGGAAGGGAATCTAAGTCCCCTGCCGGGGAACTACGGGGGGAAATTTGCTTTTCATAAACTGGCTGGGAAGAGGCAAATTCCCTGCCCACCAGCAGGAACGTGCCTATGAATAGCCCCTGTGTAAACAGGGGCTGCATATTGCTGAACGGCATCGAGCATGCTTACCGCCAGCCATCTCTTCCAGAAATTCAATAGACATTGATATTTATATCCAGCCCTTATGGCTTAGCATGCTTCAGCACAAATATACGTTTATTAATACCGCAGTACGTTGGGTCTCACCGACTCCTGTTGAGTCTTATTTCACCTAAAGGTACGCTCTTTTTCCTGAAATAAGCTAAGCCAAGAGCGAGAGATCTTTCGGCAGAACAAGTAATGTGCTTAAGGCTACATTCAGCAATATTTTCCTTATTTCACTTGATCAAAGTGATATTTAAGCAGAGGGCTGCATTCTGCCCGGCAGTACGGCGGTGTTAATGGTACGTGACCGCAGCGATTGCAGCGGCGTGGCTCTCAGTGTCGTTCGACAAAGCAGAGAGCGGGGGCTTCGGCCCAGCGTTCTCCAAATAAGAATACTGGGGATGGAGCTCTGCCAGGGACGAATCTGACCCATACTGTTTCTGAATTGATGGAGCCAAATAACACAAAAATGTAAGTGGATCTGTAACCCATTTATAAGAAAATCCATGATTTCCAGTGATTTATAGAGCCCTGCCAGAGGAAAGTTAAGTTTCAAGAGCAATATAACATAACTAAAAGAAGTTATTTCTCCCTGTAAAAGGACATTTTAATAGAAATGAGGACGAATAAAATTCTTAAAACATGACCTTGCTGTGGAAATACAATCCTGTAATGTTTTCCATCTCAGATCATTCTCCTGTGCTGCACGAAGGGCATCATCTGCTTACAAACCAGCTGTTTCTGTGATCCCGCTGTCCAGCATTTTCCTGAATCTGTATCAATAAAAATGCTTCTGTAGCAAGGGGAATTATCCAGGTCTGCGTGCCTGAGGTTCGGTGAGATCAGGCGTAGCCGGCAGTTAGCAAAGCAAGATGCAAAGTTATTATGCATGCATTCGCCCAAACAGGAGCCAGGTTCCACCGTTTCCTGATGCGCCGCTGCTGAAGCTGTGGCTGCCAGGGCTTTGCCAGCAGAACGAGGCGAGCTGCTTGCACCCTCCCTTTCCCTTCTCACGGCATCACAAACAGGGCTCGTGCCTTCTGCAAAGCCGGCCTGAAATAGGGCAGAGTCTCTTCAGAGGCAAACCTGGAAGCAGGAGTCAGCCGTTTCCACCGGGCAGCGGACAAGGCTGGAGGAGACAGGGGAGGAGAGGAGCTGGCTGGTGCTGGTCCAGGGAAGCAGCAGAAGCTGTGGCTCCTTTCCTCTTGCTCTGCAGCACCAGATGGCCGGGCCCGGTCTGGTTTCTGCCTTTTTGTACATGACCGGAGGCACTGCCCGGCCTCGCGGGAGGGGAGGCGGAGGTGGAGGTGCCAAGGTGCGCGGGTTTGCACGTCTGAGGCACGCAGCCGCTTCCCCCGGAGCGGTGTTTGTTTGCGGCTGAATTGCAGGATTTGGGACTTCTCCTGTCCAAGAATGTTCTTGGCATCCCTGCGATGGTGTTCGATGAAAGGAGAAACACGCCATGCAAACGAGCCTTCAACGCGGAGCCTGTTTTGCTGGGGAAGATTCCATGTGCTAAGTGCCTTCGCTCACACGCCTAATTGCTTTTAAGTGTGGTACCTTCTGAGAAGACCCCGCTTCCACTGACACCCTGCTTTGTCAGGGTGTAACCCTCAGAAAAATAATGAAACAGTGTAAAAACATTTTAAAATCAAAATAAGCCAACTTCGTAACAGATGCGAATCTTTCAGCACTTCGGCTCTTCTTTGTCCAGAAACAAAGAATAAAACTGTGTCATAACTCAGCCTGATCTTCCAACATGCTTATGTTCATATCTCGGGGGCTTCAATGGGAAATGGACCTAAATTATGTGCCATATCCCAAAAGCTGCTGAGTTTTGTATTTGTTGTGAAAATAATGGAAGTCATAACATTGTCAGTGAATACAGGAAGCTAATTTCACTGATCAGCTCTATCCTTAACGTGGCATCATGCCGTACCATGTGTTTCATTTGCAAAAGAGGAACAGACAAGTTCTGTTGCTTGAGAAATTTTATTTTTTCTCAGCAAGACAAAGACATTTGTGCAGTTTGCACTGGCCAGGCACAGAACTGAGCCAAAGCAGTGGAAGGAAACAGGCAGCAAGACCTCCATTTCCAGCTTGCCGCGCAACCAGCAGGCATCCGGGTCAGCTCCCTCTTGCGTGCCCTCTTTTTGGCTCCTTGGCTTTTGAACTCATGGCTTCATGGTAGCCTGGCTGCAAAAGGAGGGCTCGAGGTGGTTGCCACCAGCCTAAATTCTTCCTGGGGCTAGGCTGCGTGCTCCAGTACCGGGCGATGTAGTTGGGGGCCGAGGGAGCCCAGACCCAGAGCACCTCCGGCTCCGAGATGTCCCAGCAGCGGCCCACGTACAGGGGTACAAAACAACGCACTCAAGACTAGAGATGTTTGAGTCTGAAGCCAACAGTCAGGTGGCACCTTCAGGGAAGTAACAAAATCCTGGTGGATCACTAGCTGTTTGCCAGCATTTGCTTGCGGGGTTCAGTGCGTGCTCTGACAACCTGCACGGCATCGCCATGGCTGGAGAGGGGAAACTATCACCAAAGCTAGTCCTGCTGCGGTCATTAAATCTGCTCAGCAGGACTATCCCGATGCTAACATGAATACATTACGCAGAATTATTTATAATTCTCCTGAATCAAGGGGTAAGACCACTAGCGAAGCTACCTTCGCCCCTCTTTTTGGCCTTTTTTTAAAAATTTCCCTGCTGCATCACTCCCCAAAATTGTATGAGCCAAAATACCTCTAAAGTTAACTTGAATACTTCCAAAGCTAACTTGATGCAAAACCTATTTTTTCCGGATGATCCCTGTTTACAGTCTCACAACGCCGGCCAGTGTGGTCTCAGAAGGCTTAAGTGAAGTAAACAACATGCTGAAATATATTTAGCGAATTATCATGCAAACCACAGAAGAACATAAAGAGAGCGAGGAGAAGGGACTTCTTGTTTGGGTGGTGATTTAATGTTTTTTAGAGTTACGTAACCATCAAAGAAATTAGATGTGAAAAAGGCCTATTAAGGCAGGGAGCTCAGCTCTCCGGGGCCAGGCCGTAATTGCTTCTTATGATAAACATAATTTTGAGTGCTTTATCTATACGGGGTTTAAATGCTGCGAGTCAGAAGGTGTGCGCCCCCACCCTCGAGGAAGAATTCCACAGACTGTCACATCTGACTCTCTCAGGTAATTACCCGAGCACTCATTTTGCAAATTAGCATGCGTAATTTTAAGGATGGGAAGTCATTTCATAGTGTCGGGGCACAAACTTTATCTGCTTCCTCTAACAGTGTAACACAAATCAAGCGCAAGCGATGCTAAATGGGCGCCCTAAGCCTGCTGGTAATGAACGCAGGGCTGTCACTTGTTCGACGTGCTGGGAACGTGCTGCCTTTTCTGGCCTTTGAGAAACCACATCAATTTCCCTATCTATCCGTGTTTCGTATGGCTTTCCTGAATGATTCATGGACCCATGAAATGTGAGGCTTGTGACAGGTGCCAATCACCTGTCTCACGCTCGCACCGCGCTTTATAGCTTCAGTCAGACAGGGAGAGTGGGTGAGGCTCCACAGCTAGGTGCTCACGTGCCCTCTTTTTCCTGATTGTTTTTTTTCTGAACAAAATTTGAGGATCTTTTAATTTCATATGGGACTTCTAGTCCTGTAGCAATCCATTCGGAGCTACTGCGTGGCAGCTGCCCCCTCCTTTCCCCTTTCCCCAAGCTGCTGGAGGTCTGTGAATTGCAAACACATTCACTGCGAAACTAGTTCAATTTTACAGCACTGACCTTGCCAATCCAACCAAGAAGCATCAAGCTTTTGCATTAAGGTACGGACAATGAAAGCACTGCACACTTTTACGGCACGGTCATGTCTTAGGGAAGAACCGTGTGGACCTACTGAGCACTCCTGGAGTATCTGCATGCGCACTGTGGCCAGGCAGACGTTTCCAGGACACAGCTGATCAGCATCTGATTTACCAGCTTGGTTTTCAGCTGACAGCAGCTGGGTGTGATTCTTGCTGGGAGGCAGCGGAGATGCACCATACAGCTCTCAACTTTCTCCTTCGGAAGGTCCAGGCAGAAATACGGCAGCCGCAGCATGAGCTCAAAGCTGGTGTCACACCACGGTGTAAGTGCTCATTCAAAAACACCAAAAATGCATCCGATTCCTTCAGAAGGCGGAGAAATCCCTACTTCCTCTGGAAGCGTGTTCCTCCCTTGTGTTGCATTACTGTTTGTTTCCTGAACTTTGCAAAAGTTACGGTTGTTGGCGATAAAAGTCTGTTTAAACCAGGTCTCTTTCGGCAGGTCAGCAATCCGTCCGGAAGGCTGTGATGGTCTCTGTGACGGTCTGAAGCCAGTGTGCTCCATACCGTCAGGAAAAAAATCCCCCCCTTTCCCATACATGGCAATAACTGGCAGCCTCTTTAGGTGATCTCAGCATAAAGGACTGGTGGTGTTTACAGAATTCACCACCTTCTTAACATTTCCGGGCAGGTCAACATGCCAGGCTGCTTGTAATTAAATCACCTCTTCGTTTCAGGATTCTGCTTTCCCTTTCCATTCAGTGTCTGGGCAAAAACTGAAGGGAACGCACAGCATTGGATGGCAAGGGGTGTACGGCCGGATCCTAAAAGCTGCCAGACAATTGTGGAGGGAGCACCGAATACTTTTCGTAATACTTCTTTTGAGAAATAGATTCACAGGGAGGACTTTCAAGAACGTGGCCATGCTCACCAAGAAGTCAGTCTGTACAAAGAAAGGCTTTTATTCTGCAGAACGTACGCACTTGTTTAGCCTGAAATGGAACAAGCTGAGGGTTTAAAATTGGCCGCGCACACGCACGCGTCTTTGCGGGCAGCAGGACTTTGCAGATGGTGTAAGCTGGGCACATACATGGCCTTTTACACATTTTACACATGGATCCCCACAATTCATTTCAAAACACTGCACCTGGACAAAGACTTTGGGTATCTTCAAATTTTTGAAATTTTCTCTGCGCACCGATTTTCTGGTACTGGATGCGCGCTGCATTTGGCTCTGCTAAGTGTGTTTCTCATTTTCATTAGGCATTAAAACATTTGGGGAAAACAGAGAGGAAAAAATGAGCTTCAGAAAAGATATCCAAGAGATTTCTTGGGGGTGCAGGAAAAGATTTAAGTCAACTTCCATTCACTGTATTGTTTCCAAAAACAATGAAACGCTTTCAAGGCTTATGTTTCTCTTGACAGCTCTCAGACGCTACAGCACTGAAAGGCAAGACTGAGAGCCACAATGGTACTTAAGTGTTTATGGTTTAAGCGAGAGTTAGTCCACTGAATACTTCAGGGATCTGGGCAATACGTCCCGCCTCCTTTCACAAGACGTCTGTGGCGGAACAGAGACGAGATATCCAATTTCTCCAAATTTAAGCCGCCTTACAAGTCAGCCTAACTCGCATACTTGGCGAATGGAAAATGTTCCCATTTTTAACGGGCTTTGCTAAAGCTCCGAAGTTGTCACTCGAGGTGGGAGTAATTTCAGCGCGGAGGAATGGGACCCAGCCATGCTTCTGAATATGCCCAGTCATGGCTACTTGCCGCTGTGGGAATAAAAGAAATTAATGCTGTTATTGAAATCTGAATAATTGCCAATGTCCCAGCGTTAAATATTAACTCAATCAAACCCGTTCTCTTCCTTGTGCTTCAAACCCTGCCTGCTACTAGCCTCACCAATGTGTTTGAGTTTTGAAGCTGGCACGTTGACAGCAAATGAAGTGATCTTACGTGTGCTAAGGAGTCAGCTCTGCTGCTTGTGGCAGTAACTCGGCTCCTCTACCATTTGCTTTAAAACTTCTCTCTCAGATAACATTGTAATGGAGTTCAGCCCCAAATAAAAAGCCATTTACATCCTCCGTGTTGTTTACTTACATTTTAGCTTTGCATTCAGATTAGACGGTGGAAACTAACCTGTTTGGCTTCCCTTTGTCTGCTGGGCTGTAACAGCGCCGTGCTGCAGCATGTGGGATGCAAACGCAGCACGGCGAGTACCTGTGCTCGGGTAAACAGGGGCTTCTCACGTCGGGATGCCATTTCTGTTACACTGCTTGGGAAAAACGAATACTCTCACATTTATTTATTATTCCAAGCGCCGTGCGTTATTGCCTGTGACCGTGGTGTTTGGACGCTTTCCACGCTAAGCTGACTAGGCTCGGTGTGCCTGCCTGCCTGCTGAAAGCAGCTCTGCTTCAGGTACAGATTCCTTCGGAAGCTGGTGGCAGAGGCAGAGGATGCTGCTGTGGGTTTGGTTTTGCTTTTGGTGGAGAAGTTTGCTCTGAGAAACTTTTCGGGAGTTCTCGAAGACAGCCGGAGCTGGGTTCAATTAATCTCCTTAAGCTTGAGAGATGTAAATTGCTAATTTCATCGTGCCCTTTTTAGCCCAGCCAGTTGACTGAATTACACAACGCTTCGTTTTGCAAAAACAGAAGGTATTCCCATGGATAAAAGCAGACAAAGCAGATCACGGCTCCCCGAGCAGGCAACTTGCAGCTATTTTGCCAGGAGAAATCTTGAAAACAATGCGTGCGACATCGTAAATCGTCTCAGAAATTTCAGCGGGCTGTAATGTTCAGTTCCCATAACACGGTGAAGTCCTCCTTACCATAATCTTTCGAGATAGGCATTACGTAGCGCCCGATATTTAATGCGTAAACTTTTACTGAGCGGGGCTGTCGGCGTCTGCGGGACTGCTCGCATTAACGCCCAGGTGCGCGTGCCGCAAACCGAAAGGGCGTACGAGAAGGGAAACTTCAGCGATGCCACGATGTACGAGAGAGGTTAGCACCCCAAAAGGGGGGTTGTGCCTCAAAAGGGGGTTGTGTCCTAAAAGGGGGGTTGTGCCTCAAAAGGGTTTTGTGTCCCAAAAGGGGGTTGTACCCCAAAAGGGGTTTTTTTTGCCCCAAAAGGGATTTATGCCACAAAAGGGGGTTGTGCCCCAAATGTGGGCTTGTGCCACAAAATGGGGTTTGTGCCCCAAAAGGGGGTTTCTCCTTCAAAAGGGGTCTGTGCCACAGAAAGGGGTCTGTGTAAAGGGATTTGTGCCCTAAAAGGGGTTTGTGTCCCAAAAGGGAGGTTGTGCCCCATGAAGGGATTTGTGCTCCAAAAGGGGGTTTGTGCCCCAAAAGGGGGTTTGTGCCTCAAAAGGGTTTTGTGTCACAAAAGGGGGTTTGGCACCTCAAAAGGGGGTTTGTGCCTCAAAAGCAGTTTGGCACCCCAAAAGAGGGTTTGTGCCCCATAAAGGGGTTTGTGCCCCGAAAGGGGATTTGTGGCTCAAAAAGGGGGTTGTGCCTCAAAGGGGGTCTGTGCCTCAAAAGGAATTTGTGCCCTAAAAGGGGATTTGTGCCCCAAAACGTGTTTGTGTCCCAAAAGGGGGCTGTGCCCCATAAGGGGTTTGGCACCCCAAAAGGGGGTTTGTGCCTCAGAAGGGGCCTGCACCCCAGCTACCCCAGCAGACGACGGCTTCTCCTGTCCCCTAATGACACCCTACAGCTCCGTGGGGTAGCGTGGAGCCGGGTAAACCCCACCGACCCCACACGGACAGACACACGGACACCGCACACCGACACACAGACAGCGACCCCCTCCCCTCCCCCCCCCCCCCCCCCCTCCCCGCCCCCTCACGGCCCCGGGGAGGGGGCGGAGCCTCCCCCTCCTCATTTGCATACCTCCCTCCCTCCCCTCCCCGATTGGCTCTCCCAACCCCCGGCCCCACCCCCGGCCCCTCCCCTCTCCCCAACGCTGCCCGGAGACGCGGCCTCGCCCCGCCCCCTCTCCCCTCCCCTCCCCCTTTTTTTTTTTTTTTTTTACCTCCAGGCTGCCCGGAGATGGCAACGGCCGAAGCCTCATCCCATTGGCCGGCGGCTCGGCGGGGGGCGCTTCCCATTGGCCGGCCCGCCGGTCGGTGGGCGGGGCGGGCGGCGCCGATTGGCGGAGAGCTTCAGGGGGGTGTGCGCGGGGGGCAGCGGCCCGGCGGCGGGGCGCTGGGGGGCCGCGGCCGGGCGATGGGGGCGGCCGGCGGCTGCGGCTCCTGCTGCTGCTGCTCGCGCTGCGCGCACTGCTCGCACTGCTCCCGCTGCTCCCACTGCTCCCACTGCTGCTGCTGCTGCTGCTGCTGAGCGGCGCGCGGCCCCCGCCCCGCCGCCCCCCGGCAGCATGAAGAGGGGCAGCGCCGCTTCCATCGCGGCTGGCGGTGGTGGCGGCGGCGGTGGCGGTGGTGGGGGGGGAGCCGCCTCCGCCGCCGGGCAGTACCGGGTGTGCGGGAACTGCCGCAAGGTGCCCAGACAGGTACGGGGTTGGGGGGGGGCGTAAAGGGGCTGGGGAGGGGGGGAGGGAGAGGTTGGGGGGCTGGGGAGTAGGGGGGGTGGGGAGGATTTGGGGGGCCCCCCTTAGGAGTTGGGGGACCCCACTGTGATTTGGGGGGTGGGACCCCGCTGTGATTTGGGGGGGTGTGCCTCACTAAGATTTGGGGGGGGGGGACCCCGTTAGGATTTGGGGGAGATCCCATTAGGATTTGGGGTTGCACCCCACTAGGATTTGGGGGAAGGACCCCACTAGGCTGTAGGGGGGGGACCCTCCTAGGCATTGGGGAGGACCCCTCTAGGTGCTGGAGGGAGACCCCAATAGTCTTTGAGGGGGACCCCCAGTAGAATTTGGGGGGAAGACCCCATTAGGCTTCCGGGGGAGACCCTACTAAGCATGGGGGGGACCCTGATAGAGTTTGGGGGAGCACCCCGCTAGGCTTTGGGGGGATGACCCTGCTAATCTGTATGAAATGACCCCACTAGACTTTGAGGAGGACCCCACTAATCTTTGGGGGGGAACCCCACCGGTCTTTAGAGGTAGACCCCACTATGCTTTAGGGGGGGACCCCACTAAGCTCTGGGGGAGAACCCCAGCAGTCTTCAGAGGCAGACCCCACAAGGTGTTGGGGGGGGCACCCCACTAGGAACTGGGGGCACCCCCCTAGGTGAAGGCCTGGGGAACCCCCCCCAGGCAAGGTCTAGGGGCTCCCTGTGGGTGAAGGGGGGCCCCAGCTGGGTGTAGGGGTGTCAGGGCCCCCGGGGTGTAGCTGCAGGTGGGCCCTGCCACCCCCACTCTTTACCCACCAAACCCCATCCCACGGGGGCCCCCGGTGGCTCTAGGGGCCGGGGGGGCTGCTGGGGGTCACCCCGCACCCAGCCCCGCTGGGAACGTTGCTCCGCAGCGGAGCCCCGAGCAGCAGTACGGCTCAGGAGAGGTTCCCAAATCCCAGCTGATTAAAAAAATAAAATAAAAAGGGGGGTAGGGGGGGGAAAGCCCCCCCCAGCCCGCCCGTGCAGTTATTAAGAGCCCCGCGGAGGGGACCCGCCGCATCGCCACCTCCGCTGGCCATCTGCGGAGCTGGGAGCTCGCTGAGGTGCTTTTTGTTTGTCCAGCGCAAATGAATTAAAATTGCTGAGCTGTGCAAACGCCAGTCCCGGAGCCCGGGATGAAGGCGACGATGCCGTCCTTTAATCCGGTCCCTCCCGATCCCCTTTTGCACCGCCGGCTTCGTTCTCGTCAACGCTAAGAAAGCCTCGAAGTCACCGAGCTCAAATATTTGCGCTCTTTGTCCAAAAACTGTTTTTCTTCCTCTGTGGGTCAGGCCAAGTGCCAATCAAAGTTGTTTTTCAAGCCTCTCTTCCCTGCAGTAGGACTGCTTTTTTTTTTTTTTTTTTTAAGGGTTTGGTTTTTGGAAAGGAGGTGTGTGTCTAGAGGCAGGGGGGAGGAGAAACCTTCCATCTCGGTCGGAGGGAGAAGTAGATCTTAAAAAAAAAAAAAAAAAAATCATGTTTCTCGGATATTTTAATGGAAACAAAATCTTATTAAATGTGCATGCTTGGTATGCGCAGTTATTTTTTCCATAAACTCTTGGATCATGTTACAGCTGATACTTGGTGCTGGGCTCTGAGCTCAGCTTGCGAGAAATGCAGTGGATCAGAGAAGTGCACATCAGCAGCGCCTGCCTCTTAACCGTTTCCTTCCAGCATCCCGGCCCTCCTCGGCGGCAGCTCGCTGCCTTCAGGGGGAACGGGTGCTTAAAAAGAGAGAAGTTCTCCGGGGTTAAAGCCCGAAACAGCTTCAGACTTGACATACGTCTGAAGACACACGAATTAACCGGTGCCAAATACGTCTGTGGAGAGAGCAGGGAGGGAGCGGGCTTTGTTCTGCCAAATAATCAGAATGTTTTGTTGACAAATAAACTGGTGCTTGGCAGCGCTTCTATATCTAAAATTAAATTTAAATTATTGAGTTGGTTTTTTTTTTGTTTTTGAAGCTGCAGCCTCATCGTGCTGGGGAGGTCCTTTTATACCGCTTTAACATCGGAGTGGAGGGGGCAGGATTAGGTTTTACTTCCCTGCTAATAGGAAACTTTCTCAGATTAGATGTGTTTTTTAGCTATTTAGGGGGGATGGTGGTTGTATGGTAAAGCAGAGGAGCCCAGATGGGTCTCTTGAAGGTAACTCACTGCTGTACTGGTTTGTCTATGGTCAGTTGAACTACTTCTGTTGCAAAATTGTGGAAAGAGAAGAGAAACCTAACAGCAGCCCATGAAACCCAGCCGATCTCTTGTAGGTGTTTTGTGCTTGCACTCGGGCATCGTTGCATCTGTTTTTCCTAGGCTGGGCAATAAACAGAAGTATAAAGCTGCTGGCTCCATCTGTAGTCATTTAAACGTTGGGCTAATGAAATCACTGTAAATTTTAACCTTTTGCACTTCACCGGCAAGCAAACAAGTAGAAAACGGGGCGGGGGGGGGAAGGGGGCAGGCTTGGTGGAGCGAGACGTGAGTGCGACCTGAGTCTCCGAGTAATAATCTTCAGATAAGTGCTGCCTCATCTGTTCTTTTGATGGCTTTTTTTTTTTTTTTTTAATGCTCATGTGATAATACGCTGGGAGAATGATTGGTCTTCAAACGTGCTGAATCTCTTCTGCCCTCCTCAGTCTTAAGGCTTGAGCTGAAGGCACTCGAATGCTTGCAGCGTCGGCAGCGCTGTTGGCAAATGTCGCAGGGGGCAAAACGAGGCTGCTGCTCCCTGCCCTGTAACGAAACTGGAAATAGCCTAGCAGATTTGGGAGGCTCACGGGCGAAGGTAAGTTTCTCTTTCAGCAGGGAAACAGGAAAAGCCAGGTGCAGCCGCTCAGGTTTCGGCTAACTTCAGATTAACCAAAGTTACTTCGTGTTGCAGAAAGTTCTGCTAGGGTAGTGCTAGCGCCAGGGTAAGGATCCGATATTCACATATGCCTCCGAGGAGGATTTTTCGTAACAAAAATTAAATTTTCCAACTGGATTTATTGTTACAGGACCCTTCAGATAGGCAGGTACCCTTGCAGAGCAATCGCTGCTGACCAGGAGGGCTGAGATGGACGTGGCCGCGAGAGCTAAAGCAAGGGCTGGCAGCCAGCAGTAGGCGATGCTGTTCTAGGTTCTGCGAGTCAGCCCGTGGAAAAGACAACCAAGGCAAATGCTTTGATTCAGCTTGAAATGAATGGAAGAGTGAGCAAAACTAGATCCGTAGTTCCAGTTTGTGGGCCTGATAGGTGTGCTTTTTAACTGAAATGCAGTGGGTTTGGCATATTGGGAGGCAGAAGCGCTTAAAGTGTCGTGCGAGTGCTGGAGCCAAGTATTGCACAGAGGTGGCTGAGCGTTGCTGCCATCGCTAGGGCCTGTCCTCCAGATCTAGAGGTGGAAAATCCTCTGCTGGGTGTGGGTCAGGAAGTCCCCTGGGCTCGGGAGCTCCGGGGCACAGACCTGATGGGGGCTGGAGCTTGTCTGAAATCCCAGGTTCTCGTACCAAAAAGAAATCCACATCCCGAGCCAGCCAGAAGAGCACACAGAGGAGGGGCTCGGTATGCCTTTGGACAAATAACTGCCTCAGGAAGGCTTTCAGCAGAAAGCAAAGACTCTTCAGGGGATGGAAAAATCCTGATACGCCAGGAAATGTAGGAGCAGGGAGGATTTGCCAACTGTTGCAGCTTAGTTGCAAATTGCAATGCTTATGAAGTAAAAGGGTCTTTTTTTTTTTTTCGTGTGTGTAAGAACAGGTCGATAGGATAGAAAAGAAAATAAGTTTAGTTCCAGAAGTAAACATTTGTTTTGTGCTAGATTTCAGCGGGGGACATAGGGGAGCAAGGACAAAACGGATGATTTTGAGTATCCCTTACTGTTGGCCTGGTGAGGTGAAGCCAGCTCAGACAACCCAGCAGGCCTGAGCCCATCTCCATGCTGGTGTCCTGGAAAAACTGTGTGAAATCCCAGATCTGTTCCTGGTTTTTCAAAGAGCTGTCAAATCAGGGTGATCCTGTGACAGGGAAGTCGCGCTGCATGTGATGGGCAGAATTTCCGTGCTCCTCATCCCCCATGCCAGGATCCTTCTTTAACGCGAGTCTCAATGCTAGACGAGGTACTAAAACAAATGTAGAAGGAAAAGCGTACAGATAAATGAAAAATATGTATGATACAACCCAAAGTAGGTCGCGATAAGCTAAGTAGTAGTCTTCTGCGGGTAAGATCTGTAGTGTCCTCTTCTGAAAGCTATATATTGACTAAAACAAGTGGTTTTTTTTCATTGAATGTCTGAAACAATGCCACAGGCTGAATTTTTTGCTTCAGCAGTAAGCCAGCTGAAAGCAAGCTTTGGGATTTACTGGCACAAAATGTCCTAATCGGGACCTGGGGGGCGGACGGCGGTGGGCCACGACGAGAGGGGACTTCCAGTGGGTTTTCTGCTGGTTGTTACTGACAAATTTTGGCAAGAGCAGCAGCGAGGAGAAGGGTCTCGGTGTGCAGGAGGACCCCCAGCTCCAGTCACCCTGCAGCTGGGGAGCAGGGAGGCAGGGAAGGATGGCTCTAAGCTCAACAGGCACAGAGGTGAGCTGGTTAGATGCTTGTTTCACAAAAAGAAGCTAAAAGAGTTTGCTTTTCTAATCCTGCAGAAAGAAAGGCCGAGAGGGGATGTGATTGGTGTCTATAAATACATCAGATGGCAAGAGCCAGTGAGGAGAAATAAGCTGAAGAGCAGATGGATATAAAAGGGTCGTAAATACACGTTTAGGCTGGAAAATTAAGTGTCCAGAGTGGTGAGGTTCTGGAAGAGTTTGTTCTAGGTCTAGAGCGGTCAAAAATACACTTGACAATACATTTCAAAAATACTTTTAAGATAGAAAGAGTTGTGAATGTCGTCAGATGATGCAGCGCTTACAACAGCACTGGCCTAGACTCAGTGAGCTGAGGTCACGTCAAAAAAAAAAAAAAAAAGAGAAAGAGAAGAGAGACTTTCATTCACTTGATTGTTCTACGTGGGTGAGTAAGAAAGTAGCCCGAAAGTGAACCAAAAATAGTCTAATGTCAGGTCTCATAAGGCTGTGTAAGCGAAAATGTGTGTCACCGTGAGTCATGGAGGTGCATGGAGGTGCTGGTACCTGTTCTGTGGAAATCAAAAGGCCTCTCAAGGACGTCTCGAATATTTTAAAGAAAGCCACCCCGGTTCAATGTATTCTGAGCATATGCAAACTAAAGCTGCCGTGCCTCTGCTGGAAGAGCCCCGCAGGTTTTCCGTGGCGTGTTATCGCGTGGTTGGCCTCGGAGGTCTGGTCGTCAGGCTTGGCTGGGGCAGAGCAGCTTACTTGGTAAAATCAAACAGCATCCTCGGCAGTTCTGGCTGCTCTCGGTAATGGTCCCGTTGCCCTGCAGCTGCCTCCGTTCGCAGTTGCCTGGATAACTTCAGGTCTCCGGTGGGCCTCTCTCTGAAGGGGTTCTCAACGGGATTTGCAAACCTCGGCACGGAGAGCTAACTCTGGTTTTATCGCGTCTAATTTTAGCGACTTTCTGTTGTCTGAGGCACTCTGCGTGCTGCCGGCGTTGTCCTCCTGTCCCTCCTGTCCTCCTGTCCCCAGCGCTGGAGCTGCTTCTGCGTGCTCGGCTGGGGAAGAGGTGGGGAATGTGGCCTCTGAGGGGCCAAAACCTTAACAAGACCCTCACCTTCATCAGTTGTTCTTCTTTATCTGGCTTAAAACCAAAGCGAACAACAACAAAACACACTCAAAACAAAACTTAGAAACCAGGATCCTTTCCTGTGGAATATATGCACTGAAAACCCGGTGATGACTCTGTTTTCTCTCTTTCTCCATCCTTGCAAGTCTTGCAAGTAATTCATATCTTTTTAGAGTCTGACCCTTTTAAGTAATTGTTTTCCTGGCTCCCTGTGTTAATTATTGGCTTTGGTGTCTGGAATCGGAGAGCGCTATTGCTGTTCTAGCATTTCTGCTGGTATTGAGTGTTCCTCCACTTGTATCTTAAATGGTAATGTAAAACATATTCCTCATACCTTTCTAGTCTCATGTGCTGAAAATGAGAAGAGAGATTTTCATTAGACCTGTAATGAGAGTGACATGAGTGGAGCAAACCTCCAGTGGAGGACGATGTTTTGCAATGACAAGCCTGGCAGCAACCCTGCTCATTTGAAATAGTCACTTTTATTTAAAAAAAGGAAAGAAAATGTATTCTCTGAATTACAGGGAACTAGTGGAGGCAGGAGGGGAAAGAAAATGGGGAGGAGGATTTTTCTTCAAAAGAAACCTTGAGGTTTAATGTTCAGAGTGAGTTAGCCAAGCGTGGAGGTTGTCCTCTATTAAGACTTACTGTTGCTGGTAGGAGTGGTGCATTGCATTAGCCAAATCGCAGGCTGTGGTTTGGAGATGTGGATTCTGCGCGCATTTGCTTTAAATTTATGCATATTACTTAATTAGTGCTTCAAATTTCATGTCTCTTTAAATGACGATGTTTTGAAATCTGAAAAAAAAGAGATGGTTCGTTAAGCATCCTTGGTTTTTCGCCTCTCCCACGTTGGCGAGGGAGATGTTGATACTCGCTCGGTTCTGTATTTGAACTATTTTTTTTTTTTTCCTGGCTAGGAAGATTTGAGAGAGAAGATATTGGTGTAATTCCCCCCTGGTTTTGCTTAGCTAGGGGAGTTTGTCTGGAGATCTTATTATCAGATTTCCATTTCCAGGGCTGGAGAGTAAGAATGGATGACAGGCGTGGTTTGCTTGGCCAGACTGAGCATTGGCTTGTGTCTAAGTGGGTCAGGATAGGCTGGGGGGAGAGGGGTGTTTGCAGCAGAAAAGAGATTCAGGTTGTCAGGAGGGAGACCTTGGTTAATGAGAAATTGCACGTTGTCAGCTTCGGAAAAGCCTGGATGGAAATAATTTACGCTGTTTAATTTCTCTGTTCTTTGCAGGTGTTCCTGTTTGTATGCGGAGATCCCTTCCGTTGTTTTCTCTGCAAGCCAGCCTGGTAGTCTGTGTTAAGTAGAAGCTATAGGGAGCATATAATGCAGATGAGCCAAATGTTCTGTGAACTGCCCTTGCGGGGAGGTAGGGATGTTCTCCACAAACAAAACTCCCGTTTATCAGTCAGTCCATTGAAGGCATTGAGGATGTTTCAAGTATTCAACCCTGTCGTACGGGGTTCTCTGTACAACACCCTGGGCAAACCAGTGTTACGGATAACACAGGGGAGGCCCTGATCGAGGACTACTAATTCCAAATGTCTCTCCTAACCACTGGCTTCACACTTTTATTATAGGATACTTCCTGCATATCAGACATCGGATAACTATCAGCTGGGGCAGAACACCACTGTAGATGAGAATTCTCATTGCATGTTTAGGATGCTGAGAAACTAATGGCTTTGTTCTTGGTATAGACTGTATCAACCATTGATATATTCAATTATCTTCATTCTCACATCTTATTTAAATTGAGAGGTAGATGTTTTGAAGCGTAGGCTTTTTTTTTCTAGGGCATAGTGCTTGTGACAACTGCGGGCTTGACCAGATGCAAGGTAGGGAGGGGCTGAGCAGGGAGTAAATGATGGTACTCAGGGCCAGAGACAGAAATCGGTGTTCTTAATCTCGAAAGGTGCCATAAATCTTTCCTGAACATCCCTGGTTATCTGAATTAGAGTAAGATAAATAGATAGGTACAATCTCCTGATTAAACATCTGTTTTCTTTCTTGTTAATGGCGCTCTCGTATTTCTCTCAAGGGTAAGCATCTTGTCTTCACAGACCAGCAATGGATTTCTGATGGATTCTGGGCTTAGCATCCAACCTAGTGAACCTGGTAACACAGTTTGAGGCTACCTGCGATCCCTTTACTCAGGGCAGTGCGTGGAAAAAAATAATTTTAGAGAAACATGAAGTATTCCCAGCTTCGTTTCTTAGAAGTAGGCTGGAACTGAAGGGCATAAATAACCCGGTGTCACACAACAAGTAAGTTCCTTGTGGACTTGCTCCATATTGTGTGGTCAGCACGTGGACCACCCTTAGGGTTGTGTTTAAATTTTCGAACATACACAAGTGTTAGGTTCACATATAGGAAAGCCAGGAAATCCACATTCCTGACAATTATGTGGAACCATAGCTCTCTATTATCTCTAAAGGTGCAGAAGGCGATTGGAGGAAAAGCGAAAGGTGACTTTCAACCCAGCTTTTCATCTATTCAGAGTGAACAATAAACTCATAAATACATTCAGTATATCTCAGTTACTGCACTTCACAATCAAAATACATAATTGTATATCTGCTTAAAAGATTATTAAATTTGAACTTAGTTTTGACAGCAAAGCAGAGAGGACTGTAAATTCTTCTAAAAGCATCAGTTAACTCTAAAAGATCAATTAAATTCTTCCTGAGAAGAGAGGAATGACTGCAAAGACATCTTCTCACTTCCACATTGAATGCTCATTTGCATGTGAAAATGTTGACTTAGAGGTAACTTGGGAATTAAGAACTTGTGCTGCTGAGCAATTCCACAAAACCAAAGTCAGAGTTATATCGATGGTAGGAAGAAGTGCTAGCTGTCCTGCTGTAAACCATTCTTAGAGCAGTACAGGGTTTCTTACTCAAAATCATTTTTTATCTGTCTCTGGGCTATTACGGCATTGGATTTGCTCTTGCTGATACTGACAAAAAGATTGAAAGCCAGCATATGTTCTCTCTCCTATATGAATTGTGCAGTTAAAATTATTTAATAAGGCACTATCTTAACAGCAGTGAACTTAATTTAATAGCTTGTGCTTGTAAATATGTTTAATATCTTCTGCTTTAGCATGTGGTGAAGGGAATATAGTTATATTATTGGCTAAATATATCTGGAGGTGTTTTGGCCATATGGTTCTAAATCTGTTTTAATGTAATTATCTCTATTAACTTTAAAAAAATAAAAAAAAAAATCCCTCCAAGTTGACTGACATTCTTCTCAGTAAAGCACCCTCATTGCTGATTAGAGGTGTGGAAATAGTAATTTGTTCTAGCGTTTAGAAATTTGATTAGCCCTCTAATGAAATGGAGCGCCTACACGCTGTCTAAATACTCTACCTGACACCAGTTGGATCTCATCCAGGGTGGAAGAACACTTGAAATGTTGCTTTACTACAATATGTTTTGTGTCTTGAAATCAACTGTGCTGCCTGCATGCAAATACCCCCTGGCTGTTCAGCAGGCGAGTGAACCTTGACCCTCCCTGGAAATCAGCATCAGGATTTGATTATCTGCTGAGCGTTCATTGCCTCGCTACAATAACTAGGGTAGAATTAGAAAATTAAGGAAACTGTGTATGTGGAAACACCCATGTTACTGACTGTAAGGTAGGCTTGAGCATGGCTGTACGCATACGCAGTACCTCTGGTATAACATGCAGATGATGTGGAAGCGTGCTGCTAAGACTCTACAGCTGTTGCTATTCTTGTGAAGTAATGAGCTGGTAAAAGCACACTGTAAGTGAAGATTAAAGTTACAGAACTACCCCAGCGCTCTGCCCGTTACGAGCCAGCTTGTTCTGTGTCCTCCAAAGGCTGATAGAAACAACTGCTGGGTGCCATGGCAGCTGTTGTAGCACCCATATTTTAGACCCTCTTTAACTCAGCTGGATATAGTTCTCGTTCAAGAGCACTACTGCTGGAGAAGTCTGAATCATTAATTAACATCCTGCAGTGGAAACTTCCAGACTTTCATGGTAGGAAACAAGTGAAAGCAACGCTTCAGGTGCATGATCTCCATTAGTCAACAACAGTTCATTTTGACCGATCAGCTTACAGAAGACAAGCATTTGAACTAGAATCACATATAGCATTTTGTATTCTTCCTTGTAGTTCCTTATTACCTGTTTTCTCCACCGTTGTGGACTTCAGTATTTTCACTTTTTGCAATCTCCATTTTTCAACAAATCCATTGGGAGGGTGTTGAACCAAAAAAGCTGCAACTGGTTTATGCCGTTTTAATGCTTCAGGAGACTCCAGAATATTTTTTTTTCATCTTACGCTCCCTCCAGAAAACCCAAACAAGCAGTTCATTTACATTAGTAGTTCAGATTTTGCCCGCAGGATATTACTGGGGGAAAAATGGACAAGGCAGTAACGTCGGGGATCGTGTAAGTAGAACCTGCTTTGAGATAAGTGACTTTTATTCCAGCAATTTAAAACTCGTTGTCTGTCCTCAACACGGGTGCTTCAAAAGTAGTTGGAAGGAAGGGTGTGTTGGTTGAAAAGGTCATCTGTAGCATAATTAAAGGATGAAGGAACCTGCAGCCCATGTTGTAGTTCTTCAGGGGAGACGGGAGTTTGTACTTGTTACACATGAGCAGAGAATAAGTGGAACAAGAGCGGTCGTTGGCCATGCTGGAGCTGTCTTTGCTCTGAAAAGCAGAATGGGAATGGAGGTGGAAGGAAGGTCTCCCTCTGTGCCCCTGTTCCTTAGGTCACTTATGCAGAAGATAGTAGATAAAGCTGTAGTTACTTGACCTATTTATCCAACAGAAACTTGCAGTACAAGCAAAAGCAGTTTGACTATCCAGTGCTGTTGCTGTTTCATATGGGACACTCCTTTGGGTTAAGCTGTGCCTCATGAATACTTACAGGCAGCATCCAGCCATCCAACGTGAGTAATTCTTGTTTTAGAAGCTAGGTCTATGGCTTCAGTTCATATTTTGCAGAAAACTTGGAATACCCATTGCACAGTCTTAATTTCTGTCCATACAGAGCTAAGCTGGGTGCAAATAAAGACTGTGAATCTGTCTCTTAGGAGCTGGGCCTATTCCAATAAAAGGGTTTTCATTTGGATTTTTTTCCTTCATACGGAAAAAGGACGAGTAGGCTGGAATGTAACGGAGGGTGGAAGTAGGCAGTGCGTGTTAACCACTCTTGCGTTGCTGCAGGAGAGGTTATCCAGGCAGGATATAAAATAAGTGCTTTTATTATTTCTGTAGCACTTGCTGGTGATTTTTTTTGTAGTCGTTTAGTCACTAAAATATAGCCAAAAGTCCTCTTAGTAAAAGTGTGGGCAGTAATCTGAGGAGACGGTGGAGCCCGGCAGCGCTGAGGTTGGCGGTAAATCTGAAGCCCTGCCAACCTGCTGGGCCGCACGGGACATGTGCTTGTATTTACACACGGTACATTTTCTATACAAGTTATGAATCTTCATTTTTAAAAACCAGCATCTCTTTGGCAGGAAAATACCAGCTGTGTACCATAGGTCTTTTCTGCCACCAGCTCAGCCACGTTAAGTCAGCGTAGTTCAGCGATGGTATCTTGGCAGTGACTCACTTGGGTAAGACTTAGATTAAGATGCAAAATAATATTTTTAAAAAAAATGGAAAGAAAGAGGAAGAAACTGCTTGACTGCAAGTATTGTTGTGGTCATTCCAGTAAGTCAGTGGCTTTCATTTAGGCTACCAAGATGAGGCCTTTCCTCTGTCGGTCTCCTGTCCAAGCCTCTCCCAGCCTAATCAAGCATGAAGTGGTTGGTGTGTCAGCTCCTTGCTTGTTGTAAAACAATCTCCAGTCTTTCTCTTTGGAGAAATAATTTGTTCTAATTGACGACTACATTAGGATTTCCTATCGGGTGAAGAACCACAAGGGCTCACCCATGGTTTTCCATCTGTGGCCCTGGCACCCATAACTTTTCTCTGGACTTCTTTTAAGGAGTCTCCAAAAACTGTGTAAGAAAACTCATTCCAGTAAACGTATGCGTGGTGTAGATAACACCTCCTTCTGAAAAATGCTTAGGAGTCAATTAACAAAAAAAGGCTTAAGCCCCTGGCTTAGACAGCAAGGTGCTTGCTCTTGGAAATTGTACCTTTAGGCTAGAGTAAAGCACGTTAGTCAGGGAGATTTTATTTTTCATCTGGCACGTTCTTTCTGTTTGAGTCACCGACCAAATAAAAATGGCAAAAAAAAACATGCTTCTCTTAAAGCAGGAGGACACTGTTCGTGTTGGACATCCAGAGGGACTATCCTTTTCCAGACAGAGCAGGGAGAACAGCATCAGTGTTTCTTACATTATTTGAATTGTAACAAAGATGCTCAACAGTCATCAATTGTACATGAGCATTCAGCTGAGAAACTTGTGCTGAGGGGGTTTCTCATTGTTACAAAAGCTTTGCAGTGGATTAACTTCTGAAATTCTGTGGGTCATGTTAACATTTCACTGAGTGGAATTTTAGGGAACCATGGCCACAAGTTCTCTTTCCTGTAAACTAGAAGCCTTGTGTCAGCATCATATTATAATATTTTTATGGTGGCTTGAATTTTGATGTGAACAGCTTAGGTGAAGATCTTCATGATGAGGTAGCGTAGCCAATGCCTGCTTATATTCTTCCAGGTACATATGGATCTAAACAAACATCCTTTCCCCATCAATGAGTAGGGAGGGTACATACTTATGTTGTCTTCACGTTTTGACTCTTCAGGGCTTTTTCCTTATTTCAGATCTAAATGGATGTAATTTCTGATAGGGCACATTCAGAAAAGGGAATAGATATTTCCTTCCTAAAACCAGTATTATTAAACAATTAAAGTGTAAGGTGCTCAAAATTACAAAGTATATGATGCAATACCATCTGTGTTGAATAGATAGCCCAATAATGTGCTCACCCAGGCAGCTGAGGAGCTGTCTGATGTGGGGTGCATCCTTTAGACTGGAGTAGCAGGACCTTTTTGTTTTCTGCAACAGTCCTGTGTAGCTAAAATGCTTCTCTTTGTTCGGGTGATGCCCATTCATACCTATATTGGAAACTATATCTGAGCAAGTTCATGTTGACGTCCCCTTGGAGCGGCCTCCCAGTCTCCAAGTATTTGCAACTTGAAAACTTCCTGAGCTGGGGCTGGTTTCTCCATATTTAATAACCGTTCATGCATTTCTCTTCCATGAGCTCCAACACTTTCCTTCTGAACACACATAAACTCCAGGTGTCCCCAACATCTTATGACAAGGATTTCCACAGCTTAGTTGCACATTTTGGAAGGGGTTTAGTAGCTTTGTCTGGCCTTGTCACTCACTACTCAGTTCCTAATCCTTTTTTTGGAAGTGTTCCATGCTATTTGTGGACTGTGACAGCCAGGAGGCCGTAAATTAAAATATCTTGACGTGCTTCTGACAGCAAGCTCAGCAGTTCAGAGTTGCTTTCCAAGACCCAAGCTACTGTAATCCTGTGTGAAAAAGATGGCAGAAAGCTAGTTGTGGAGGCACTAGCACTGACCTGAGCACGTCTTCCTCTGTTTTTAATGATCTGGATGAGAAGGTTTGTTTTTCTGAATTTTGGCGAGTTACTTGCATAAGTCTTAAGATAGTTCCTGCACAAAGATTTAAAATAACCCGTGTGATCATTTCGTACATGAAATGTGTGGAAAAAAGCAGTTAGAAAAACCATGGTTCTGCCATCTGTGTGACTTTCCTATGTCTCAGAATAGAATTTGGTTTTATTTAGTACCTGGTAAGTGAAAGGTGCTTGAAAGCATTTTTCTGCAGCAGCGTATTCTGGGACACCATTTATTTGCTCAGTAGTAGTTTTTATCCAGCTGAAAATACTGCAAGAACACAGGCTTACGGAGAGAGAGCATTAGCAGGGATACAGGATGGACGTATTTTTGTAGTATGGGGCTTCTGCAATTTTACCATCTCTTTGAGATGCCACAAAGAAGCATTAGTGATATCCTGCAGGTAATGAACGTTGCTTGACAAACACAGCAGCCATCACGCTACTGGTGTGGCCAGTGCAGCCTTGTTTCTGCAGATAGTCTATCATATGAGTGGTTGAAGCCGGGAAGGAAATAATTTCAGTGAGGTGGTATGGGGGTCAGAGCCCAGCTTCCTCCCCTGCAACTGTGGGGGGATTGAGATTCTAATCAGAGGAGGAAATTATTGTTATTTTTTCCATTAAAGTGCAAAGATAGAACTTGTTATACTCACCATGAGCAGATCTCTGAATGATTCTTTTCTGTCCAAACTGTCTAGCTTCATCAGTTAAACCAAAAGCTGGGCAGCAACTGAATTAACATTTGTCTGGTTTTTCGAGCAGGTTGCGCAGCTGAGCTCCACGTGCCCACCTGCCCAAGGAGCTGCCAGCCAGAGACTTCTTTAAAGCTACCTTTAACTATTTCTGGAAGAGCTGCAGTTGCTCTAGTGACTGCAGTGCAGACATAACCTTCAGAGTCTTATCCTTGGTAAAAATCTAAGTCTTTACGTTTCAAGGCATGCAGTGCCTGATTTTTTGTCTCTGTGCTTTGTCATAATGAATGTGGCGGCATTGCCAAAGAGGAGAGGTGAGAGAATGCAGCCTCGGTGCCAGCCTCTGTTTAAACAATTCTCCCAGTCTGCTTTTATAGTAGCTTGCAGTTAAGTGCACCTTCCTGCAAATCCTTGGTGGGGATGATCTCTGCTGGAATACTGTAGCACTTGAAGATGTTCCAGCATAGATTGCAATGGAATCTGTTACAGGTTTTCTTTAAAATACATCGTTGGAGCATTTTGATGTTTACAGCCCTTACATTAATCTTATATTTCAAACAACATATTTGAAATAGAGTTTAAAAAAAATCAGCCACTTCCTTCACAGTAGAAGGACGCTGTTACGCATTTACAGTATGGATGAATACCATTCAATTTTGCTTGCTTACAAGGCATGTATTTTCAGACAATACTTCTATTAAAAATTCAGTGGAGCATTCTTAGGAAGCAGTTCTGCCAGGGATACATGATGGATTTACATAACCCTAGGGGTCTTTCTCTCTCTTTTTTTTTTTTTAATATCCCCCAGTTATGCCTCTCCAGTTGGCAGTGTGCCCAATAACTGTGTGCACATTTACGAACTGAAGTATTTAACTATTCAGTTACTGTATGGTAAAGAGGTCGTGCTATCAGTGTAATAAATGTTTAGGTTTAATTAATTCAGGCCTGCCAAAGCAGCCACTGCTTATCTGTGCCTTCTACCAGAGGTCGGTTCTACCCCTGGCCATGGTCACTGCTTGCTCTCCACAAGAAGATGGCGGCCTCGTGCGGGACCGGCCCGCCTGGGTAGGCCACGCTTGGGCAAACCGTGGCAGTGGGTGACGGGTTGTGCCATGCTGCTTCTGAGACTCGTTACCGGCATCACCGGCCCAGCTGCTGCTGAAGCAGGTTGACCCGATGCCGTTTTGCCGATTCAGAGGCTAAACGCCGCGTTCTCCAAGCTCCCATAATGGTGCTCTGTCTCGGGATGTCAGACTCGGGCTAATTCTGAAGGTGGCAGTGGGCCAAGGCACAGATAAAACAAGTCCCAGCTTAAAACGCTGGAGTTTTTCACTGTAACTTTTGCCCTTGATATCTGATGCTATTGAAACAGAAAATGCTCTTCTGCCGTGCTCGTAGGATTTTGAGTCATCCCGACAATCACAAGAACATCTTCTGTCCTGAGGGCATTTCCTGGGGACCATACAAACCTCCAGTGTTAGCTTTGGGTGTGCAGGGAGGGCAGGAGGCGAGGTTGCCTTGTCTGCTCCAGGGACTGATAAACAAGAAGCTTTGTTTGTCTCTCGTTGTATTTACTCATTTCTTCTGGAGGCTGAAGTAGGCTATTTGTTGTCTCGCAGCAGTACAGGTCTTGCCTAGCGTCAGATCATGTCATCTGACCTGGTATCCCACGGATTCCTGTTCATCTGCATGGGGAAAACAAGCCTTGCTATGGCACAATTCATTTCATCTAGAGCTGGACACCAGCTTTCTTTTTTTGGTTGTTAGTTGGCTAACTCTGATTCGGGTGTCAGTGTTTGGTCAGTTGAATTTCACCCATGATTTTTGATAGGGATTGGGGCATGGATAAGAACTTAGGTTTTGAGTTTTGGATTAAATTAGATGGAAGTGATTCTCTAGCAACAAGTAAACAGAAGAAATGGCTGTTTGTCTCTCATCGTTTCCGTGTGTTAATAATCAATGCTTAGGCTTAGTTGTTGGCACCTTTAGTTGAGCAAATCTTCTCATGAAGAGTTTTCATTTTTCCAGTCAGGAGCCTTACCTTCTCAGGTAGCTGTACTCTGTACTTCAATTATATTGCAGTTAAGTGACAGGTGTGATTTCTACATGATACGTTCGTATCTGTTCTTGGTTTGGCTTCTTAAATAATTGTTTTGCAGCAAACAGAACAATCTGATGTTTGACTTGCAGTCCTTGTCTGTCTGCTTCCAGTTTTAGTTGAATGTTACTTTTGGTTAGTAGCTGCAAACAACTTGGAAACTATAGGGTGGAGAGGGTGATACAGCACAAGTGGGACTAGAAGAGGATGTAGGTAGGTTTTCTTCATGAAAAAGGAGAGGCTTTTCTGCCAGTAACTGTGTGTTCACTTCTGAGTTTTTCTCCTGTAGGTTGAGTGTGCCGGATATCTTTCAAAGACTGAGGAACTGCTCTTGGACTTTTGCTGCTTGGCCATCCATCTTGGGTTGGGTAGAAATTGCTGCCCTTTAGTTTCTAATTAGCGTGGATTGTGTTGTTAATAGCTGGTTGAGGGATGGGAACTTGGGATAGGCTTCCTTTTATTGTGTGAAATCCAGAAGGGCTGTAACCTGTTACCAAAGCAAAAGCTCCACATCAATTGTACTGCACTGGCTCTCTTCCCAGCTCCTTGCACCACTTCATCAGCTGTTAGGCACAAAGATGCTGAATTCTTAACATTAAAAGTGACTTTTAAATATTTTGAAATGCCGTTCCATAAGAAAAAAAAAATCCTACAGTTTGACTTCCTCTGCTAATTTTTATCTTTATCGCTTAGTTTGCTTTTTTGTAGTTGTACAGTCTGTTAAGAGGAAGAAAGCATTGCAAAACCACTTGAAGTACTGTTAACAAATGACTGTAGGCCAGGACTTTTACTTCGTGAACCCTAACATTTTGACATTGTTTGCTGTGAACATCTCTTCTATTACTTCTGGACATATGTCCTTGGTTTAACCCATTTTAGGAAGGGCTCAGTCCTAAAGACGAGTTCTGCACTGTCAGCAAATAGTGTTGTGTATTACTTAAATTACTCCTCTTCATGTTTTTGCTTTTGGCTTGGTTTCTTTTTTTTTTTTTTTTCCTTTACATAAATAGCTTTGAGAAAGAGAACAGCAAGTTTATGCTTCTAATGTGCATCCACAAAATTTAATTTGAAATGACTTGCAGATATCTTTTGAAGCTGCAAAACTTCTGATTTATCACCTTAAAGACCGTAAGCAGATTTTATTTCATTAAAAATGATACATCAATGAATGTTTGCCAATAAATTCCAAAATTTCACAGCTTTGGTGTGTAAGCTTTTTTGTCCTTGTCAGTCAGAATCTCCCAGGAGCCCTGAAATGTGAAGACAAGTAAACTGTGTCCATCTTTCCGTCTAGTCAGCAAGACTCTGTGTAGTTTTCAATATTATATTAAGCCTGTATAAATTTATGAGAAGTATTAAAGTTTCCACTTGAAATGAATTGGACATGTCATAAACTGCCGCCACATTTCTGAACTGTTCTTCTGATGGTGGATAAATTAAAATGAAACTTGGCGTAGGTAGAAATAAACAAGGATGGCTTTGAATGATAGTGGAAGCTAGGACACGGTCAGTGTTCAGATAACTTTTTTTTTTTCCTTGCTTTCTTCTGTGAGGACAGAATAAGCAGGCAGTCCAGTATAGCCCTGAAATTGTGTTAGGTATTGCTGAAACCCAGAGCATTTGGCTGTGGTCAGAGCACGTGGAGATGGACCATTCTCCCAGCATCCAAGAACCGAAAGTGGAAATGTATTCAGTAAGCAGTAATAGGGGCAGTAGGATCCAGTTTGGAGGTAAGGTCCTAACCAGGAGCAGTAAATAATGTTGCCTATGCCACGTGAACTAAGATGTGTTTGTGTGTGCCAGGCTCAATAGCAGGGTTCTGCAGCATCAAATCTGAGATTTAACCAGTGTATTTCCATTTTGAAGAATTGTAAGATAAATCTGAGATTGGGCTGAAATGGATGCCTTTGGGGTGATTCAGCCAGAGATAGGGAGCCCTGAACCCAGTTCCCCACTCACACCCTCAGTGTCCAAATGCCTGGTGCAGCTGACAAAGCCCATCAGATAACCTGGTTCACAGGTTTAACCTGAACTGCACTCCATGGGCTGGGCCACAATGCTCAACATAGGCATTAGGTACAATTTAGGATGCTTGAGGGTATCCAGGGCATCTGTAGGGACTAGCAGATACTATAGAGACGTGTGGGAAGCCTGTGCCCTTTTGGGAAGGTGGTTGGGTGCCAAGTGAGAAGCTGCAGGGACTCTTTAGTGGCCCTCAACTCTGCTCTTTAACGCTTCTTCACCTTGTTCTCACTCTGCTGGAAAAGGAGTTGAGGCTCCTTGCTGAAATGGAGACACCTCAGCGTAGGCGTCCCAATGAAGGACTCAGCTCTTGGTTGTTTCTGCAGATGCAGAATAATGTGTATTTATGAAGAGAGAGATCACTGAATTTAAATAGCAAAGTTCCTTAGAAATGCTAGATGGTAGCAAAATTGCTTGTAGATTGTAATACAAGAGAAGGTTAAAGATTCTTCTATCAAGAAAGAAGGAAATAAGTTTGTGGCTGGGTAACGTACCTGCAGTACATCTCAGACTCTGAGTGGCTAGTAATAAGAAATTTGAGCATGGGAAGTGATCAGAAAACTCCTATTAGTCAAAAATTGAGTTGGTGAACTTCTTCAAGTGCTGACCAAGAGTTGAAGCACGTTATTAATACTGTAAATGATTACTTTTTAGAGCAGCAAGTCTTGGTGCTTGGAAGAGGGAGCTATAGTATTACTGGAAGATTACCAACTAAATTATTTTCCTTTCAGAGAGCAACCTTCTGAATAGTATCTATTGAGATTGAGTAATGAGAATATATATTCCTTCTTCCTTCAAGATCTCAGAGAGAAAACAAGATAGACTCTTGATTGGACAATGTCAAATTGTCAAAGAAGATATGGAGTAAATCTTTATTCTTTAGTTTAAAAAGTCAAGCATGTCACTTCCCTGATTATCACATTTTTTTTAGCATATTGTTCCTTTTAAATTGCAAGCAGAGACAAGTGCTGAACATGGTTACAGGAGTACAACAGAGCAACAGTGACAGTACAGGTTTTTGTTGTAACTGAATGTAACGTTCACAGGATAGAGTAGCTGCAAGAAATTTTTAAAGGGCGGATGTTGGATATCTAATGAAAACATTTCTCAGCATGCTAAATTGCAAAGATTTATGTGTGTGTACATAAGTAAGTTTTTATGGAGTGTAGTGGAGCTTAAGAGGCAATTTAGTAAATTGAATTAAAAATACATATGCTTTTGATGATTTTCTGATAGGGAGACAATAAAATATGAATAGGCAAATAATCCTAAACTAGGAGCATTTATAATATCCTATGCTGGGAACTTGCAGGTATACAGAAATCATTTACACAAAGTACCAGTAAAATACAAACAAGAGGGGAAAAAAAATCAAAAACAGGAGGAAAAACCATAAATACAATCAAATGCTTAAAGGGAGTAGATGAAGTCTGCTGAACTTGCAGAGATTTAATTAACTCTTTGCCCTTCTGTGCAGTAGGAAGACTGTAGGGACTTTCCTATTCCAAACGCACGTTCTGTGCAAGGTCAGGGAATGGCCTTGGCAGAGAGAAATATCTGAGGAAGAAGTGTCATAAAGCAGCAGAAAAGCAGAGTAATAAAGCGGAGGGTGAATGGTATTTACCCTTTGGAAACCTCGGAGAGAAGGCGTGAAGCAGAACAGCAGACAACCTGGGTATTGTGCAGCAGGACAGCGCTTGGAGATGGGAGGGCTTGTAATGACTTTCTTTTAAATAGATAATAATGAGGGCCTAAGAAATAGTTGGGGAAACGTAACCTCAGCATGAGCGTGGCTTAAAGTCACAAATAAAACCCATTTTCCATGTCTGGGGGGGACTATTAGGGAAAATCAGTAAATATAATAAATAGGAAATACTTATTCATAACTGTTCCCCCAAAGAAATTCCTGCTTATTTAGGGGAAAAAATTTTACTCCTCAGCAGAAACTGATTTTGGGATGCCCTTAGGACTTATATTTGATCTAGTGCTATTTATTATCGTGGTGTCTTTCTTGTGGTTGGGATTTTTGTGGAAGTAGTGACTGTGAGCCCTTCACCAGCCTTTCTGTGCTGCTTGCACTGTTCTGGGACCCAGGAGGACCCAAGTGGCAGCATCGCTGCAGCTCACAGAATTCCCTCTTGAGGTACAAAATGTTTCTTTCCAGTGATTTTTTTTTCCCCACTCACAGCGTGACCATCTTGATGCGAAGTGCGGGATGAATTAGCTCACATGCACTACTTCTGTGAGAAGCCTCCATACACCCGGATCGCTCCAGCAGCTTTCTGCTTGCCTGCGCTTTCTGTGTTCACGGATATTAAAAATGTGCTTTCTAAACCAGCTGCTTGATCAGCCCTTCCAGATTACAGCTCCGTTTTCATCTGCTTCAAATAAAATTAGCCTCTTTTTACAGCTTGCTAAAAATAGTCATTTCTTTACAGCCTCAGGACATGGTGACTCATGTGATAGCGAAGAGGAAGAAACTTTATTTCTCTAAACTTCAGCCTCCAGCAGGAAAGCTGCTGCAGGCCGGCCTTGCTCCCAGCTACCACATGTGGCTCAGGGCCTTGCTGTCAGCCAAGGGGCTCCGGCTGCCCTGTCCTCACCGCCATGTCCCAGTGTCTCCTTGGTTCCTGAGGGAAGGTGTGAGGCCACCACGGTAACTAAAGTAAACCTTCGAGATGATAGAATCACAGAAGGAATGAGGTTGGAAGGGACCTCTGGGTCCATCTGGTCCAACCCCTGCTCAAGCAGGGACACCCAGAGCAGGCTGCCCAGCACCATGTCCATGAGGTTTTGAAGATCTCCAAGGAGGAGACTCCACAGCTTCTCTGGGCAACCTGTGCCAGTGCTCCATCACAGCACAGAAGTGCTGCCTGGTGGTCAGAGGGAGCTTCCTGGGTGCCAGTTTGTGCCCATTGCCTCTTGTCCTGTCACAAGGTACAGCTTTTGGCTTTGGGGTGCTTTGGCAGAACACATCCAAGGAGGAAGATGTTTCTCACTGCTGAGTGCAAATTAGACATTCACATGGAAAATAGTTCCGCTTCACAATCCTTAAATTCCCAATATTTGGCTCGTGACACTGTTCCAAGTACAGCTTAAGGACAGAAAGCAAGTCATGGATAAAATTTCCTCAGGGCTGACACAGAGGTTTGTCTGTCCATCACACCGCAGCGTGCTGCTGTGGAGGTTGCACCTTGGCGTGCAGTGGGCTCCCTCTGCCAGTAACCTTCCTTGGCCTGCTTCTCTCTGCTTATATTTAAAGCTCTTCGTTATCATTCTCTTTCCTAATCAGCACCCCCAGAAAAGACTCTTCATGTAAATGGAGTTGGTTGCAAACCTTTTGAGATCACTTATTCATACTCCAGCAACGCGTTGATGGAGGAACACGAAGCAGAAATGGCTTGTGGACGTGCGTATGGTATTTCAGTTGCTGAGCAACCTGTTCCTTGGTTCAGTCATTTAGCATAAGAATCCAATTTCAAATAAGATATTTGGGACCCTGCGTGACTTAGTATGCACCAGCCAGCGTAACCTGCAAGGACGAGTTGAGCAGGAAATCGAAGCAGCTTTCTTGGGAAACAAAAAAAAAAGTTTTGTGAGAACTTCTCATAATGAAGGACCGTATATCTAAACCATTGCTTTCTAATTCCCGTGTGTAGCTTTTCATGTTTGAGTCCTTGGGTAGGTCTTAGATCCCTGCTCCATATACAGCATGCCCAGGAGCAGTGGTTTTTATCTACACTTCGACAAAGACAACGTTATCTTACTGAGTGCTTGCAAACTTCCCGTGTTTTTATTAATAGCATCCTAAGAACAAGCTCGTTTTAACTCGTTTTAGTAAACCAGAAGCTTTGGCATGAAGGCAAAATAAACTTTTCCGCTGGTGGAAGCGAATAGTATACACCTCCAGTAACTTGCCTGAAGGGTTGAGGCAGCCATGTTGAATGGGGAACGTAGGGGGTGGAGGCCATAGCCCACCAAAAGTGGGATAATAATGCTGCTTTTTGCCCCAGTCTGGCCTAGATGGGCAGCTGGGCAGAGCGGGGTATAATTCAGTGAGCATACTGGCGGAAGCAGTGGTTCAGCTCTGCTTTCGATGTGCCCTTATGCCAAAGGCTAAAGGTTTGCAGCTGTCCAAGTCATCTCCCTCACACATGCTGTTTCCTCCAGATATTTGGTATGAATTGAAGGCTTTCAAAGTCTAATATCCAAATAACCCTCCTAAAACAACAAATACACAACATTCAAAGTAATTCGGAAAAGATTTCTTTTTTTGAAGGGTGATAAAGGTGGACTGCTAGCAGAATTGTACGTATCCGAGCCTCGAACAGCTATGTGGAGAAGGGGTTGCACGGGCAGTTATCTAGTCCCTGTACTTTTTTCATGACTTCAGACTGCATATACGTGATTCATAAGGAGTATGTTGCAGTGCCGTAGGGCTGTGACAGCAGGCAGTGGTCACAGTGAGTTGTCTCCTTGTTTTTATGCAGTGGATTCAGCTCATTTCAGAAAATAAGTGAAAGCACGCATGAGTACATTCTTCATCATTTAACAGCTAATTATTCCAAAGTAACAAATTTAATTGTTGAGAGAGTTTGTTTTGGAACATCTTTCCTGAATAATCACTGCTGGTTTTTGCATGTTTTTTCATAATCTAATTTTAAAAAGGACAGGATGTTTTTAAGACACAAAGCAGTTGTTACGCATTTCTAGCATCTTCATGTTCCTGTGTGGAAATCGGTGGCACGCTCGCTCTCAGAGCCACGCTGGTCTTTGTGTACGTGGCCATTAAACGTAAGCCTGCCTGGTAGAGTCATTGAGGTATTTAAGGGTCATTTGTTATGGAAAACCTCAGACTTTTACGTTAGGGGCATGAAATATTTGGCATGCAAATCTGATACTGCTGTTGATGGGTAACTTATTAAGAGTCGCTTGCACTGCATTGTCATTAGTGACCTTAGAAAAATGCGCAGCGACAGTTTCCAGATATGTGGAATATAGCTGGAAAGAGGAAAAGAAGGAAGGCAAGAAGTAGCTGTTTTAAATTACTGCAAGGGGAATTTAGATGAGACATTAGGAAAACTTTGTGGTGATCAGAGGAGTTAGTCACTGAGCTGAGAAACCTGGGGAGACAGAGGAACCGCTGTCTCAGGGTCTTCAGGAGCACG
Organism: Anser cygnoides; assembly: GCF_040182565.1. Taxonomy (NCBI): domain Eukaryota; kingdom Metazoa; phylum Chordata; class Aves; order Anseriformes; family Anatidae; genus Anser; species Anser cygnoides. The sequence goes on from NC_089873.1 coordinate 200,562,781, forward strand.
TTAGATGGATGTTGGTCAGGAGTGATGCTGGAAGGGCTCCTCTTCCCTCCAGGTGGGTCAGAGAGGCAGGAAACCTCTCCAGGTCCCTTCTCACCTTCTCTCTGTCAATGGCAGCAGTGTGAAAGCCTCCATAGTTTTTCTTAGTTCAATTTTGTATCCCTGATAAATCAAAAAGTACTCTGGCTCTTGTTACACTGCCTGCCTATCATGTGCTTAAAATAACATCATCAAAGGGAATTTAATAATTTTTAGGCTCTGGCCATTTTTCTAGCTGTGGTTGGCACATCAAGATCTGTATTGCATGTTTTATCCTTTCCTGGGCTTGGCAGCTGAGCAACGTAGTCTTTTTGTCTTTTGCTTTGGAAGGAGTCTTTAACTGGGTCTTGCTGGTGCATATGTGGGGGGGGAATGGGCTTTTCGAGACGGGATTTGGCACACAAAGTGCTTGTACACTTCTAAACACTTAGAATCTAATTAGATTCTCATAATGAAAAAACAACTTTTTGATTATAATTTCCCAAGTGTGGGCTTTGTGCACATAGTGGTGGTGATAGTTTTTTTTTCCTCCCCTCTGCTTTCAGAACTTCAATCTAGTAAATTGCCAGTTTTAGCATTGTGCCACATTTTTGATTGCTGTTGTCCACGTATCTTTAACCCAACCTATAAAATAATCAGGATCAAATTTTTATTATTTTTTTTGTCTTGTCCCTTGCCAAAATTCATACAGTTCTTTCGAGCAAAACACGGGAGACGCAAAGGCATCGTGGTGTGATGACTTCACCTGTTCACTGGGCTGTAAAACATGCAGGTGGCCTTGGGAAGAGAACCAAGTCAAGGCCTTTAAGATCTAATCTTGCAAGATAAGGCGAGTTAATGTGTTATTCCTCATGCTGATAGAATTATGTGTCTGTTTTGCAGGAAAAAAGAGTCCAAGTCTCTCCACCGTTAACAAGAGGACCAAGTGCCTTTATACCAGAGAACGAAGTAAGTTTGAGCTGAGCTGGTTGTGTGGAAGCTTTTTTTTTTTTTTTAATGGAAACACTGGAGGGCAGTTTTACGGCTTGCTTGCCCAGTGGTAAATACCTGGATGAGTCCCGTTGTCAGCACAAGCAATGGTTTATCCAGAGCAAGCTCCAGTGGATAAGAACCGTGCTGTCCTTTCATATGAGTACTGCCAGTGGTCTTGCTCTCAGTTGTCCACGCTCCCTGAGACAGCTGTGAGTGCTGGCTCTGCTCTTTTTGTGGGGGATGATCAGTTCTTATTCCTAATGTCAGGCCTGAGGGGAGACCTACCCGGTACTGCAGCGGTACGGTTATATAGCTCTCAGGGCAGTCTCTGACCTTCAGTCTGAGTGAACCTAAAAATATGACTAACTTCTTAGACTATAACTGCGGCTCTTTAAGAGGATTTATGGTCGAAAGGAACAGTTTGACTTCAGACTCGAGATTTCTGTGCATGATTTAATGTTCAACTTAAGCCTTGGTTTGCACCTTGCTACAGTAAATAGAAACTTCCCTTTGCTGTAGTTGTTTTACCCTGATGTTAATCTTCCCAGAGTATTATTTATTGATTGATGAATTGTTTAGGATGGCAGACTATAAAACCAGGGCCTTTTTTGTTTTGCTTTTAAGTAGTTACTAAAGGCAGATAAGTCACATGCTAGAAGGGCCAAAAAGAAATTTTTGAAAGATAAGATATCTGTCCTTTGAGTCTCTCTCTGTTTATACACTGTGAAGACTTGAAACTAAAACCAAACGGAGTCAGTTTAAAGCCTGGCATCAAGAAACATAATGAAGCAAAAAAAGATGTCAAAATGAGCCTTGTAGACTTGAGAAAGGGGGAGCGGAATGAGTTGCAGCCAGCCAAACTTGTGAGAAGGACTTCACTTGTGTATAAAACATGAACGTGAGATGCTGAACCTCATAATGATTTGATTTTTCTCATTAAGATAATGATAACACAAAAATGAGAAAAATGAATGTAATTAAAATGTTAAAATATAACGTTTTGAGAGGATTCTTAATGAATTTATTTCACAACCAATGCACTTGGAAAAAAAGTGCTAGCTAACGGTGCACAAGGAAAGCACTGAGCCTTCAGAAGGAGTAACCTCAGCAGCTAGCAGGGGTGGAACCTCCACCTGTAGGAATAAAACAGTTAGGCAGTGTCACAAACCAATGTTAAATATTGTTCGCTTAGCAAACAACTACTTTTTTTCCCCCTATTCCTTGGCATTAAGTAATGTAGTGGATAGGAAGGATGTAGCTAGAGATTGATCACCCATTCAGCGTCTCACAAATCTTGCTAGGAACATTGCTGTTATCAAAGCCTGCTTTATTTTCATAATGAAAAGAATATGGACAGAGTCACAACAAATTAATTGTAAAGCTTCCTGTTAAAAGTGCCATGAGGCTTTACAAGCAGAATAAAAAAGTGTTTTTGTAAATCCATGGATGGTAATAAATCAGGAGGAAGTACATACACAGTATGAAGAGGATAGTAGTATAGGTGGAGATAAATCTCAGAAGCAATAATGCTGCATATTGCTGTGCCTCACATAGCAACGGCGCAGTCCTACAGGATTATATTTCAGTTCTGCCAGCAGAATTTCTTCTCAGTGGGACTGAAATGTGGAATTTTCCCAAGAAACTACTAAATGAAACAGACATATCTTGAATACCTGGAAAATAAACTTGCTTAAAAAATACAGGGGAAGCCTTAGAGTGGAATAATGGATATGTAATAGTGAGTGAGATAGAATGATCTCTAATGTATGAATAAAGTTCTGTTGGTAAAATCGTTCCTAAAGAAAACTGAAGAGGCATCATTTTTGGTACAAAACAAAGAAAAGCTGTAATAGTGAAGAGCAACACGTAAAATTTATGAGGCTGCCTGACTGTGTCTTCTCTTTCTCTCTGGGCCCACAAATTAAAACAGGGAACTGCAGTGGTGAAAAATGGAAAGGTAGTTCATGTTGTTCATGTTTCTTTGCATATAAATGAGATTTGATGGAAAAAGATTTAAAACACAGTATATTCATGAACCTATCACAAAGAAGGAAGACATACTTTAAATAAAATAGCTCGGCAAGAGCTGTGTCTTCTTGGTTTTAGGCACTTTCTATCTTCATGTGCAGTGAACTAGCTGAAATGCTTTCCCATTTCACAGCGTTTGCTAGCCTGATACTGTGCAGTTTCAGAATAGCTATTTTAGCCTTTTGCTTGTAGCTTCAATGGTGAACATGTTTAGAATGGCTGTTCTTGCTGATAAACACTGAGTAATAGCACTAATTCTGTGTCAGGGCTTGCAATTCAAGAGCTACTTACTCGTACTGCTTCATTTCATCTTGTGCCCAAGATTTGGATCGCCTGGAATAATTAATGAACAGCTTTTGTTTAAAGAAAGCGTTAAATTCCTGTTCTAAATAATACTTGAATGTTATGGATAAATTAGCATTTGATCTCCTCTTCAATTATATGAACACAGAAGTAGTAGATTGCCAGACTGTTTGTATAATTTGGTTACATAACTCCGTTCCTCTCCATTAATTTTGAAATTGTTTTTAGGGCTGAATGCTCGGGTGGTGTGTGTCTATACAGGCTGACATCCATAAAGACTTTACCTTCCGTTTAGCTTTTGCTTCCTTACAGATCTCCATACAAATTTGACTTTAAGCATCTGAGAGTTTAGCCTTTTTGGAGAGCTCTACAGAAAAATGTTTTTGTTTTTTGTAGAAACATATTAAAATAACAGAGATACAGTGTAAAGTGTTCTTCAGTTCCCCGTATACAAATAGCATCTGTATGTGCATATTCACATGCAAACAGGCACGTATATTTACATATATACATCCGGATCTCCAGAATTAGCTGCAAGTTTTTTACACAAGCAAACCTTTCATAATGCAGTATGTTTCTCTTCAGGGCTTAAAGTTGGATAAAATCTCTTTTTCTGTTAAATTTGTCCACCTTATTTTGAAGGTTATGCAAGCAAATGGTTTGGATGAACGTACTAATCTTCTTGTGGAAGAATACTCTACATCTGGTCGCCTGGACAACATCACGCAAGTCATGAGTATCCATACTCAGTACCTGGAGTCTTTCCTCCGCAGCCAGTTCTATATGTTGCGCATGGATGGGCCCCTTCCTTTGCCCTATAGGCACTACATTGCTATAATGGTATGTACCAACAGGCTATGTATTTTCTCCTGTGAACTTGACTTTCTTATTTTGGAAAAAAAAAAAAAAAAAAAGGAAAAAGGAAGACTTAGAAAGAAGAGACCAGTGTGATATTTTGACAGGGTGTGAATTTTTCGGGTTGATTTTTATCAGAATAAAGCATGCCGTGCTATAAGGTTTTCAGTGAGAAGGGAGATGGGCAAAGTGTACATTCCTTGGAGGGATGCACTTCTCACATGCCCATGAGAGTGAGGTTTTACAAAGAGCTGTTAAAACTCTGTCACCTTACTTCTGGGCATTTAACCATCAGCGCACAGCAGCAGGGTGAGATGCAACTGTCTGAAGTCACAACAAATTCCAGGTGGGCGCGTGGAAAACGGTTCTTACCATGAGGATGCTCAGACATTGCAGCGAGGACCAAGAGAGGCTGTGTGATCTCCAAGGATGGACATTTTGTCTGGACAAGGCTCTGAGCAACCCGATCCAAGTCATCCGTACTCTATGATGAGGTTGGAGCAGACGTTCTCTAGAGATGCCTTCCAACCTCAATTAGATTTTGTGATTCAGAGTAATCCACTTAGTCCTAGTGGAGAACCCTCCCTCCAGTGTAGAGCTTTACAATATAAAACATGGCCTTTTGCAACTAAATTTATTTTTGTTTTGTGTTAATATCCTGCTTCCACCTGCAACAAAACCAGATTACATGCTAATGTGCTGACCTTTTCCCTCTGTGTTTAATTATTTTAGGCAGCTGCCAGACATCAGTGTTCCTACCTAATAAATATGCACGTTGATGAGTTTTTGAAGACTGGCGGGATTGCAGAATGGTTGAACGGTTTAGAATACATTCCCCAAAGACTGAAAAATCTGAACGAAATAAACAAACTCCTTGCACACCGACCCTGGCTGATCACAAAAGAGCACATTCAGGTACCTGTTAAATCGTGCCTTGTAATAGCAGTAAATGTCCAATAGTGAGAACTGCTAAGAACTACTCTAGTGTCGGGTTAGGCTTCATTACCTTGAGTTAAAAAATTCAGGGAAGTACTAGAGCATTGAATAAGCCAATAAATTCTTCTTTGTGACAAAGGCATCAAGATTTATTTTTTAGGAATGGCATTGACTATGATAACCCCAATAGAAAAGAGATAATATATTAGGTTTCTCTTTTTTTATCTAGTGAGAGTTTGTGTGCAAGAGGAATACAGTGTTATTGGAGGAAAGGAATTGATCACTTTTAAAAATACATATAGCATTCTTATACAAAAGCTGGGGCCAAAATAAATTTTATATTTACACTTTTTTTATTCTCATTTCAGAAACTTGTCAAGACTGGGGAAAATAATTGGTCTCTTCCTGAACTGGTGCATGCTGTTGTCCTGTTGGCACATTATCATGCCTTGGCAAGTTTTGTATTTGGTAGTGGCATTAATCCAGAGAGAGATCCGGATACATCTAATGGAGTCAGACTTATAGCAGTCAACAACTTCTGTGTCTGTGATCTTGCCAATGACAACAACATAGAAAATGCATCCCTCACAAGTAGCAACTTTGGGGTTAGTGTTGCAAGAAGGTTCTTTTGCTTGCCTCTGTTTTGCATTAGAAAGCTTTCTTCCATTCTTTCCTGTTTGAATTTCAGGGTAGCTTGAAAGTTTTTGTCTACTTTACTGGAATGCTTGGGTCTGGTAACTCTTACATTAGCTACAACAGCTTGCCGTGTAATCCATTTCAAAACCACAGTGAAATGGAGGATGATAGTCAGAGTAATGTGATTTTAATAGCTAATCTCACAACCCATTGAGCAAGACTAAAACTTTGCTTCCAGTTGAAAGCTTAAAGTCCCAGTGTCTGCAGATAGTGTATCACTGACTGGAGCATTGTGTCATCCGTGTTCTTATCGTGTGGAATGAAAGAAGAAATGGGGGAAAAAAAAAACAGAGGTCACAATATTCATTTTGACTTCAAGGCCTTCAATCACAAAACAGGTCAATTTTGAGGCGTTTCCATGTAGATGAGAGGAAATGTCTGAAATAAAATGGCTTTGTTTTTCATGCGGGTGTTCTGGTCTTGAATCAACCAACAGAGGACTTTGATTACTAGCTAATTAACTTAAATGTGGATTTTTTTCTGAAAGCGCCTTTGAAGAAAAGTCCTTGAATTAATACCGATTGCTGAATTAGCCTCATCTCCTTTGATGGAAGATAGGGATTATGAGCAGAGTCACTAGATACATTTGTAAAAATTAGCAGGCAGCTTACAGCGTGAGCATGTGATCCATCAGTTCAATTACTGCATCTGAGGTTTCTGGGTTGCAGGACACGCTAGCTTAAATCACTGGGATGTCTTATTCTGCATTTGTAGCGGGCAAAAGGCTGCTGCAGACTGCGTGCTGCTTGTTAAGCAGTGAATGGTACACAATAAAGCATTTATATCTGTGAGCAGAAGAGCAGAATCAAAAGGAGAAGATGGAAAAGGAAGACCTAACAATTTACCTTATGAAAAATGTGAATGGCAAATAGAGATCACAGAGCCCGAACTTTGATGTATTTCTAGTAAAGAGGCCTGTTTTCTGCACAAAAGCAAGAAAAAAAAAGTCTACACGATGGTTGTTTTGAGTACATGTAATGAAAGTAAATGAAAAGAAAAAGAAAATGCTGATTTTCTGTCTCAGGTTGTGTTCCTGTATTGCAGTGTTGTGCTGTATCTCTTCAGTAAGGTCCTTAGCATTACCAGTGTACTGAATAAAGGTACCTTCAAGTTAAAAATTGTTTTCTGATACACATGGGGCACGTAAATGGATTTTCCCAAGCAGTCTTTGTGGTGGAACGTATGTTTTAAGCGGTTTACACATTCAAACACCACCCCTTTTGCTGTTTATCTTGCTGCAGTAGTGTAGCGTGATAGATGAGAGTAACACCACCTCCCTTCTTCTGACTTTCTGACAGCTGTTTGTCTGTGCTCTCTGTGACAAAACGCATTCTGGCTTGAATTCTTATGTTTGCTGCTATCTTTTTTTTTTGTTTTTTTTTGAGAACGTTCATTGTTGAGCATGAAATCTGAAGATGACACATGTTGTCTATCTTCTAATTTTGCAGAATGTCATGGTGTTTTTGCAGATTGCCGATTCTTTAAGCGAGCTGGAGGCCTTAATGGAGAGGATGAAGAGGCTACAAGAAGATAAAGAGGATGAAGAAGCCTCTCAGGAAGAAATGGACACTCGCTTTGAGAAGGAAAAGAAGGAGAGCCTGCTAGTAATTAGTGGAGGTATTTGTGCTTTTCCAGTTCTGTTTTGTTTGTGCTTTGCAAGAACTAAACACTGACTCCAGTTCAATGACTACAACTCCTTCTGTCCATTTTTTTATTCTGTCTCTTGGCTTAGTAAGGATACAGTAAGAGTGACCTGCTTCATCTCCTTTACATTTCTTGATGGGCAAATACCAACATCCATTTTGTTTCTTGAAATTTAGCTTTTCTGTGTTAAAAAAAAAAAAAAAAAAAAGAAAAAAAAAGCCTGAGAAGCCTGTAGACTTCTTTAAGAAGGTGTGTGTAAATTCCTCTTTCCTTGTGTGCTCTGTATATTCAAATTAATTCATTCATGCCTGGAAAGCACATCAACGAATCGACGACTTGCTGTTTTGAGCGATCATACTGCTGTGCTTTTCCATTACCTGTACTATGTCAGAGATTTCTTAGCATTCAGTTTATTCTTAAGTATTGTTCAAAATTCTGAGCCAAAAGATTCTTTTCCAGTGTTTTTCATACACTCTGAAGGCCTTCATCTCTAACAAACCATGCAATGAAATGTTTCATACAGCCAGCAAGTTGTTTTTTCCAAAGAAATTGTTTCAACCAATATTTTTAATCCAATCAGAATCTCAGATCATCTCCTCATATTAGAGGTTACCTGAAGCTCGTAGTTTTTATCTTCTTAAAAAATGACCCATAAAATGCCACTTATCACATGAACACTGTTCTTTGTGATATTGGGGCATCAATCTGTGTTATTAGTAGCTTCAGAGAAAATCTAGTAAGAAAGTTGAAGCTACACACTATGGGTTAATCAAATCTTGTTATTCAGACCATAAGCCAGACCAAACACGTTTGAAGGTATTAAAGTTTTTGTGCACCAACCCCAAAAGGGAGGAAGAACGTGCTATGAATCAGCGAAGATTGTTTTGTGGATTACTAAGTATTAGTAAAATCTCTGAAAGAAAACCCATCCAGCAACATCATTGTTGGATTTTTTTAAAATTGGCATTGTCCATTTTCAGTCTGCTTTAATTTGGTCAGACAGTCTCAGTGTTGTAGTTAAACCAACGCTCATTGCGGTTCCGTTATCAAATCAGGACTTCCCTGAGTCTGCAACGTCAAGCTTAGAGGCACGAGGTGTTGTTTGGGCCAGGAGGGTTTTGTTGATGTGGTTGCTGATAGCCTTGTTGACTTTCCTCCCTTTTTTTTTTTTCCTTTTGCTGAGTTTGAGCCCAGGAGTCTGTATGCGTTGTGCCTTTACCCCTCCATGAAATCCAGCCATTGCCAGGGGAGAGGAGTGTGTGCGTGCAGGTTTTTCATTCTTCACTGAGGACTCACTGTAGCAGATGCTGTGCAAGCTTCTTCCTACGCAGTTATGTTTTGATTGTTTAATGAGGCAAGGAGGAGATAAAGCACTTCTGCAATTCTTAGATTAACTGACTTTTTAAGGTGCTAACAGTGGACATATGGCAACTGTTCTGTCGATGCATGTGGAAGCAAGCCAGGGTTTTAACATCAGGGTCAAATGCAGTCAGCTATGCAGTAGTCAACTTCTGCGAAGGTAGTTACACAATCGAGCCACCTGTTTATTCAGGAGGGAAAGATTGATTACTGATAGAAAACCTGCGCTTGCTTAGTGACACGTTTTGGAGCTCTTTGAAGATGCTTAGTTACTAGAGCTTCTGGCGAAATTTCAGCCTGATGTTCTGTAGACCTCTTTGCTTTCATGTAATTTTTCGTTGATATTTACAAGCAGAGCGTGGCGTTGCTTTCTTGTTGCTCATATTCTGGGTTACAGAACAGAGCTGGTGTAATTCTGGACACCATACCTGCTCAGCATAACAATCACGTTGTCAAGGGTACGGTTTTTCTATTTCTTATCCTAGCATAATAACTTTTCTAACAAGACTCATCTTGCCTGATTTAGGATATGACTCTGTGATATCTAGCCTTCTTCAGGAGTCAACAGAGAGAGGAGCACACCTCCAGAAATACAGACTATTTTGCAGAAATATCTTAGATGTCTGGTGTAGGCTGACATTTAGTTGGCTTGATGAAAAGGATGGATCCCATACAAGTAGATTGGGATTGATTTTTTTCCTTCCTTCATACCTTTCTTTTCCTTTGCACAATTTTTTTAGTTGTTCTCTAGTCCAGCAGTAGAACGGTAGTTGGAAGTCAGTACTAACTCCTGTGCTTGCCTAAAGCAAAGCGTTTTGCTTTTTTTTTTTTTTTTTTTTTTCCTACAGCATTTGACGATGAAATAGTTTCCACAGATGTCTCCCGCTATATTGAAGATCCTGGGTTTGGGTACAAAGACTTCGCAAGGCGAGGAGAAGACCATCTGCCAACATTCAGAGCTCAGGTAACATCTCTTTAAAGTGCATCACTCAAAGAGTGTATGTATATGTCATTACAGGACAGAGTGTAAAGTAGTTGTAGTGGGACGTGTTTGTTGCATGTGCTTTTCCTTGCTGTGGTCCATTAAATAACTTGCAAGCTTCTATAAATTTACCAGGGAAGAGTCTTTTACTATTCATAAATCTCAAACAAGGGGATATTTAGCTTTCAGTCTCGTTCTAGGAGACTCGTTACCAGGATTAATATTTGAAAACTGTAAAGCACATCAATCAGTATGGAATGAAACTGAAAGAAAAGAAAGAATTTTTTTCTGTCCCTCCAAATGTGAAAAAAAAACCTGTAGGAAGAACACCTTATTCCTGCCATTTTTATCAGGTGTTCTCTGTCCCGTGGTTATCAATAAATAGTTGCATATATGTCTGTGAGAGCAGTTCAGTGAGTCATTCCTATGTACACACCGTATCACTGGACTTTGAATGTCTGGAAAGAAAAGAAATATGATTACTTTTATTTACTTATTATGATTAAATATGATTACTGCAACACTGAAGTTTTTGGTTCTTCATGAATACATACATATTTTAATGCTGTTGAAAGAGTTGTCCTTTTGTTTATACATTGTCTCACACGTTGGCATCTTCATCCATGACCAGAGTCACAAACCTCTTCATAATATGTAACATCAGGGACGCTCTAGGTAATTCTGTTCCAGGTTATAGAGCAGATTAGTCAGCAGTTAAAGATAAATTGTAAATAATGGAGTAAATCTTAAACCAAAAGTGAGAACTTCAAGTAAAATACATTAGGTTCAGGAAAACTCGATGGTCAGAGGACGTATCTAAGGCTGAAAAATGAAGAATCTGTGATCACTTTCAGGAAATGTATTTATCTATATAGCAGCCGTTGCTGATCTGGATAATTTACTCTGTGGTCTTTATATGAGCCTGAGGTAGGTAGATATTGCCAAAAAGAGAAAGGCAGAGTCAGAGCCTGTAAATCAATGCTGCTTAACTACTTTAGGAGCAGCAGGCTCCCATGGAAAAAAGCTCAGCAGAAGTTGAAATTGGAACTAAAATGTCTCTGCTCTTAAATAAACAGAACAGCTTCTGGCCTCCATTCAGAGGAGTCACCTTAGTGATTTAACTTTATTAGTATGTCCTACTCTCGACCAGTGAGATGTGTATACCCCCAGCCTCCCAGATGCTCTGCTATTAATGTTGCTTAAATTGAAGTAGCATCCCAAAACTCTGCAATAAATTCAATCCTTAGTCTGTTGAAGCAAGACTATCGTTTGTCTCTGCGCGTTTAAATTCAGCAATAGGAAAAGGTATTTCACGCACAACAGAATGTCTTTCAACTTTTTGGTTTTCCTTTTCCATGGTCGGTATGAATCAACTATGTTGTTAGCAAACACTGCTTTCCCCATCCTGGGGCTTCTGTTTTCAGGGGCTTTTATGATGCCCCCTGAGTGTCCTGCACACCTTTGCAGGGCTGGTAGATCCGGCGTATCTCACAAGCTTTTTATGGTAGTTTGGACCAGCAGCTGAGAGCCAGATGTGATGTTGTGGGGCATTTCAGATGTCACTCAATTCCTCTTTTAAGCAGCTGAATGTTGTCCTTGATAATATTCCCCACAATCCTAAGCAATTGGGTTCAGTCCAACAGATGAGCTCTGTAACACGTGGGTAAGAGCCTTGGCCCACGGGTACTTCTTGAAAACAGTCTTACGCAGAAAAAGACATGGAGATCATAGAATCACAGAATGGTTTGGGTTGGAAGAGACCATAAAGCCCACCCAGTTCCACCCCCCTGCCATGGGCAGGGACACCTCCCACCAGCCCAGGTTGCCCAAAGCCCCATCCAGCCTGGCCTTGAGCACCTCCAGGGATGGGGCATCCACAAAAAAAAGCAGGCAAACATGAGATGATGCCCTTGGTTGTAACGAGGGTATGTGGCTGAGGGATTGAACACTTGCCAAGGATGTGGGCAAACTAACACGTTTTGTGTAACTGCAGCGTGGAGAGTGCTTGTGTGCTGCTCTGAAGCAGGGTCATTCTCCTCTGCTGTTGATGCCATGCCACCGCTTTGCAAAGATTTCCCATTCCTGATGTGAGCAGGTGTGTTTTTTCCTTTGCAGTCCAGGTGCTTGTTTAAAACCAAAGCATCCTGGATTTTATTACTTTGTTCAAGGACTTTTCAGCACTTTACCAAATGTCCGTCCTGGGTGAAAGCACATATTCCACCTCTTCTTAAAGTGAAGCATCAAAGCCTCCAAGAGGAATACATCTGGAAACTTACAAGCCCATCCCACTCAGAATGACACCGGTCAAATCAGCAGAGCAAAAAGTGGAAAATTGCCTCAACACTTCAGAATAAGCTTGTTTTTTTTTTTCTCATGTAGGCTAGTGATGTGTTGTTGCGATGTGACATTCACTGCCAGGAAACCTGGGGGAATGGAGAAGGTGATATAAATGAAGGATTCAAAATACAAATTCTTTGAGGAGAGCAAAGTTACAACTAGTATACAACAAAAACTATTGAGCTATAGAGAGGATCGAGTAGGAACTTCACTTCACTTGTGTATTTATATGTTTCTTTCCTCTCCTGCAGGACTATACTTGGGAAAATCATGGCTTTTCCCTTGTAAACAGGCTTTATTCTGATATTGGGCATCTCCTTGATGAGAAGTTTCGGATGGTGTATAACCTCACGTATAACACTATGGCAACACATGAAGATGTTGATACAACTACTCTTAGAAGAGCTTTATTTAACTATGTCCACTGTATGTACGGAATCAGGTATGGGAGAAAACCCCCTGGCTAAGGAGTGCATTTAAAACTGTGGAAACACCAAATGAAAAATTAACTAATTAACTATGTGAGAAGTTAGACTTAGACTTAGACTCCAATTTAAACATGGAGGTAGTAGCTCAGTTTGAACGTTAGAGTGGTGGGTTTTTTGCTGTTACATCAGTACAGCTTTCACTTCCAGTGAAGAAAATGAGTATGAATCAGGATGGAAGTTGTTACAGAAATGTCTTCCCTGAAGCAAGTCTGTGTTCAGGAAAAAATAGGATCCCAGTACTAAGCCTTTCCTCTGTTAGCAGGTTTTATTCCAGCTTATATAACAAATGCTTAAGAAATTAATGCTACAAAAGACCGTGCTTTTAAAAACTTATATCCAACAGAGTGATTGCCTGTATTCTTTAGGTATGATGACTATGATTATGGAGAAGTTAATCAGCTACTTGAACGCAGCCTGAAGGTTTACATAAAGACAGTGACCTGCTACCCGGAGAGAACTACCAAGCGCATGTACGATAGTTACTGGCGTCAGTTCAAGCACTCGGAGAAGGTATGTGTTTCATAGCCAGACTGGCTTCACAGAGACCCATGCGTGGTTTAAAAATGAAAAAATTTAGACTCCTAAAAATGGCTGTATCTGTCACATTGCTTTTAACGAGAGAACAAGCGAGGTTAATTTAATTCATTAAATATCAATCTTACAAAAATACTTCTTAGTGTACTGGAAATACCGATTCTTCTCTTTTTTATTTTGAGTGACTTCTCTGTAAAATTGAACTGATAGCTGTAATAGAAAAGTGGATAAACTTGGGAATACAGAAGCAGTTAACCATGCCGATACTTTGGATGTGTGGATCAAAAAAGAGCTTATTCCATACAAATACAATCTTCGTGGTGTTTTTCATCAATAAAAATGTCAGCGTGTCTTCAGATATCTAAATTAAATGCTTCCTGACAAGGGTTTGGTGTTCATGTGCCTGCTAGCCTGTCTGGCATATGAACTGTTCCTTGTTCTGTGCTCCTGCGTGGTGATCACAGGTGGTAGTAAACAAGACAAAATATAATTCATGAAGAATGAGTACCATTAGGATACAGAAGTGGTTTTGTTGGGACTTCTGGGATGGAAGATTTCTTAAAGCAGGTGAGGGTAGTTCCTTGCAGTCCTACAACGTTGTCTGGTGTTGGACAGGTTTCCCGAAAGGAACAGGAGCCTTGCAGCAGGGTACAGGGAGAAATTACATGATTTCATGCCACATTACTAAAGGTTACAAATGTTAGCATAAATGAATAAATGATGTTGCATTCCAAGGTAAATTAAATGTCTGATTTAATTTTAACAGGTTCACGTAAATCTACTTCTAATGGAAGCTCGTATGCAAGCAGAACTTCTGTATGCCCTTCGTGCCATAACTCGTCACTTAACCTGAAGCAGTCACTGGGAGGGAGTAAAGGAATTTTTACCGAGTATGTAAAGACCTTTTGAAATAGATACACACCAGAAGCTGTTTGTGATGTAGCATCAGGTTATTCAAATTCTCTAGTGTCAAAGTTTAGCCGTGTTTCTTGACGGCTGTAATGTGCAATGACGTGTTTTATTTTCTTGATGCTTAACATTACTAATGATAACGAAAGTAACACTGAGGAGCACTACTCTGCATTGTTTCCGGTTGGATTTCTGCACAGTGGTCAGAATCCTAAAACTCTTTTTATTATATTCGATTCTAGCGCTTTGTTCTTTAAGCACCGGAGTGAAGTGCTTAGAGACTTCTTTTCCAAGCAATCATTTTTCAGATTAGTGGAGTCCACCAGAAGATCGGTTCTGCCTGTTCCGAGAACGTACCACCTTGTCATAACTCTGACAGAGACGCACACGCTGTGTTGCATTGAATTGCCCACTGGATTCTTCTGTGTCTCCTGGAGACTGCTTGCCAGTCACTGTCTTACTACAGCAATTGAAGGTGATGTGAAATGTGGATGCAAACGTTGACCACACTTTAATGTGAAATTAATCGTGACAAATTCTACAGCATGCTACTGAAGTGCAAAATTCATCTGCTTTATCATGCCTCTTCCCAAGAGAAGAGCCCTCACAATTTGCCATTTCAGCTACACTTACCGTGTCTCAATCATGCATAATCTTGTTCTACCGACAGTCACCCTCAGTTGTCTTTACAATATCCATGCTCATCCCATGTTGCAATTTGTTTAGTTGGCACCTATAAAGTTGATACACAGGCTGACCAAAAATAGGGTTGTGGGTTTTTTGCACTCTCTTCTTTCTCGATGTTTTAAGTAAGGAAAGTAAAGGAAGGCTAGCATATCTGTTCTTTCATATTGGATGTGTAGAAATTTATTTCCCATAACTTCTTCATAGCATGAAGTCTTAATATTCAAAGTTTAAAAGTTTCTATGCATTAGTGTGGGTGAACAAAAGAAAAGTGCAATATTTAAAAAGAAAGCAAGCTTTTTTCCCTATCGTGTCACTGCTAAAGTGTCCTTTTTATATAGCCATAAAGAAATTTTGAAACCAAATTTCTTTATTGTCTAAGGCCTAGCAGTTTTGTTTTAGTTTTTATGGCTTAAGACAACCTGATACTGAGATGCCAAAGCATCCCCAAAACAAAGCATTCTTGGACAACTGGTAATATTGGGGAAGGGAAGAAATAAGCTGCCAAAAATGTCACACTTTTGTGCTGTTTTCTGTTGCTTTTGACTAATTTTAAGAGCACAAAATGTTGATATTTATAGCTTTATTTTGTATTGCATTTAATGAACCAGTGAAGTGCCTAAAGAGATGCTTAAGCTTACCCAGTAGGATGCAAGTTGTCACTGCTTAAACTTTTGTCTGTTGGTTTGGACCTTTCATAGTACTTTGAGGAGGGTGACCTTTGTTTCTGTTGCATATGTGCAAAACTAACTGGATAGGTTTATTTTTAATATTCCATTGGATTGTAGAAGATAATACAAGATTTTTTTCCATCGATGATTTCAGAATAGTTTTTGGAAAATGGTAATATTACCAGTCATACTTTAACACTTTCCATTGACAAAATCATGGACCACTATGCTTTAAAGTTAGTTTTCTTGCCTTTTCCTGATACTTTGCTGTGACTTCGCATGTTGGATTTTTCGCTTAATCTGTCTGTTCCAGATTGGAAAGCTAAATGATTGTACACTTCTCTGCACTTTCAGACTGCAGATTCTGCATGTGAAAAACCTTTGAGGAAAAATCAGTAATTTTTTTTTTTAATTTAATGTAATGTTGGCTACTTGGAAAAGTACCCTCTAGACAGCATCAGACTGTCTTCTAGAGAGAGCACTGGGTAAAACATCAGATTTATTTATCTTGAATAGCTAACTGCAAAGATTTCTCAGAAGTGTTGAGACACTGATACGTATGAACTTAGATTAACTTTCTAAGTTGCTATAGTTCTTTTTCCTCCCTGTTGTAAATGTAGTGGCCATACGGATTGGCTTTTGTGCATAAAACAGTTCTGCTGAGAGGACTTTTCATGCAATACTTTTGCTTTTTTTTGAGTGGTGGGAACCGTACAGTACTACTTTAAATTCCTTTGCTTTGAGAATTCAAGTAGTTCTCAAGAAGCACAGTTGAGCTCTGGAAAGGGGGTGAGACTAGATTTGGGTAACTAATAGGACCGCTTAGTTTCCCTTCAGAAATGCAAAGACTCTTAGAGTAGGTTGAGTTTTATGTTTGGAAACATGAGTGCCTTTACTTCTTTCCTTATGAAATATACTTGCCAGCTCGAATGCCTTCAGAGCAAAGTACATGAGCAGATTTGAAATATAGAAACCATAAATGGATTGCTTCATAAAATTTGTAGTAAATCAGTAATAGTTTTTTTTAAAGGTGCCATATCAAGTCACATATGGCCTGCAAGACATTCCACCGTAGGAAATGTCATTGTGCAAGTAGTTTGCTATTACTTTTTTTTTCCTTTAATATTAAATGCAAACTTGAAACTTTTGGAGATATTTTCCATGTGGCATTTTTTTTTCAAAGTATTGCATTTACAGTGTAACAATTTATAGCCTAGTTTTTATACTCAAATTTATGATTTTTACTAGATGTTTGTTCAGAATAGGTCTTTAAAGTCATACAGCTATACCATATGCTTTATGCACGCTTTAGGCTCACACTGTGCCAAATGGTAATGTGCAAGTGTTCTTGGAATTTTTACATTCTTAAAGCACTCATGAATGTGAATCTTCACACTTTGATCATTCATTTTATCCTGAAGAGTACCGTAATCATTGGAAGCGTAGATACTCTCCCTCTGTTTTCCTTTATTGGAACTGATATTTACCAGCATCAATGTTAGTCCACAAAATGTGGCTGTGACCAACACACAAACAAAGTGTGCAGTCTCCTGTCTACTGACGAGAAAGCTTGTTAGGTACAAATGAACTAGCCAGCACAGGAAATGCTGTAAGTAGGGAACAGAGCTTTGAGCAGGGACAGCTTCTTATCACTGCAGAATCACTCTAAAATGTGTGTTCTGGTAGTGCACGTTCTCGCTGTGTGGAAATCGCTCCATTTTTTTGGTAATGAAGAGAAGTGAAAAAGATACCAGTTGGAGAAAGCATTTGCATTTCCCAGAATACTCCGCCTGCAGCTGATAATCACAGGAGTGTCATCACGTTGGAACAGAAACCATTTTAAACTAAGGTAGAATTTGTACGCTTAGCTACTAAAACTAGCGTTGAGGTACCCTATGAGAATTTGGGTAAGCTGCAGATGGGTTTGTATTTAAGTGTTCATAAGACTGAACTGAAACATACATACTTGGTCCCAAAAACTTGATTAAAATGAAAAGGGTGTACTTTCAGCTTTAAGAACTAGCAAATTGCCACATCAGCTCTTCCTATGCATTAAAGAAATCTTAAAGCACAGGAAAATCCATGATTATAAACAATTAGAAACCTGGTAGGCCTCTGTATAAATTTAGAACAGATTAGAACAGAACAAAAAGGAAAACATTTTGCTTCTCTCTTACTTGAGTGCAGAAGGTCAAAGCACCAGATTCTTCAGTAGTATTTTTGTTCGTAGCAATGCTGATAGATGCTTTTGTGGGATTTGGGAAAAGCAGTTAGTTGCCTGAATTTCAATGGGAATTTAAGCAGCTAGGCATTCAGCAAAACCCTACAAGGTGCCCACTTGCATTTTTGAGTCAGATTTTTAAAGATACTTAATCACCTAAATTCAATAGAATAAAAGCAGTTTCCATAGAGATTAAAGGAATAATATGTAGCAGATCCATGTGATTTGCAGCGGTTGTTAATGAAATGGGTTGTTTGGGGGACTTAATATAGACTCAGAGAAATCTTTTCAAAAGAGGTTAAACTGTAAGCCGCTGCTCTTGCAGAACAGGTTCTCGATGTTTCTCATGCATGTGTGTTTTCCATGCACATTGACATGCATTTCAGGCTCCTATTCCAGAGTTCGGGCTCCCTTTTAGAAGAGCTGGATTATTTAACCTCTGCTGGCAGAAAAGATTTATCGGGATTAGCAAGTGGATAGCTTGTGCCAGGACGAAAGTTTTGGCCAGATGGATATATTCCGAATCTTCTTGATTAAAACTGATTTTTTTTTCAGATATTTTCCTTAGGCGTTCAGATCCTTGTCCTGTAAATAAGAGGTGATGTTGCACAAAAACGGGGTGGGGGATTCATAGTAAATGAACTTTCCCAGAGCTGCTCTGAATATAAAGCTGCTAGAATTGGCTTGCCATTAACTATCATTCCAAGAGCTGGACAAAAATGTCAGTTTTCCCCATCTGAACTTCAGATTTATTCTCCCTAATGTCCCCGGCACGTGTGATTGTCTAAAGAGATGCACCCACCAGCTTTTTCACATTGGGAAGTTATAAATGAAGCTTTTTATCTCCAATCGAGAACGAATTTGACATTTCATACCTGCTGCATGGTTCATGGGTGTGGGACATGAAAGGAGCAAAGCAGCACGAGGAAACTTCAGGGGCATCTTGACCAGTGTTAATTTTTCTCTTAGAGCAAGTTTTCTTGCCACGCAGTCATGCGGCTGCTCTCTAAACACACATCAGGCCTCTCTTGCGGACATTTAACCCTTCTGCTGCTCGCTAGGGGCCAAAACTGTCGTTGTCCAGCCCGCCACCCCACATCACGCACTGCCTGTCGTCCCAGCTCACAACCCTAGCAGTCTTGCAGAGGCAGCCTCTTCACCGTAACCTCCTGAAACAGTGTTAAGTTCCTAGATTACCATTCGTTACTGAGCTCAGAGAATCTTTCTCCTGTTCAGAAACACTTAATTCCAGTATTGGGTTATTTCTGGGCAGGAAAATGCTAAATCTGGTGTAAAGTATGACACTTAGTACTTGCTTAAAACATTTAAGTAGCGATTGCTAGTAGCGTGTCATGTTCCATCGCTGGAATTACAGTAATAATCCAGTGGATCCACTAACAAAATGCTTTCTTTGGCAACACTCCCCTTGCTTGAGCCTTTTAGCTGTGCAGGCTTCTTACAGGGAATTTGTAGTGGGGAATTTCGAGACCCTCATGTGCAGAGTGGGTGGGAGAAGGGCAGGAGCCCACAGGGTCATTTTTTTTGGGGCTGCTCCTCGGGTTCCCTGTAGTCAGACAGCCTTCCGAACAAATGGGTTTGGTTTTTCATGTATTCAAGGGATAAATCCAAAGGCAGACTTGGTGGTTGCTTGAGACGTAGACACGTTTGGGTGTTCAGCAGAGCTCGTGGAAAGCGGGGATCTGAATTCTGCCCTTGTTCTCGGCCATAGTCAGAGCCAGTATTTAAGGCGCCGATGAATATACTGAAAGTGGGCGGCAGCTTGTGCTGTACGCAGCAGAAGACAACGGGCTTTCTCGGGGGGACGCAACCAGCGTAGGGGGGAGTTGGCATTTTGGCCAGTTGGAGAAGCTGCACTGTTGTGTCCCAAAGGTCCTCGTGCACGTCTGTGTGTAGGGGAGGCGGTAGGGAACACCTGCACCCAAGATTTCCTCAAAGATGAAACCCCGAGCTGCTCTGGAAAGCTTCCCTTTTCTTACTGCGGGGACGGAGGAGGGGAAGGGGGCCTTCCCCTTGCAGCTGCATAAAGCATGCTGCCGTTGAAGCACGTTGTCTCCTCCACCAGCTCTTTGAAGGGGATTTTCAGGCAGAAGGGGTGAATTCCCAGCTGTCCCAGCCGAGGGGCCGGGGGGACAGTGCCAGCAGACACACGCCACCGAAAGCGTGTTCCTCATTTGCCACTCCATGCTCATGTTGTGCCGCCAGATGCAAACCAGCCTTCCTTTTCGCTTCCCTCCCCGTCCACCTGCGAGGCGAGCGGCGGCCCCGCCAGCACCCGAGGCAAAGAAATGTTCCTGTAGGGAAACAAAAATAATTAGGCTACAGCCCTTGGACTCTGCAGCCACCAATATTTCACGACTATTGACCGGAACTGGATATAAACGGTAGCTTAAAAAAAAAAAAATAGGAATTTTGTAAACTTGAAATCTCTCAGTTTTACCCTTTTGCTGGAAAGCTACGTAATGAATGTATACGCTTCATCTTTCTGACATAACTGAAAATCAGACTGCCAACTTCTTGTTTTGTATTAGCCTTTTTTTTTAAAAAAAAAAAAAAAAAGAAAAAAGTTTGTGAGCAATATATGTAGCATGCTGTGAACGTCTGTTTTGATCTTTATAGTTACTCTTTAATTCATCAGTATTAACACCAGTTCTTTTTTGTGTTTCCCTTGGTACTTTGTATGCAGTGTAATCAGAAGCTGTGATGGGCTTTGCGGTCCCGTGCTTTGTTACTGTAACTCCTTGATTTCTATGAAGCACCTGACTGTGGGCCACCGTGGGCAGGCAGTGCGGCCGTACACGACTGCCACTTTTCAATCTCTTGTACTATGTATAGTTTTAAGTAGAATAAGCTTTTTAACAGAATATTGATGCAGTTTATGATTCACACAGGCTGCAAGCGTCTGGTGAGTGAGAGTCTTTGTATTTATAGTTGTTGGGTTTTCTGTTTTTGGTTTTGGTTTTTTTTTCCGTTTTTTTGGTTTTGTTTTTAATTCACAAAGTAGCAAACTTGATAAACATAGCCACTTTAAACCGCTCTCGCTAAACAGACCCTGCTGTAGATAAAATACCACTGTAGGTACGGGGAGGAGGGCTGGCAGCGCGGGCAGCCCTGACATGTCCGCCGTCCGCCTCCAGCGCTGCCCGGGCCCTGGTGCGAAGCGTTGCGACCTCCTCGCCTCCGTGCGTGTGTGCTGCCCTCTGACACGCACACACACGGGTGCACACGCAGAAACACCAGCTTCACCCGAGCCTTGCTGGCGAGGAGAGACAGGCAGACAGGCCACCCAGCACTTGGATGGTGGGCACAGTGCGTCTGCGGCCCGTGGCTTCCAGGCCTCCCTCACGTACCCAGATTAGCCTGATTTGACGTCCACAAAGCCTGGCTCGTTAGGGGTAGGAGTTCGTGGCTTCTCCAAAGACAGTCGTGGGTCTGAGCCTCCTGTCGGGACGTGCCCACCGCCCCAGGATTGCAGCTCTCGCCCTCTGGAGAGGGAATAAATCGGCCCAGTGTGGCTCGGCCACTGCCACCTTTGTCCCGTGGCGGCTGCAGGAGCATTTCGGGACGGAGGAGGAAAGGCAGAGCTTTGATCCTGCTGCTCCCTCCCGCGTGTCCCCGCAGCTCTGCTCGCTGCCAGGCGAGGGTGGCACAGGGACACGTCACCCGCGCTGTCCCTTGGGCCACCGCCTGCCCTCAGCCGCGGGGACAGCTCGCAGGGTCCGTGCTTTCGCGGGAGGTTTGCCTGCAGCAAGGCAGCTGCTAGGAGTTAACTGTGGGTGTCCACAGCAGCTTTCACCATTTGTTTTTTTTTTTCTGTTGATGGCTGATTGGTATTTTTTTTCTTTTTTTTTTCTTTTTTTTTTTTTTTTGCAGAGAACAGACTGACCTAGTGGGATGGATCTCTTTATTTTGTGTGTGACTTTTTTTTTTTTCTAGTTTTTAAGTTACCCGACTTGAATTTATCTGAACAGATGCAGAAGGAACTTTTTTTTTTGTGAGTTAAGAGACAAAAACGCATTTTTAAACAAAGGAATCGTGTATTAACATTTTAACAGCAATTCATAAATCTGCACTTTTTATGAGGTTTTGAAAAATCTATTTATAGGTACGGAACAATGGGGTTTGTTTAAAACTGTATCGCATTTATACTTGCTGAAATTACTTTCATTGTTATCAGTAGGAATTTCATTGGTTAAATAAAACTGATAAAACATGGCTCTTGTTCAGTCCGTTATTTACCACGTGCAGCAGAGCACGCTGTGTTTTGGGAAGAGCTCCGGTCCTGGAAGTGTCCGTCTCATCCATGCACTTGTGCTGGTCTTTAGTCCAGGTCTGTATTGCGAACACAGGTCCTGAAGAATCTACAGCGTTTGCTGAAGGTGATGTCTTTTCAATACGTAGTTGTCAGTGATCAGGACTGGGGCGATGGACTTTGTGACCAGACGGACATCACGATCTGATGGATGTCATGGTGTGTCCCAGAAAGGTGCCAACCTGCTCTTCCTGCCGTAAGCCCGGGGATTGTGGTGCAGGGGAGCTTGTTAAATGGGGTAGATTTGGGTCTTTCTGGACTTCTCAATCTTTGTTCCTTAACACTGATCGCTGGAGAAAACGTAATTTCAAACACAACACCCTGATTTTGCTTTTTCTGGAAGTAAAGGGTGCAGGCAGTGGGTGCACCGGGAGCTGCCCCCTCCCTTTTCTAGGGAGCCCTGGGCAAGCCCAGAGCAGAAGTCCACAAAACCATGAAGGAAATGCAAAGGAGGAAAATCATGTGGGTGCTGAGGGTGATAGCAATGCAAAGCTTACATTGCAGCCGAATTACACCACTATTTCACCCTCCCTTTGTCCTAAAGATAAACCTGGTTAATACAAGCTGTGGAGCGTTTTTGGTGTCTCTTTTGTGTATCACTGTTGGTGTACCTTCTGTTCCAGCCGTGGGAAACTCAGCTGGGCTGTCCTCACCTCACTGTGCCCAGGGATCTTCTTCATTTCCATTACTAACCCCTTCACTGGAACACCCCCTCCCAAATAAATAAATAAATAATAATAATAATAATGATATTTCCAGCTCTGTTAGAAGTAGTATGTGACAGGTGGAGGCCCAGTGCCAGGACAGGAGGCAGTGGGCACAACCAGGCACCCAGGAGGCTCCCTCTGAGCACCAGGCAGCACTTCTGTGCTGGGCGTGTGGCAGAGCCCTGGCACAGGTTGTACAGAGAGTTTGTGGGGTCTCCTCCATGGAGGTCTTCAAAACCTCCTGGACACGGCGCTGGGCGTTGAGCCACAGAGTAAAGAAGCATCTCATGGTGTTCAGAGGAAACCTCTGCTCCATTTTGTGCCCATTGCCTCTTGTCCTGGCACTGGGCACCACTGACAAGGGCCTGACTCCATCCCCTGTGCACCCTCCTTCAGGTGTTTACAGACACTGATGAGATCCCCCTGAGCCTCCTCTTCTCCAGGCTGAGCAGCCCCAGATTTCTCTCAGCCTCTCCTCACAGCAGAGGTGCTCCAGGCCCTTCATCATCTCGGTGGCCCTCTGCTGGACACTCACCAGTATGTCCAGGCCTCTCTTGTACTGGGAAGGCCAGAACTGGACACAGGACTCGAGATGAGGCCTCGCCGATGCTGTGCGGAGGGGAAGGATCACCTCTCCTGCCCTGCTGGCAATTTGCAGTCAGGTCACATCTGTAAGATTGGGTGGGCTCAAGCTCATCTTTTACTGGGGTCTCCTAGGTCTCTTCCCAGCACCGCCTTGGGTTCTTCGCTCTGAGGCACTGGGAGGAACTGGTGACCAGCCCCGGACCCTTTGTAGGGCAGCTAATGGACTGAAGTGCAGCCACCAGCCCATGACTTCAATACTGCAACCCAAAGCAGCCCAACCGGTAGGCCAAGTGTGAGCACACACGTGTATTTATTCCCCCCCAGTAGCTTTTAATTTGATCGTGGCCCAGCAACCTGGTGAGATGCTTGGAGAGCAGAGCGGAGGCCCTACAGATGCAAGACAGGATTGGAGTTGTTATAAATGGCCTCATCCATCACCCTAACTAGCTCGTGTAAATACGCCTGTTTTTGTGGGGTTTTCTGCTTTTCAATGTATAAAAGAAGAAAATCACAGGATATATATTTCCTGCATAGCTAAAAGCTACCCATGTGTGCTTTTTGTGCTCTGGCTTTTATCAGGCCTTCTGAGCGAAGCTTGAATATCCCTGACCTGCAGGAAGCTGCTTTTCCAAAAGGGAAAAGCCCTCCTTCCCTTCCTGGCTGGGGCTGGTGAGTAGAAAATAAAATTAAATAATAAAATAAAATTAATAAAATAAAATAAAACAAAACAAAACAAAATAAAATAAAATAAAATAAAATAAAATAAAATAAAATAAAAAAAAATAAAAATAAAATAAATAAAATAAAATAAAATAAAAATAAGTAACAGCTGAAACAGAAGTGTTTTAGTAGTCATGACCCCAGTTTCTGTTGCAGGGAGTGACCCCACAGAAGAGGGCCAGCTTCAGCCCAGGCCACCGCTGCCACGCTGTCCTCAGGGCCTGGTGCCTCTCATGACACACCAAAACCTCCAGCAGAAGAGCTGGGCTGGGGACATTACACCGTCTGAGTACAGACGTGTAATTTGCCTTGCTGCATGACCTAACTAATCTCTTATGGCTCCTCTGCTACACGGGAGAGACAGCAGACTCCACCAGAGGGTGAGCTCTGCACTGAATCATCTTCTGGGGGAGCCTGATCCTCCTCCACCCCACGCGTCATGGGAAATACTGTTGGGTTGCAGCGTTCACCTTACAGGAGATTAAACTCCTGCTCGCACCTGCAATACAGAATCACAGAATTGTAGGGGTGGGAAGGGACCTCCAGAGATCATCGGGTCCAACCCCCCTGCCAAAGCAGGTTCCCTAGAGCAGGCTGCCCAGGTAGGCGTCCAGACGGCTTTGGGATATCTCCAGAGAAGGAGACTCCACAGCCTCCCTGGGCAGCCTGTCCCAGTGCTCCGTCACCCTCACCGTGAAGAAGTTCTTTCTCATGTTGGTGCGGAACTTCCTGGGATCCATTTTGTGGCCATTGCCCCTTGTCCTGTCCCCACAAACCACTGAAAAGAGGTTGGCCAAATCCTTCTGTCTCCCACACTGAAGAAATTTGTAAACACTGGGAGATGCCCTCTCAGTCTTCTCTTCTCCAGGCTGAACAGACCCAGGTCTCTCAGCCTTTCCTCATCGGGAAGATGCTCCAGGCCCCGTATCATCTCTGTGGCCCTCCGCTGGACTCTTTCCAGGAGATCCCTGTCTTTTTTGTACCGGGGAGCCCAGAACTGGACACAGTACTCCAGGTGAGGCCTGACCAGGGCAGAGTAGAGTGGGAGGATCGATAAAGCACAGTGATGTTGAAAAGATCTATTGAAAACATTTTTATTAGATTTAAATTAACCCCCATTTTTTAATGTATGTATACTGAAAAAAGAAAAACAAAGCAAGAAAAGTGTAATATTTGGAGAAAGGGGCTTTTCTATAAGAACAGAAGAAGCTGAGATGGAGAAATCCCTACCAGCTCTAATTAGTAGACCTGGGTGCAAATTACCACAGCCATGGAGGTGCAGAACCTCGCTGCTGTGCCCCAGAGCGTCCCAGCAGGTGCCAGGGCACTTTGCTGGCATGTGTTTGGTGCTGAGCATCTGCATCTGCTCACGGCTGAGACCGGCTGAGGGAGAAGACTTTGAATACTGAGGGAAATAAAGGACAGCCACCAGGTTCTCAGACACATCCCAACCCACAAAATCTCATTCTGACGGCTTGGGGGGAGGTGATCTGTGGCATTACAGGACGTGGGGATGCATAAAATTACTGGACCCCATTTCTGGCCACGCTCATGCTGAGGTTACATTTTTCCAACTATTTCTTAGCTCCTCACTCCACACAAGCCAGGCCAACTTGCAGGGCTGGAGGTGCACTTGCCCACCCCTCCTGTACCCTGTGGGGTCTGTGGCAAGGGGCACCTCCAAGGTCTCAGTGGTTGGGACGAGCCCCCTCAGCCACCAGCCCCAAACTGGGCTTCACGGGCCACAGCTTTAGGCCTCTGGCTGAGGTTAAAGCCTAGCGAACGAGGCACTGAATGGAGGCACGCAGGTAAGAGATTTTATTGCCCATGCTTGGGCGGCATAAATCCAGGCAGCAATGGCTTCTGGAGCCTGTCACGTCACACCTCCGTGGCCGCTCCACTCATTTCAGCAGCCTGTTGGCATCAGCACCGAGCAGAGACCACTTCTCAGTCGTTACTGCTCACTTTTTAGCTACTGTCCACCGGGTCTGAAACATCCCACCCAGCTGCTGTCCTTCCCCTAGGAGCAAGGAGCTCCTGCTGCTCCCCCAGCCCACCCGCTGCCTCTGGTCCCCAACCATTTCTACCAGCAGCCTCCAGGAGGTTCAGAAACGCCTACACTATCACAGCGGTAAACACACAGTGACATCTGCTCTAAATATCCATTCTCCACCATGTTATATCAATTTAAAACATGAATTTGTCAATAAGGTAAGTTATCAATGGCAGAACTTGAAGCTTCAGCTTTGCAGGTGACCTTGCTGCTGGCTCTGGGGAGATGCCGGGCTGGGCTCTGTTCACCGGAGCAGGGTGGAAAAGGTTATCTGCCTCTCAGGAAAATGGTCACTATTTCAGTACTTTTGGAAAGGAAACAGGTTTTTTCACACTTGAAAATGGAAGAAAATGAGACAGAAGGTAAGGTGGGCACCCCTCTGGGCTGGAGACAGCCATGTTCACACGCCAGGCTTGCCCTTAGGCAGGAGAGAGTGCTCAGCATCCACATCTACACTTCAAATCCAGACTGTGCACTGCTCTTGGATGTTTCTGGTCCTTCTTCCAAGCTGGACCTGAAAAGCCTTTTCCACTAGAAAAGACAAATTACTGTGAATATATATATATATATATATCCCGTTTGATAAATCATCCCTTTCTGACAATCTATTTCCTTGGAGATTTTCCAGCCGGCTGTAATACTAACACGGCTGGGAAATCTGCAGGCCTTTCTGCTTGGCTGAAAACACCAGTTCTGCTGAAATCAGTGGCAGATGTTACCCAGTGTGAGACACGTTCGCGAATCGAAGCAGGTCCGAGGCCGTGCAGAGGAGAGAAATCACGCCGTGCCAATTGTGGGGTATCGCAATCGCGCACACCGCAGGCACGCCTTGCACTTTATGCTCCCAGGCAATCCTTTCTGGCCAAACAAGTTATGCTTGTAGGTATTTTCTGATACCTTTTTCATTTGCTGGCACTGCCTAAGCTGGAGAGAGAACTTGTGAACAAGAAGGGCTCGGTTCCCGCTCGGTTCCCTTCTGAGCTGCAGCAGCCCCTGTCTGCAGAGAGGAAGCGCTGGAGGTCTGTGCAGAGAGGAGCAGCTCCAAAATGTACAATGGCACCAAGGTGGGGCTGGGAGGACCTGAGCCCAGTGCTGGGGGCTGTGAGTCGTGCTGCCAGGGCTGCTGTGCTTATAGGGCATGGCTCGTTTCTCTGGGCCCAACCCCAGAGCGAAGATAACTGCGATCAGGGTCACATCGGGGTGCGCAGAAGCTCCTGTGCTGAAGGGCTGGGTGATCTGGTTGAGGCGAGATCATTTCACATCGCCTTCCCTGCCCTGTGAGTGACTCGTAATCATCCCCGTAAAGATAAGGACGGTCAGCCCTTTGCCTCCTGGTCCACCTGTGGCTGAGGGCTCCTCTTCTGTGCACTGAGGCGTCTGCACTAAGCAGGTGCCCACACCTCGCTTACTCACCCCCGGCTGTCTGTGGTCGGTGGAGGAGAGCAGCTACTCCTAGGGGGTAACTGGTCTTCTTCTAAAGGTCTGCTCATACTGGCCAAGTGAGCAGCATCCCACAAAAGTGAGTTTTTCTCCCTACCAGCTGCAAAACAGCCAAGGTGACCTGCCCAGGTGCAGCCACTGAGGACCAGTCTCCCCCTTTTCTTCTGCTGCCGCAAGCCCCAGCCAACATGGGCAGAGGGAGCTGATGGCCACATAGAGCAGGGGGAGCCCACAGCCCCCATTCCTGCACCTGGAAACCTCCTTTCCTGCTCCCGTCCTGTCCCACCTCATGCCAGCCTGTCTGAGCACACACCTCTTTTGGCACTTACGTAGCTAAACGTGTCGCCTGCAACCCCCAGCTCTTACCTACGTACTCCGTAGCCTAATGAATACGTTTTTGAAAATGCAAAGGTGTTTTAAAAGTAGAAAAGGGCCATTAATATCAGATGTCAGGCCTTAACAAAGAGCAACTATGCTGCTCTTACTTTCCTGATTAGCCTGAGCTTGCTGGGCTGCATTATCTTGTTTGCAACTGGGACAGAAATGTGATACCAGTCCTTCTTTGGAAAAGTAACTTTTATTTTGTTAAAGCCATACATTTCCTAGGACAGAGTAAAGCTCACAAGCCATAAATCATGCCCAGATAAGAATAATCTGAAGCAATAGTCTGTAGCAGGATGTTGCTTGTTCTGTAACAATTACTGGGTGTTTCAGGCAGATTTCCCACTGCCTGCTCAGACATGCAGCAGAGAAGAAAAACGACCTGTGCTGGTTAGGGTTCGTCACGGTTGAAATCTGAGCGTGTTCAGACCGTTTCAATACAGCCCCACGTCTGCCCAAACCCTCCGGTGCTGCAGCCTCCTGGGTGGAAGGGGCCCTGCAACCAGGCTGCAGCGCGGAGACGTGCCCATGGGCTGGCCTGAACCTCGCTGGGCTGGGTGGCAACGGTGGTGGAGATGTGGCCACACCGACGTCCCGGTGTGCTGGGCATCGCCCTCGCGCCAGGCACGGCTCGGGCAGGCCACAGGCCATGCATAAGGCACGAGAGGGGCACGTGGGGGGGCAGCTTGGGTTGCGTTTGCGTGTTAGATGCTGAGTTGGGTCTGGGTGCAGGGGGGGTTGCTGCCTCTCTGCTGGGAGCCGCGACCGTGCCCCTGGAATCCAAATCCCTCTAGTGACAGCTTCAAGACAAAGGAGGGATTTGTCAAATATTGCTGACTTTACCTGATTAGACCCCGATGAGCACAAAAAGTTGCCTTCCCTCATGAAGGAAGCCAGCGCTGCTTGCCGGGAGGCCACCTTTCCTCCTTAAAGCAATCCTTTCGTGGGGTGCTTGGACGGGGCTGCCCCCAGCCACCTTAGGGGGGGAGAAATCCTTCCCTCAGAGGGCGGTGAGGCCCTGGCACAGGCTGCCCAGAGAAGCTGTGGCTGCCCCATCCCTGGAGGTGCCCAAGGCCAGGCTGGATGGGGTTTTGGGCAACAAGCAGCAAAACTCCCCCCATGCTCCCCGCTCATCGCCTGCCCCATGTTCCCCAGGTGCCTTTCGGTAAGGACATCACTGCTGCCACCGAGCCAGGCTGCTGGGAAGGGCAGAGCCACTTTTCTTCTGTCCTGCAGAAAAGCACGGGAGGACCACTTTCTCCACCTGAGCTGGACTTTCACAGCACGCCTAAGGAGGATAGCCACAACATTTCCAATTCCCCGCCTGGGCACCATCCTGCAGCACGGAGGCGTTGTTTTGTGTTGGATGAACTGGTAGCCCTGAACAGAGGCAGGGCAGGCCGGTCACTGACAGATGGGGTTGACTCAAAGCCAAAATCATGACCCACGAGGTTCTACCAGGCTTTGGAGCCCACCGGCCAGGGCGAGGAATTGGGGCTGAGATCTTCAGTGGTCACCAGGGAGCGAGGAACAGCTCTGGGGAAGAGAGCTTGGTATGGCAAAGGGGAAATGTTTTCCCCCTGTAGGAAAGAACTAGAAGCTGGTGTTTCCTCACAGCAAGATCCGCATGGTTTCAGCTGCCTTGAAGGGCCAAGGCCCAGGAGCTACGAAGCACACCCGGCCAAATTCCTCCTCGGGCTCCACCGACAGGACCCAGAGAAGCGAGCAGTGCAACCAGCAGCAGGAACCAGCCCCCTTCCCTCCCCGCCGCCCAACCCCTAACCCCCGCACCCTGCTCTCCTTTTCCCTTCTGCAGGCTTCAGAAACTGAATTCCCCCCCAGACGAGAACCTCCACCCCACGGGATGTGCTTCTGCAGGGGCGCATAGGTCTCAGTGCTATCTCAGTGGGAAAGCAACAGCCTCGTGCCACGCTTAGAGAGCATCCCCCAGAGGAAGCAGCTTGGAATCTGCAAACCACAGAAACTTTGTGACCCGCACCGACAGGATCCGAATGCTTTAAAATAGACAGAGTTTGAGTTGCAGCGGTGGTGTCCCCTGACGAAGTTACCTCGGCCCTCCCTGTTACTCCCCGGTTGGTTCATTATTATTAACGTCACTATAATAAATACCAGAATGAAATTGACAGCGTTTGGCCACGTATCTTAAAGCTCCTCTTTCACTTTACGTCTTTGCGGCCTTGATTTCTACCCCCGTCAGTCACCTGAGGAGACTTTAGGGACAAACCGTTTGGCTATGTGGCTGGCCACGTAATAAAAGCCGTGCAGAAGACTGGCTGTGGCATCAACGGCCAGCGAGAAGGTGCCACCGATCCCAGCGGCCAGGTCTTTGAGGACAGAGGGGATGGCACAGATGGAGTAGTACGGGAAAGCAGCGAGGTGGAGGACAAACCCCACGGGGATGCGCAGAATCCTGTAGGTGAGGAACGCCACGTCTTGAACGATTTCCAGAAAGCCCAGGAAGATGTTGGTGACAACCCTTCCCAAGTCGTAGGGGATGCTGATGAGCACCATGCTGATGGCTTTGAGGAAGGACACCACCTGGTTCCACAGGCTGTAGACTCCGTCCAGAACAGTGCTGCCAACCCGCTTGATAACAAGCCACAGGAAATAAAACGTATATTTCACCAGCTCCACAAACAGGTAGATGAGGAGTTCCAGAAGTTTGATGAAAGGGGTGGCAATGATGCCAGCCACTTTTCTCACCAAGCCACTCTCCTTTTCACTCGTTCCTACTTGTCCCCCGGACCGGATCTGGCCGACAGCTTGCAGTATTGCTTCCACTTTCTCCTTGTTTTTGGTGTCTTCTCCACAGTTGCCCTTGAAGAGGTCAACCCCTGCTAGGAGCTGCTTCTCCAGCTCGCCCACCGTGAGGTCTGCCAAACTGTTTTCATCGCTGATTTTTTTCACCAGCCCTAGAGACCACCCCTCTGCAGCGTCACAGCACGCTGCCAGCCACAGCACCTCGGGCACCGACACCTTGCCTTTGACCCGGACGCTGGAAGGAATCGCGCCCGCAAGGAGATACAGATGGTCCTTCTTGGAACAGTGAGGGGCCAGGGCTTGCTCCACCACCCTCCCGATGTCTCTGTGCCAGGTTTTGCTCAGAGAGGGACTCAGGGGGACGGCGTTCGTGAGCGTGTAGGTGGCCATCTGGAAGTCTTCCTCGTTGAGCAGGCTGGGGTTCAGCAGCCCTCGCTCGTAACCAGAGCCCATGTAGTCTGAGGTCAGGGCTTGGTTGGCACCAAGGTTGGCCACCGTGCCAACGAGATCGGCTTCGAGCACCATCTCGTGCTGGTCGTTGTCTGGGTCGTCTATCTGAAATGGCAGAGAGAAGAGTTAGTGCGTGCAATTTGCCTTCCTAAAACACGGTGTAAAATGAGCCCTGAAGTGTCTTCTCCATGAGGGCTGCTACTGCACGCTACGGATCACACCCTGAGATCCTTCCTCGTTGTCCTTGCAGCTGCTCGGGGGAGCATACACCGCACTTTGTTGTCCTGCCAAACGCATTTAGGCAGCCAGGGCTGGTCGCAGCTCTCCACTCTGGCCTGCAGCACAGGGCAGCCTCCGGCATCTCACCTGCCACCCTCCACTAAGCCTCCAACTTGTGTTGTTTTTTTTTTCTAGAAGAGATGTTTGGTATGGCTAAGGGAAAACCTGGAAGGGATTTTTAACAGATGGCTTGATTTAGAGCCATGTTCTCAGCTCCTCAGGTGGTCACACCTCCAAGCACTGCAGCGCTTTTAATTCCAACAAGCCACCCAGAGTCCCTGAACTATCAAATCTAAGCAATGAAGGAAAAAATCCACGACACGTAGGATGCCTAGAGAAGGCATTTACCCCTCTGCACTCATAGAATAGGTCGTACACGGTGGCAGGTGACCTGAATTTCACTGCCTTGACCGCAGACGTGCCAGCGAGCTCCGGGCTTGTCATTAGCAGTCTGAACCTCGTCTTTAATGACCTCCCAGCATCATGTGGGCGAGGACGCTGTCGCCGCAGGTCCTCAGTGGAATCCATGCTATGTGCCCGTGTCTGTCCTTCCCACCCGCCAGACCCCGAGGCGGTAACAGCCCCTCCTGGCGCCTTGCACGCAGCCGGGCCAGGAGGTAATAAGCGGTGGGAGCAGGAGATTTTGGGCACCGCGGTGCGCTCAGGGCTTTCCCAGGCGGCCGCAGCTCTGCCTGCTCCTTAGTCACCCCTCTCGACACCGCAGCCTCTCCAGATTGCCATTTTCTTCCCCAGATTAGAGGGTGAGCGTGCTGGTAGCAACTCAGGGGTGGCAGGCGGGCTCTGGCAGTCACTGCCTCGTGTTGTCTCTGTTTCTGCTCCCAACATTGTGCTGGCCCGATTAAATTGTTCTCTTGGCTCCTGGACCCTAGACTGTTCTCTGCACTGAATAATACGCATTTCTGAGACATATAGGGCAAAAAGTTCGTATTCTACCTTGAATGACCCCCATCACCCTTCCTGGTCCCTTGGCTCTCCCGCAGCTGGACAGATGTCCACTACTTAGGTGCTTTAAACTTACACGGCGCTGGCACCCCCTCGGTGCCACAGCTCCTGCACCACCTCCCCTGCACTCTGCGCTCAGTGTAGGCGGCCAGCCATCAGCCCCGCTGTACAAACCGTGGTTTGGTCGCTTCTCGCATCAGGCAAGCCCCTGCAGGCTGGCCTCAGGGCTGCCTCTGCAGCAGGGCCGGTCAGGGTGCCAGCACAAGCCATGTCACAGGGCTGCATTACCCCCGGCTGCCGGCTAGGAGGGTTCTTGCTTCGTTTTGAAACAGCCGGGGCTTACTGCTTCGGGACTGGCAGGCTTCCTACGTGCGGATGCACAAGTCTTAGCTTTCTCTGAAGGCTGCACTTCAAAAGCCTTCTGCCTTACTCCGCACCCCTTGCTCAGACAGCACAAGCTCGCCCTAGAGCTTCTGGGCTGCAGCTGGGCAGCGTTTTGCTGCCTTGCACACCACAGGATCACAGTCCCTCCCTGCCACCCTCCCTGTTGTCTCGATAAGATCACGGTGTTGTGCCCCCTTCTGAGCCTAACACCCTTCCAGGGTGGGAGCTCTCGTCCCTTCTTGCTCCCATTGCAGTGCTGCAGCCCCTTTCCTGCTCAGGACCCTGCAGCCTTTTTGACAGCCTAAAGGGCATTTAGTCTGTCAAGAAGGGGGCAGACCGAGGTGCTGTCCCCCCAACACGGAGAGCTGAGACCACTCAGCTCTGCCTCCTTGCAGGGAATCCCAGCCTGCAAGCAGCAGATGGCGTAGACCTGAATTTCTCTGGTGAGGAGCTGATGCATGCATTCCTGGAGGTGCCTATCAAGCAAATATGTGCCCGGTTACCTGTTCGGCTGCAGGGATTTGCACATACCACTGGGATTGTTTGGGCGCAGTTAGGAAAGAACACAAAAAATGTGGCTGTGTGCATGCGTAAGGCTCTGACATCACCGCGCGCTGGTGCTTATAATAACTCACGGTGTGGTTTGTAATCACTCACGCATTGCTGAGTGCTTCGTGCCTCCTGTAACTCAGCCCCAAAGGCATGCCGGCTCCTGCGCTGCATCTAACCTGCATGCAAGCTGCCTCTCCTCACTGCTCCAAAAAGCCTTTGGGTTGTGTCGCAGCAAGAGCCTAGCTGCGTCCATGGAGCCGGCTGCAATCCACCTGCTGAAATACCCTGCAATAGCTCGGGGCAAGATCCAAGCAGACAAGTAAACACCTCATTCCCGGGGGGACTTAAAAATAAATTATGCATCCAAGCACCTGTGCAGAATCGAGTCCAAGCACCTACCAATATTAAATGTGCCTCGTAAAGTGGGGGTTGCCATTTTGCAGAAGGGGGTGAACCTCATGCTGACGGCTCTGTTGTAGGACGCTCATGGGTGGCTCCAGGAGCACCTGCTTCTCTCGATGGCCTACCAAGGCTGCGAGGAAAGGCAGCTCGGATGTAACTACGGCTGGGTGATGCAAATCCCACCTTGGTCCTCTGGCTGATGGAAATCATCCATCAGATGGAAACACAAGGCGACTCACCCAGCCTGTCCTATTTTGGGAGAGGAAAAGCAACTCCTGTGTTCTCCCTCTCTCTCAAGCCAAGACCCTGACCAAACCACAGGCTTTCAGATGACCAAAACATGACAAGGTGAAAGCCATCGTAGTGGCTTGCTCTTACCCTTAACAAGTCAGCAATAGAGCAGGTTTGGGGACCAAAGCCTGGGGGCTTCCCATCAGTGTCCTGCTCATCAGGACACTCCTGGCCTCTCATTTTTCAGCAGTCCTGGTTCCTGGATTAATTCACTGTTTCCAGCTGCCAATCAGCACTGGGTGTAGCTGACATTCCTCTTATTTCTCATCCGATGACTACCTCGGTGCTACATTTGGCATTTGTTTCTGGTACACGCATTCCTGAGGAGGTAGGCATATAGGGAGTGAGACAGTGCCCTCACAACATAGATCACGATCTGTTATAAAAACAACAAAAAAAAAGCACATGACAACCCTGAGTCACTCACCAGCGTGCAGAGGGCATTTTTATAGTGATTTCCTCCTGCTTGCTGTATCTCTGCGTGTGGGTGTGCATGCACACAGAAATAAGTGCATGCCACTGCACAGTTCAGCCTGTTTGTACCTGGCTATCCCTGTCTCAGCGAGGAAGTTATGCAGAAAACAGCACAATCTTTCAGGGCCTTGCTGCAGAGCCCGTGTTGTGAAGAGCTCCCTTTAGGGACCAGCTGACCTTTCTTCTTTACCTGACTCAGCCTTGATAGGAATACACATGATAGGTACAAAATCCGTTCTCCACTTTCCCCTCCTGCATCAGTGTTGACCTGAGCCTTGCTGCACACCTAAGGCACGGTCCCTCTGAGCCAGAAAGACCACAAGAGCCCTGTCCCACCAGCTGACAGCCTTGCCCCAGCCTTTCTTCCTCCCCCTCCAGCCTTTACCTGGGGGAGCCTGCAGCCCCATAAGGCGTTCAGCATTGAGTTAGCAAGGGACGAGTTCTCCACTACACGCTGTTGATCAAAACCACCATGAAACTGGCTCCAGTGGGGGATTTGGGTAGGCAGGAGGGAGATGATCTTTGCTCTGTCCTCCCTCGTCCCCCAGTAAAGCCACCTGATGTGGCACAGGGGCTTTCAGACACAGGGCTCAGTGATGTCCCCATCCACAGTGAAGCCTCCTCCAAGCTGCCCATACTGGGATCTTTCCTTAGCTGTCCCCTTCACTATGGTCCAGGACCTCATCTTGTTTCACTTGGTGAGGCTTCTTTCACCTGGAGCTCACTGGTCCCCAGTACAGACCTACATCTTAATCAGGAATCAGACAAGGGAAAATGTGGAGCATCCCTTCAAGTGTGTGCCATGGTGTCAGTTAAAGGATGCATTTGAGTCAAAAAAAAGAACAAAACAAGCAAACAAATTACTCAGAAAACAACAGAAAGGAGGAAGGAGGGAGGTGAGAGAGTCCAGGAGATTTTTTTCTGTTTAGCACAGGTGAGAGCAGCTTGCTCCGTGGAAGAAAAGTTCTCAAAGCCCTCAGCTGTCTCACCCTGTCACTGATCAGCACAGCCGAGTGTCAGCTAGGAGCAACCTATTCCCACAGTATCGCACAGGGCTTCACTGGTGGGAAGCCACAGAAACTCAAGGTAGAATTATCTTCTGCTACTTTAAAGCCATTCCCCCTTGTCCTATCTCTACACCCCCTGACAAAGAGTCCCTCCCCAGCTTTCCTGTAGCCCCCTTTAGGCACTGGCAGGCCGCTGTAAGGTCTCCCCGGAGCCTTCTCTTCTCCGGGCTGAACAACCCCAACTCCCTCAGCCTGCCTTCATGGGATGTAGAGCCAAGCCAACTGTTTCTGGGGCCGAGGCAAGTTTCTGAGGCAGGACACACAAGGTTTGGGGCTGAGGAGCATTAGCAGGGACAACCACGAGGTGGTCGAGGCGTGAGGGCCAGGTGAACGAGACGAAGGGAGGTGCTGGAGAAGCGGGCAGGGAAGGTGCGGTGACAGGCGCTGGAAGGCTGCCCGAGCAGGTCGGTGAGTCAGGCCGTGAGGAGCAGGAGGAGGCATGGTGGCCAGAGGTGACGACGGGCCTCAAGGACGCCATCTTGGCCACCTTGCCTCGCCGTCCCCACTCTGACAGCAGTTGCTCGCTCGGCTAGGTGCAGTTTGTGCTCTAAAAACTCCTCACCCTTCCTCATCTCCATAAGAGCAGTCTGCTAAAATCTATCTTCTGTCTCCAAAGGGCAAGAGGACACCTCTCACAGGCATACGCATGGTGGAAGGAGGGCACACCAGCCTAGCCCTGAGGTGAGTCTGAGGTGGGGACAGGGCCACCAGCTCTCAGTCTCCCCTTCCCCTGACCTTCTGGTCCTGGTGTCTCATCACCCAAATGGGGGCCACCAGCATGACTGCCACTCTCCTGGGACAAGGGGGGGTCTCCCATCCTGCCTGCATACAGCAACCACGCCCCAGCACCCAGCTCAGCACCCTGCCCTCACCCTGCGCCTGCCTCGGCTCTGAGCTCAGCTAGGGTGCTACAAAACAATCACTGCTAGAAATTTTGAAATGTAGGGAAAAAATAGTTAAGGAAGAGTTCAGGTGAGGCATACTTGTTCCCATAAGGCACCGGCAAATTTTTAAGGATTTCTTTTAAATATAACAGACTCATGGAGCTGCTTGAACACGGTGAATGCCAGGGGAGACAAACCCCACCGAGGCTGCAGCAACGCTCGGGTTGCACCACACACCTGGCTGCGGGACACGGCACCTCCCTTCCCTGCCCAAATCTGCAGCCGAGGCACACTGTAACACTGCGAGTCAAGGTGGCGAGCCACAAGCACACACTTTGTCCGCGCCGTGAGGCTAAACAGCTCTTATCAGCACCGGGATCGGGCTGGCAGCAGAGCAAACTTCAGCTTGGCGCTGAGATGTTTAACCCCGTCACCCACCGGCAGTGCCGCCCTGCCAGCGAGGCAGGGCAGAGGGACATCTAGTGCAGAGGTGGCTTTCCTTGCCCCCGCGCTGCGTTTCACACCCAAAAGCCTCCCAGCTCTCCTGACAAGCTCCGTGGGACCAGGAACTGTTTGTTTGTTCAGTTCCAAGCGCTAAAATATCTAAGTTCTGCTCATAGGAAATTAATATCAAAAGGGGGGGTCACAAATATCCACAGAGCTCCAGGATCTTTTGTTAAAATCCTCCCCCCTGCTAACAGCTTCACACCAGGAAATGTGCCCAGAAAACATTTGATTTACAGCGAAGGAAACACTGACTTACCTGTGGCTCGACCAGCCAGCTCTCCTCCTCATTTTGGGCTGCTTTTGTGTATTTAAAAGCTGAATAAAGAGGGATTTTGTCCTTGGTACTGTAGAGGGTTGCAAAGCGCGGCTCCCTGTTGTACTGCTGACAGATTTTCACGTGGAAGGGCTCAGTGAATCCTTCTGGTGGGACTTGTCCGGGGAAAAACACGTTGCACTCAGCAAAACCAGCCTCGTCCTCTCCAACGACTCTGCCCTGGGAAAAGCCGGGGAAAACCGAGATGCAAAGCCAAAATAAAATTGACGTCTTCATGGTCCACTCCCGGGAGCTGTCTGTTTGCGCTGGATACGGCGAAGGACCCATGCTCTGCGTCCATGCAGCGGCAGAGCCAGAAAGGGTCTGGAATTGGGGTGTAGCGTGCGAGGGAAATGAAATCTGAAACCCGCGGGTCCCTGCGGGGAGCGAGCGCTTCTGCAGGCAGCAGCCGCACGCCAGCGATGCCTCACCGACACCCGCTGCGGGCACCGCGGTCCCGAGGAGGTGATGCCGGCCAACCCAAAATCATCGGGGCTAATAGGGAGGAGGAGGAGGAAAGCCCTCGGCGGTGCTGGTCGGAAGCTGAGCAGCACCAGCGGGGTGTGGTGTCTGCATTGCAGCACAGTCCCCGGGAGGAATTTTGGCTGACGCAGCCAGAAATCTTCCTGGGGCTGCCAGGGGGGATGCTGCAAAGTCGGATCCACCGCCCAGAAGAAGGTGTGGGCTGCTCTGGCCAGCCACGAGCCTGGCCGAGGGAGTGGGAGGAAGGGAGAGGAGAGGAAAGAGAGAGGCAGCAGGTTACTAATGCTGCTGGGAACACACTTTGCCCCTTTTAGGGGTGTCTATCATCGCTATTGCTGCCAGCACTGTGCTACGCAGGAGCCCGGGAATGGCACTCTCCTGGAGCTGGATGGGGCATCCGAAATCCTCCTGCAGAGCAGCATCAGCACACCTTGGCAGAACCTCCCCTGCGGGAGGCAGAAAGGCAGAGACCCTTGGATCACACGCCCCAGTCACAGCCGTCTCTGGATGCCTGACCAAACATAGAACTGACAAAAAAAAATCTGTCTAAAGGGAATGAAAACACTGCTCAAGTTTATGATCAGCAGAGCTATCACCTGCCCTATACCGGAATTTTTCTGGGCAAAAGGCTGTATTACTTCGGTGACTGGGAAAATTAATGCTCTCACAATAGTGGGGATGGAAAGGAGGCTGCACAGCATTTCCTCAGGGTCAAGAAAATGTGCAGTTTCCCACCCTAGAAGTTAAATATGATCAGATGTATTGCCGACAGCACCTTAAAAAATACGAGGTGCTGAAAGCTCACAGGTTGTTTTCAGACAAAGCTGTCTCATATCATCGCAGCGATTTCCAAGCAACAGTCCCCAGGTTCAATCAGCTCTCAGCTGCAAATGAGGCTATATTGCAAATATAGCCCATATTGTACGTGACGCAACGGGACGGAGGGTTGCTAAAGCTCCTGCCCAAGGTCAGAGAAGGAGCCTGTAAAAGTGCTAAAAATAATCCGGGCTCTAAGACTCTCATTCCTGCACT
This sequence comes from Anser cygnoides, assembly GCF_040182565.1. NCBI lineage: Eukaryota > Metazoa > Chordata > Aves > Anseriformes > Anatidae > Anser > Anser cygnoides. The sequence goes on from NC_089873.1 coordinate 200,601,514, forward strand.
GGGGGATGACTTGAGTAGCATGGCGAGGAAGTACGTCAGTGCCATTTTTTGTGATGTTATCAGCTGGGGGAGACAGAGGCGGGCTGGACAGGCTGGGGAATGGCAGGAAATGCAGTAAGTGGCTTGTTTGGTTTGCAGGCAGATGCCTGGTCACCCAGCCCTGGCAGAAAGAGTTAGTCATGTGCAGGAAAGATGATGGGAATGAAAACACAGACGCAGCCCAGCCAGAACACAGCAGCTCCAAAGGGCAGGCTGAACATTTCACTTTCCCAAATATACAAAAAAACGCTCCTGGGAAACTGAAAACTGAAGCTAAACCTGAACTATTTGATGTTTATCTGACCTCAGGCTTGCAATTATCAGCAGAAGAAAATATTTTCACACATGCGGTAAGCCCGGTGAATGTGAGGCAATGCTTTTAAATATCCCACTCCAGGACTGCTCTGCATTATTCCCAAGCTAGGCACGGTCCCAAGGCAGTGGAAAGCAGCTTGAGGTGTCTCGAGATGGGCATGACAGCAAGCAGCACGCCGAGCAGATGGATGACTCCCACCAGCAAACAGGGACATCCTGCCTCTCTCCTGGACCTGCACATCTGCCTCCTGCCTCCAAGGGCACCCCAGCCTCACCGGGATGCACAGCCCCAAACTGCCTTCCTAGCCTCAAGGGTCCCTTATCTGCTTATCTGGATCTTTCTTTCCTTTCAGGCTGTGAGGCTGGGCTACACCTGCCTTTATTTTCTATCTACCAGCAAATAGGTAGCCCTTGGCTCAGCCTGAAGAGGGCTTGGGATCTCCTTTCCCATGAAGACCATCAATGTGAAACCCAACACAGACCAAGGGGTGACACTGCGATAAGCCCAAGAGGGCTGGTGGTGAAGGCAAACGCTTGTGTTTGATGTGATGGAGAAGAGGGAGCCCGCAGAAGATGCGTGGAAGATGCAAAGAGGCAGGTGATGTGGTTAAAGGGAAGAAAAGCGATGTCTCAGCAGCAGGAGAAGGTGTGTGGGAGGAGAGGAAAGGCTGCACACGAGATTCCCTGCACGCTGAATTGGCAAGGAGTACCAGAAAGTGCAAGGGGGAGAAGAGATTTAAGACAGAGAGACAAGAGGGGAGGAAAAAAAAGGTGAGGCTCTACCAATGTTTGGGAGGGGGGAGAAGGAGGAGACTGGGGCAAAATAATTGCCCCAATTGCATTCCACAAAACTGGAGAATAGGACAGGTCAAGTGAAGAAATAAGAGACTGCTGAGGAAAGCAGTCTCCTTCTGTGAGAAGAAAATGAGAAGAACATGAGAAGAAGGGGGAAAGGAAAGTGAAAAGCAGCTTTCACCCATCTTTATTACCCTAATGAGGATGACCTCCTCCCCAAGGGTCTCAAGCACCAAGCTCAATATCTCTGTGTGCAAAACGAACCTAAAAACCATGCCAGCATCCAAACCCTGTAGCAACAAGAAGCCACCAGGGTTGTCTGCCTGCTTTCCCACACCGTGCCTCCAGCCCGGTCTCTCTGTTCACATGGCTGACACCGGACTTGCTGCAAATAGCTCCTTTCTCCTCACATGCTCGACCCTTCTAGGCTGGTCTTTCAAAACATACTCGACTCTAAATATTTCTCCAGGCTGGATCTCCCGCCTCCTGCCATGACCTCCGGGTGCTGTATGTGGCTGTCCCGTTCTTCTGGGAAGAAAATAAAGAAGAAAGTGACTCCGAGGGCAAACAGTCCTGCTGGAAGCAACACCATTTGATTCAGTGGAGACACCGCTGCCGAAGATTTGGCTCGGAGCAAGGCAGTCCCAGCAGACATGCCACGGCATCTCAGAGAGCACTTCTGTCTCTTCCTTGTCTCATGGGGATGGAGTCTCTTTTTAAAATTAGCTTCAAAACTCAGTCTGGGAAAGAAGCCCAGTGCTGAGCTAGGGAGAAAAGCAGGAGTGAAAACGTTTTCTGGCTAAAACTAAGAGATTCATTGATGGGAGGGAGAGGATGCAGAATGAAAATAAACTCTTTAGGGACTTGTGTTTAGGGACTGTGTTAGCAGCACATTGTTGCAATTTTAAGTCCCACTTTAAACCAGGTCTTTTTGACAGTTTCTGCTGCCTACTCTCCAGATTACAAAGAAGATGGAGAGCAACTTGGGTAGATAGTGATAGGACAAGGGGGAATGGTTTTAAACTAAAAGAAGGGAGATTTAGATTAGATATAAGGAGGAAATCCTTCACTCAGAGGGTGGTGAGGCCCTGGCCCAGGCTGCCCAGAGAAGCTGTGGATGCCCCATCCCTGGAGGTGCTCAAGGCCAGGCTGGATGGGGCTTTGGGCAACCTGGTCTGGTGGGAGGTGTCCCTGCCCATGGCAGGGGGGTGGAATTAGATGATCTTTAAGGTCCCTCCCAACCCAAACCATTCTCTGATTCTGTGATTCTACTTCTTAGATGTCCACCCAGACACCTTCCTGCCTTCCCCATGGTGCCCTTCATGCTGGTGAAGAAGCAGCGCCACTGAGAGCTGCTTCATTGCTCTCCTTCTGCTGTGATGCTTACAGAACAGGGTGGGCCAGCAAGAGGCCACCAAACCCCCTGAACCACCAGGGATGCTGACCTGGTTCCTAAACTATAGCGTCCCTCTTAGGACAGGGACCAGTTCTGGGTCTGTACAAAAGCTTGCACAGCAGGAGTCTGGTCCTGACAGGACCAAACCAGGAATTTTTAATGCATTGCATAAGTACTGGATGTAACTAATGAAATCCAGAAGGTACATCCTTTAGCACCTTATCACAGCCTTCAGACTCCAAATCTCTCTTCAACTGAAGGGACCAGAAAACAAGAGTTATGAGGAGTGGCTGAGGGAACTGGGGTAGTTTCGTCTGGAGAAGAGGAGGCTGAGGGGAGACCTGATTGCTCTCTCCCGCTACCTGAAAGGAGCTTGCAGTGAGAGGGGTGCTGGTCTCTTTTCTCAGGTGACAAGTGATAGAATGCGAGGAAACAGTCTCAAGTTGTGCCAGGGGAGGTTTAGACTGGACTTTAGGCAGGATTTTTTCATGGAAAAGGTGGTCAAGCATTGGAACGGGCTGCCCAGGGAAGTGGTGGAGTCCCCGTCCCCAGAGGTATGTAAGGGAAGTGTGGACGTGGCACTAAGGGACGTGGTTTAGTGGTGGGACTCGGTAGGTCAGGGTGATGGTTGGATGTAATGATCCTGAAGGTCTTTTCCAACCTAAGTGATTCTACAAGTCTGTGATAATCCCCAGACTGTTAGAAACACGCACAAAAATGATCCTGTGTTTGACAGCCACAGTTAGACAGCACGAGTCAATCTTTTTAACAGTGTGAATGTTTAACAATTGGATTGAGTTATTTAGAGATGTGCTGAAAACTCCAACACTTCCATTCTTTAAATCAAGAGAGAAAGAAACAATGCCTTGTATGACCTTTGCTTTACAGATTGTCATTTTGTCATAGCCACAATAGGTCCTTCACACCTTAAATTTGCTTTGGACAGGGAAGTCAGTCACTTGCATGCTTTCCTTCTAGGTATTATTACTTACTAATTGTCAATATCTGCTATTTTCCAGGCACGGTGTGGTTCAGGCCGTGCTGAGACCTGTGCCAGGTGCTGCCTGAGAACAAGCCGTGGCTATGCCTTGCAGTCTGTGCTGGCAGAAGACTCATGGGTGGGACCGAATTTAGGTACAGGCTTGTTGCGCTTGCATCATCTCCGAAGAGGGAATGAGAAAGCCATAATCCCTGAGAAAGCCAAACCTGCTGGCAGGACCCAGCTTTAATCAGGAGGCAAGAGAGCAGCCGCACCCAGGGCTGCCTGTCTCCAACAGCAATGTCTGGGAACTGAGCGGTGGGAGGAGGAGTGAGATATTCTGCATTAAAGGCTTGGCCAGGCAGCACTACGAGATGGGGGGACACAGTTACGGCTTTGTCTGCCCTGTGGGGCCAGTCAGTGGGGTTTTCCTCACCTGCCTTCATGGATAAACGATGGAGATGGAGCAACTCCTTCAGTCTACACAGAGAAACAGGCACTGCAAGGATGGGGGGACTCATCCCATGTGGCTACGTGAGGATGAGATGGCATCCCTGAGACAAAGCTCTGCACCAGCTGTGAAGGGAACCCAGGATGGCTACAGCTGGTCAGACAAACCTTATTCAGACTCTGACACATTCCTGCCACCGCAGGAACTCACCTCCTTAAAGATGGACTCGTTGGCCATGGTAGGGAAGAGCAAGGAGGTCCTTATCCACACCTCGTTGCTAAAATACACCTAGAGACTGCTGCTAGGCGTATATGTAATATCATATTTTCCACAAGTTACTTCTGACCGTGCTGCTCTTGGCCAATACTGCCTTGGGGCGGACTCAAATGCGAAGAGCACAGCCACCAGCCCCGGGATCCCGCCGCTGCCCTGAGAACACAGCAGAGCTTCTGCTGTCCGTGTCTACACAACAGCACGTGTGCTACGGCCAGGCCATGGCCCTTCCCCTTAAAAACAAAAGCAGCAGTGCTTTTAGGCACAATAACTGACAACAGGGTGGAAGGAAGTACTAGTATTAAATTTGTGCTTTAAGTAAATGGGGGGCTGATTGGGATCGCAGGTTAAATTACAAGTGCAATGTTCTAGGTCTCTGGAGAGCAGACCTGGCAGACTTGTGATTTTAAATCAGCTTAAAAGAAGAGGTGGGCTTTGCAGCCTCTCTTCTGGGATCTGCTGCGTAACTGTAATTGATTACTTTGACTGTTTTGACTTTCTTGGGAGGTGCTTTTAACCCGTTGTGGCTGTGTCCAGGCGCCATACTTCAGAAAGAGCATGGAAATCCTGCTTATCCTCAAGCTTTGCAGCCATGACTCCCCTCCTGGCTGCAGGCACGCAGCGTAGCTCAGTTTGTTCCTGCTCTCCTAACCTCAGCAGCAGCAGCCAGGAGACCCAGGCTGCAGTCCCTCCTCCACCAGGAGGTAGGAAGGGCTTGGGGTCAGCAGTCCTGCTCCCATCCTAGTGCTCCAGTCACCGTCCTGCTGCCCTGAGCAATTGCTCCTGCTGCTCGGCTGTGCATAAAGTCACCTATCCACAAAATCCAAAGGCAAAACACTTTCTGCACTTCAGTTCTGCAGTTAAAGCACAGGAGGGAGAGACTCACGGCCCAGCCCAGACCGTTGCAGTCCCTTTGAGCATCACTCTCTGTGCCTGTGCCATGGCGTGCTGCTCTCCAGGTCCGGGGACAGGAACCTCCTGAAGAACATCTGGTCTCAGAGCTGCCACGCTGGCTGTGGGCAGCAGGCCCCACAGCTGGGCTCTCACCCCAGTCCCAGTGATGGAGCACAAGGCAGTGCAGTACCTCTCTACGGGACTTTAACACCGTGAGCCTGTCTAGCACAGATTACGGGGCTTGCAGCTGGCAAAGAAGCAGTCGGGAGTAGGCAGGCTCTGGACAGAGCGGAGAATGAGAAGTTGAAGGGGGGAAGAGACAGGAACAATGCAGAAAGCACATTCACCACGCTCCGAACATTCCTGCGCAGCCCCACGCCCGCGGCACCAGCACCAGCTGGTCGGTGCCCCCCCTGCAGCTGTGGGGGAATTCCCCTCCAGCTGGATGCGGCACCCTGCACAGGACTGGGCTACTCCTCCTCTACCCCCACTTGACATTTTGTCCACGAGGATGGCGAGATGAAGTTACTACGGGCACGCTAACGCAGGGATGGAGGGGAGCGATGGGGTGCAGCTGCTTCGTGTGTGCTTTGGCGTCTGAGCAGCACGAGCCCATCGTGCTGCGGGCCAGGGAGAACGGGAAAGGGAGGCGAGCACAAAGCTCAGTTTCAGTCGCCGCTGCTCAGCAGTGATGATACGAAACAGGCAGCGTCTTGCCGAGACAAGTGAGACACTGCCGCGTCTGTGTGCAGCGCCCTGCTCAGGCACCTCCACTTCGGCAGGAAGGCTGCTCGGAGGCCGCTCATGCCCCTGCGGGGCTCAGCCCTCTGCGGGGCATGCGAGCACCACAAATCCCCCCCAGCCAACCCTGCTAACCTGGGTTTGATGCTCCTAACTAACACAAACTCCTCAAACTTCACCTGAACTCTGCCCACCCCTCCAAAAAATACGGATCAAAACACAGGAAAGGAACAAACAGTGCCAGGCTCATCTCTGCCAGGCAAGGCTTCAGTCATGGTCTGTAACTGATCTTGTAGGAGAAGGCTGCTTCACCCCGAGTCTGGGTCCCACAGCAAGGCTCAGTGTCAGGCCTGGCTCCACCAGAAGTTACGGCTCTGATGGTAAAGTTACAAGGCAAAGTGCTCTCGTGAGGCCCCACCTGGAGTGCTGCTCTCAGCTCTGGGGCCCCCAGCACAAGAAGGACATGGATCTGTTGAAGCAGGTCCAGAGGAGGGCCACAAGGATGATCAGGGGGCTGGAGCACCTCTCCTGCCAAGACGGGCTGAAGGAGTTGGGATTGTTCAGCCTGGAGAAGAGAAGGCTCCGGGGAGACCTTACAGCGGCCTGCCAGTACCTAAAGGGGGCTACAGGAAAGCTGGGGAGGGACTCTTTGTCAGGGGGTGCGGTGATAGGATAAGGGGGAATGGCTTTAAACTACAAGAGGGTAGGTTTAGATTAGATATAAGGAGGAAATCCTTCACTCAGAGGGTGGTGAGGCCCTGGCACAGGCTGCCCAGAGAAGCTGTGGATGCCCCATCCCTGGAGGTGCTCAAGGCCAGGCTGGATGGGGCTTTGGGCAGCCTGGGCTGGTGGGAGGTGTCCCTGCCCATGGCAGGGGGGTGGAGCTGGGTGGGCTTTAAGGTCCCTTCCAGCCCAAACCATTCTGTGATTGATTCTATGAAAGCCCTCTGGGCTTCGTAATACAGGAAATCAAATTTCATACGATGCTGCTATATGGGATGTTGCATCTGTAGGTCTCAAAGCAAAAGCCTTTGGTCTGTCATCCATCCTTTTATAAATAAGGAAATGTGCAGGACCTGAGCAGAGGGGGTTACTTTTTCAAGGTCCCCAAACTAAGAGCCATGCCGGGGAGAAAATACAAGTTTCCTTCTCTTCTGCTCTCTGCAAGTCCCCATAAGCAAAGGGCTCCCCTGAGGCCCCAGCAGCTAAAATGCTGTGAATTTATAACCAACAGCTAATGGAGAACCAACCCGGTGGTTCTCACTTCTGTGTCAAGATTGCCATGTTTTGATAGAATCATAGAAGTTTTCCAAGCTGTTGTTCTTTGTTTCCACTTGGATGGGAGTGAGCTGGCTTCTGCCCATACCCAAGAGGAACAACACGGGTATTTGAGACTTCTCCAGACCCCACAGTGCCTCAGGACTGGACAAACACTTTGCAGAGTGTTGGTTCAGGAGCTAAAGGTGGGTTCTTACAGGTGAAGAGGGCTCTCTGCTGGTTGATACCTTCCAGATCTCCGTGTCACTGCCCACTGGACAGAAAAGGAGCCTTAAGGATTTGCTTAGACTAGTTATGCACTTAGCCTGGAGCCCTGTAAGAGTAATCCTACCTGACACTTAAGCGTCTAAAGGTAGGGAAGAACAGCACATAAACCAAGGACTCGGTAAATATTGGTGAGGAGCTAAAACAGACAAAACTTGTCACACAATATGGGTACTAGCTCCTGATGCAGAGCTGTTGCTGGAAGCTATAGCTGCGCCTGGCTTTTACAGAGCCATGCCATCCTGCCTGATAATGTGGCTTGTGGGGCATTTCACTGGTTTCCTTCGTACTGTATCTACACAGAAAGGACAGAAAGAGAGGAAGTCCGAAGATAGACCACAGTGGTGCGTGGGTGGCAGCCCCTGCCTTCTGGCTGGGCAATAAAATGCCAGTTTTTGAGTCTGGGAACTGAGGTACTGATGCTCCTCCCCGACAGGCCGTGACTGTCATTGTCAGCCAGCGCCGAGAAAAGGATAAAATTAGCTTAGCTATTAGCGGAGCTGTTTGGTTAATGAATCAAACAGCGGGATATTTTTGCCTAATGCTGGATGCAGCCATAGACAGAGGTATGGCCTGGCTGCTCATCTGTATGTAAATATCACATGGCTAAAATTAATTGCTTTGTCCAAGCTCAAAGAAAACATTCGATTTTGTAGAAACAAGGCAGCTTCCACAGGAATGAGCATGCGTCCAAGACCGAGGCCAAAGAGGCACGAGCTGTGTGCTCCTCAGTGTCACCCGTGCTCCCAGCACCCTCCCTCCCTCCCTCCCTTCATTGCTGAGTGCCTTTCGGTTGACATCACGTCTCGGGTGGGAAGTGCACTGGGATCTCAGCAGGGAGCTGTACGCACGGGGAGGCAGAGAGTGGAAGAGGCAGCAAACAGGAGGCATGTGTGGTGGCTTCAGCCGATGGGCAGCTCAGCACCACCACGCTGCTCACTCACGGCCTCTCCTCAAAGGAACATATGACGAAAGGAAAATATGATGAGAAAAGCTCACGAGTTCAGTTAAGGACAGGGAGATTACTTACCTGTCACCATCACAGGCAAAACAGACTCATCATAATGGAGATGAATGTAATTTGCTGCCTATTGCTAACAGACTAGAGCAGTGAGAACTAAAAACAACCTAAAACCACCTTCACCCCATCCACCCTCTTCCACCTCCTCCCCCCAAGCAGCGCAGGGGAATGGCGAATGGGGGCTGCGGTCAGTCCCTGACGCTTCGTCTCCACCGCTCCTTCACGGTCCCTCTCTGCCCCTGCTCCCCATGGGGTCCCTCCCACGGGATGCCATCCTTCCCGAACTGAGCCTGGGGGGCTGCCCACAGGCTGCAGCTCTTCCAGAACTGCTCCCACACGGCTCCGTACCACGGGGTCCATCCCCCAGGAGCAAACTGCTCCAGCACGGGTCCCCCACGGGCGGCAGCTCCCCCCAGACCCCCTGCTCCTGCGTGGGCTCCTCTCCACGGGCTGCAGCTCCGGCCCGGGGCCTGCTCCTGCGGGGGCTCTCCATGGGCCGCAGCCTCCTCCAGGCCACATCCACCTGCTCCACCGGGGGCTCCTCCACGGGCTGCAGCGTGGAGATCTGCTCCGTGTGGGACCCGTGGGCTGCAGGGGGACAGCCTGCTCCACCAGGGGCCTCTCCACGGGCCGCAGGGGAACTTGTGCTGCGTGCCTGGAGCACCTCCTGCCCTCCTGCTGCACTCACCTTGGGGGCTGCAGGGCTGCTTCTCTCTCAGCTCTCACCCCTCTCTGCCAGCTGCTGTAGCACAGCAGATTTCCCGTTCCTTCAATCTGCTCTCCCAGAGGCCCAACCACTGTTGTTCATGGCTCGGCTCTGGCCAGGTTTGGTGGGTCCATTTTGGATCCGTCTGGAGCTGGCTCTGCTCTGACCTGGGGCAGCTGCTGGGCTCTGCTCACAGAGGCCACCCACCCCTGTGGCCTCCCCAACCCTCCCAACCACCCACTACCAAACCCTTGCCACATAAGCACTAAAACAGCACACTCAAAGCCACTGTGTCAGACTTTGAGCGCAGCTCCAGCCCATTTCAGAGCCTGCAGTGCTAGATGAAGGTGGTAGCACCTCGGAGATGGTCTAGATCAAGTCCTCACCCTGTGTCTTTTCTTGCAGGAGATTCCTGCTGATCCTGGGATTTTCTCTGTGTAGTGAACAAGTTACAAGGTCTCTTCCTCAGTGCAAAGCCATTGACACCTGGTTATGCCACCCTGAACCTGAAGGAGCAATGGGAGTCAGCAGTGCAGGGTATGCAATTGAGCACAGAAGCAAACCGGCACAGGGACAGCGGGGTGGGAGGCAGAAGGGAGGAGGTTCAGGGACAGGATGACTCCGTGAGCGTGTGGAGAAGCAGTAGCATGAGGGTTTCACAGCAGCACAAGGGTTTTATGGCACCGGAGCAGGAGAGGGTGTGACGGAGAGCTAACCCTGCGAGATGTCCTCATCGGAAAGCAGCCCCGCGCTGACTCACCGACTGAGTCACAGCCCTGCCAGACCTCTGTTCTTTTCCCAATCAAGGAAACAGCAACTCCTCACCAACTGCTTTTAAGGCTGCAGTTTGGATGCTGAGCATTCCTGCGCTAAGCTGCCACTCCTGACGATCCCTTCCGACATCGCTGGCCCAGTGGGAGGCCCGATCCTTCAAAGCACACTCGTCCCCAGGGAGGAAATGTGCTGTGGCCTCTACTAAGCAGAAATCAAGTTTCTGAGCCGTGCAATCCACGCTCTGGACAGCAAAAGACAAGCTCTTACAGGAAGGGAGGCAAGGGAAAAATTCCAGCACAGAAATTTCCATTCGGGCACTGAATCTCTGCCCTGCTCAGGAAACATGCTCGTGCGCTGTTTGCAGTCCCACACTGCTTTAAAAGCACAGATCATACATACAGCCCCGATGCCGTGCTTCAGCGTGGGCAGAGGATGGCCTCAGAGCCTACAGCACGAGACCCAGGGATTCAGGGAAGAATATTGCCTTGCCTAAGTTCCCAGTCAGTGAAAAAGTCAGAAAAAGTCAGTGAAAAGCAACAGTTAAAAATAGAAGTAATGTTACAAATGGAAGAAAGGGGAAAGAGATAGCAAAAAGTATAAATGAGAAGCTTAAAAGAACAGAAAAATAACACAGGAAATGGGGGTAAAAAAAACCCTGCCTTGGCAAGGCTAAGAGAGAGTTTTTAATGTCCATTAGGAATATAAGAGATCTTCCTAATGTTATAGGCCAAGAAGTTGATGAGAAAAACATTATTAAGTTTCCAAACGGGCACAAGGTTTCTGTAAATGTTTCTGTTCTCCTTTAGGAAGTGATGTATTCTGCAGCCCTTCAGTGAGCTCAGAGAAAGACGAGCATTTAGGAGGAACAGATACTTGCTAAAGTATATGCATCCTGGAGCACCGAGATAACTAGAGAATATTGGTCTCCTGGTGTGAACATTAATACATCTTTGAACACGGGAGAAGCTCCAGAGACCAGAATGCTGTGGATCCTGGGGAACTGTCATTCTTCATCAGGAGCAGGATCTTGGTTGGTAAAGTTGCCCTGTTAATGTAACATAATAAGAGCTTATGAAATGTCTGCTCTGTAGTGTCATTATCACAAAATGGGCACTGTGCGGTAGGAGTTAGATCCCTTTCCAAGTGTGTCAGACCCTGAGACATCTCCAAAAGCAGGGGGTTCTAACAGGACCCCAGAGGAACTGGTGTAGTGGTCTCCGCTACTCTGCATTTGCACCAGTGATCTGCAAGTAAGTATAAAATTACCCTAAAAACATGTACCATACATGTACCATAAAGAATTTGGGATGGTGACTAAGAGACCACGCCAGTGACACCAGCAGGGATTTCTTTTCAAGCTAGATGCGCTTAACACAACCAAACAAGTTTATTCATCTCGAATCAAAGACCGCATGCAAATTTTTAACGATGAAAGCAGCAGCCCTGGGAAGGATTTAAGAACCACTAAGGCCATGCATCTGCACTCAGGCACCCGGTGTAGTGATGTGGGAAGAAAAGCCAGTGAGATCCTTGGGTATATAAACAACTACTGTGTAGAAAGCTGGGGGAAGAAAATGATCTTATCTCCCTAGTTCACCTTTTTGGGGCCAAGGATGAAATAGTTCTTATACTTCTGATGTTGATAAATTGGACACAGAGCAAAAAAGAGCTGGCAATTAACTGGTGGGAAGAAGGAAGGGACTAGAAGAGGCCAGTCAGCTTTCCTTATGCAAAGGTAGTTGCAAAACTAGATTGCAAAGTGTAAATACCTAGGGAGAAAATGGGCTTTCCACATTACCAGAGAAAAACACAGCAGGCACTCATGGTTGGGAATAAAGCCAAGCAAACTGAAATTAAAAACAAATGAGGTGCCATTTTAAACTGTGAGGATAATTAATCACTTGAGGAAATTATTAAGGGAAGTTGTGAATTTTCCTGCTTTTCATGTTACCCATGCAATACCGAATCTCTTCCTGAGAGTTGCCACAGCCAAAATGCTCAACAGAGGAATAACCAAATCCACAATGTAAATTACTGTATGCAGAGAGGTCCGAGGTTCAATGTGACACGGGAAGAAAGAAAGCTGTGGTCTTAGCTGGTCTGTGATTGAAGCAGGCACAGAAAGGGGGAAGACCTGGGATTTTGTCATTGTCTGGTTGTTTACCTTATCTGACAGTGCTTTGATGCATAATGCTGTAAACAAGGCCTGGAACTGAGGAATTCCCACCTGCAGACAAGCAGCCATACCAGTGAACTTGACTGGTGCTCCCTTCTACATACGTACTCTCTTTTTCAATTAATCTTCTATTCCTGTCCTTGTGGGATGGGAGGAGCTATGAGAGGAGAACCCCCCAAGTTTGCTTTCCTTCTCTCCATCCCTCTCTCTGTGCCGTGACAACCCAAGACAGGGTTCACGTCACTGTGTCCCAACAATTCATGCAGACATGCATGCTTCATCCCAGGAGCTCAGGGGAATGCAGCAGAGGGGCTGCCCTGTGAGGACCTTCACCAGTGCAAGAAAAAGGGGAAAGCCCAGGACCAGCTCCAGGTGGCCCTGCTTGAACAGGAGTTAGACCAGATGACCTCCAGGGGTCCCTTCCAACCTCAACCACTCTGTGATTCTGTAAGCATACGGAGTTTTGGCCAATCTTGAACTTGTTTGGAAATAGTTCAGGTCTTAGAAGTTTAGCATCCTGCCCACACCATCACCTAACAAAAATAAGATATATTCCCCAGCTCGAGTGTGCAGGCAGCTTTTATCCAATGATTACTGAGAGATCTTTAATAATTATAAATAAAGAAATAATAAAAAATAGTTATTTAGAGATGTTTAAAATCAAAAGTTGTGGACCTGTGAAGGTTCAGTGTTGCTGCAGAGGAGGGGTTTTCAGGAATCTGGAGTCAAGCACCTCATCTCTCCTGGTGTCCTTCTTCACTGCCCAAGTCTTCTAAGGAATCCAGACCCTTGACCACAAAACGCACCCACAGCTATTTGTATTTCACATCTATATACACAAGCTGGGAGGAAGCACCTCAGGGTTGTGGGGAACAATTTAGCCAAAGGCCAAAAAAAAAAAAAAAAAAAAAAGGAAGAAAAGCCATTCCTTTATTTAAAGAATCATTGTATCTATCCAGAGCATAGACAATTTTTTAGCTCTCATCTTCAAGTAATCCCCTATCCAGATGATTAAATGATTCTTGCCATTTACTAATACCCAACAGCAAGAGAAGTCTCTTCAGTGCCTGAAGTCTTTAGAACAGGACTTGATACCTTCTGACAGATCGTTACAACCAAACAGTAGCCTCTGCCCTCAGGACAGGTAACAGAGGAGAATGCAACATTCTGCTGCATCAAGGTGGTCACATTAGCTCAGCAGTTCCTTCTGATTTGAAGTCCATAGATAGATATTAATAAATTTACGAATAACACCCACCATCACAGGATGACGCACTGATTTCAGGTTGCTGTGATCTGTAGTCTGCTGACTGACATCACTGCATTCCTGACTGCCCAACTGGGAAGCCAGACCCCTCTGAGAGGTTTGGTCTTGAGTCTAAGCTGCCTGTAGTGAAATCAATAGCAAACCAGGCATGCGGACTGAGGATTGCAGATAAGAAAATGCAGTTGTGGATGCTTGAGTATTGACATACAAAGTGACACAGCAATTATCGTTACTACCTACATGTTCTGATTGAAGTTTAAAACGTTTGCTAAGTTGCCTAAAATAACCTATGTAAAACTTCTACCATTGTCAAGAAGGAGTAGAAAATTTTCTTTGCTGCCAGCCAAAAGGATAGCTGCCAGTCTGTCATTTTCTAAGTACTGGAAATGCAAAGGGGAAAGTGGACTGGAGCAACACTGTAGGTGACAAATTCTGAAGAAATAATCAACCCAAAAATAATAAAAGACAATGTAAATAAACATGCCTTGCACCTCTTTAGACAAAGAGGCTCATCAAAGCAAAATTCCCAGAGGCAGGGTACTCAATTGGGAGTGTTTTCCTGCTGTCCCTAGACGTGTCTTCCAATCCAAATGGAAACAACACAGACTTCCTCGAGGTTCAGTGTGACTCGGAGCTGGTTTATAAATTCTTCTCACACAAACCAAGAACAGGACGTGGTTTCTTTGTACAAGGGCCCACTTCTTCCAAGTGCTTTCGTTGATGGCTTGCTGCCTACAGGGTGTCATTTGCATCAATTGCTGTAGCTCTCTGCATAGCAGTGTCTTTGGGGACCTCTTGCGGGCCCTCTTCTAAATTACATACTGGGTGAAGAGTAGCTCAGGAAAGTTTCCGTGTTGATTTTGCAGATCACAGAATCACAGAATCACAGAACGGCCGAGGTTGGAAGGGACCTCTGGAGATCACCCAGTCCAACCCCCTGCCGAGCAGGATCACCTAGAGCACATCGCGCAGGATGGCATCCAGGCGGGTTTGGGATATCTCCAGAGCAGGACACCCCACAACCTCTCTGGGCAGCCTGTCCCAGTCCTTTATTACCCTCACAGTAAAGAAGTGCCCCCTCATATTGAGCCAGAACCTCCTGTGCTTCATTTTGTGCTCCTTGCTTCTCATCTTGTGACTGGGCACAACTGAAAAGAGACCGGCTCCATCCTCTTGACACGCTCCCCTCAGACATGTATATATATTTATGAGGTCTCAAGATACATAAAAGAACCTTTTACTTCACATATCCTCATGTGATTCACAAAGGTTTAGCAACCAGATGCAATTTAAAAGCAAGGGCAAGCACAAGAGAGAAACTGTGTTTAATAACTGAATGCTACTCATTCACACTTTGGCTTTTTGGGAGGTATTTTTAGGGGACAGAAGTGAAAACACACCATTTTGAGGGTATTTTTAGGGGACAGCAGTGAAAACACACCAGTTTGAGGTTATTTTGGTGGGACAGCAGTGAAAACACACCAGTTTGAGGGTATTTTTTGGGGGGGGGGGGGCGGGGGGACAACAGTGAAAACGCACCAGTGTATTTTTAGGGGAGGGCAGTGAAAACACAGCAGTTTGAGGGTATTCTGGGGGGACAGCAGCGAAAACACACCAGTTTGAGGGTACTTTTATGGGACAGCAGTGAAAACACAGCAGTTTGAGTGGATTTGGGGGGACAGCAGTGAAAACACAGCAGTTTGAGGGGATTTTGGGGGGACAGCAGCGAAAACACACCAGTTTGAGGGTACTTTTATGGGACAGCAGTGAAAACACAGCAGTTTGAGGGGATTTGTAAGGGGGGGCACTGCTGACTGGCACGCTGAGGCTAACGTTGCCGATGCACACGGCTAAACAAAGGGAAGAACTGGGAGGTTTTATCACTCCCGTAGCTGTTCCTGTACTTCTTATTTGTGAACTCGCGTATAAACAGCCTGCAAAGGACCAGCCCCGAGGACAGAGGGCGCCCCTGCTGGACGCGCCGCGGCGCCATTTTGGGGCGTGCCCCTGCCCGGGGCAGCCATGATGGCGGGCGGGGCCGTCTCTATGGTAGGGCCCCGCGGCGCTCCGCCTGCCGGGCGCTGGGCGGGATGATGGCGGCGGCGTAGGGCCGGGCTGCGCTGCGGGAGGAGGCCGCGCTGTGAGAGGGGCCCTGAGGGGCTCTGAGGGGTCGGGAGGGCTCTGGGGCATCCTAACATCGGGGTAAGCCCCCTCGTTGTCGCTTGGGTTGGGAGGGAGCTGAGGAAGGCAGCGCGGCGGCCCTGCCTTGCCGTGGGCCCTGAGGTGGCTTCTCCAGTGCTGCGATCCCAAAACCTGACGAGAGCGGGCGGCCCCCGGGGGTTCGGGGGGGGTGGGGGGGCTTTTAAGGCCAAGGTAAATGCGGGCTGGGCTCGGCAAGGAGCAGGGGTGGTTGCTGGGGGGTGCTGGGGCTCCGGGTTGGGCCTGGTCCTTCACCTGAGCGCACAGATCCCCCTTACGCAGAGTTAGCACAGAAAGGACCTAAGAACAAGCGGCTTTCGCAAATTTTAGGTCTTGTAGAGGCCGTGCTGAGCCCCAGCTGGCTCACACGGCGTTTGGGAAGGTGTCAGCAGTTGTTAGTGAGCCTGGCTAGCTGCTGGCTCCCTTTTTGATTTGTGTTTGTGCCTGTGAAGTTAGTGGTGAGTGGGTGTCCTTTAGTCAGTAGTGAGTGGGCGTGCATGGCCCAGCGAAGCAGAAGTGAGTGCTGCTTTGTGTAACAGATTCCAGGTGGCACTGGTCGATCAGCCAGGCGGTGGTTGTGTATTGGCCGTGGTGTCTTGAGGCCTTGGCTGAGTGGTTTGGGCTCCTGGTCCCCGGCTCCTGTCCAGCAGCACCGCATGCAGCGCGTGCTGACAGCATGTCCGTGTGGCCAAGGCTGCTCAGAGCCTGTTTGCTTCTGTCTCACAGCTGCAGCTCTTGGCACCCTTTATTCCATTCTTAGGGCGTGCTGGTGGTAGGTGAGTTCCTGCAGGTTCTGAAACGGAGCTGCTGAAAGCTTCTGCCTTTGCCCAAGCAGGATATTTTGTTAATTGAACGTGGTTTACGTATGGTTGAAGCTGTCAGCCTTGTGCTTGCAGAGATAACATTACCCCTAGTGCTTCGTAAAGTTCTGCTGTCCAGCTGGAGCTCTGCGCGGGGCAATCCCACGGGGCTCTGCCACATTACTGATGTTGGTGCTGTGCCTGCACAGGAGAACTGACAGGGCCAGGGCAAGGGCTAGAGAGTACGGGTTGCATGATCATCATCACTGTTTAACTACCAACACCATCCTGGGCATGCTGTGAGCTGTGTCAGCCAGCATTGGTGGCGATGATACCGAGCCACACTTCAGGGAACGAAGGAAAAATCATTCCAGGCAGACATTTTTTGGCAGTCCTTTTTCCAGGGGAAAGAGTTTGGTTACTTGCTTACCACTGAGACTTAAGGATAGGAGACTGGCTCCTGGCATTTTATTTACTGTATAAACACAACCTTGCATTCTCGTTCAAATCTGTATGCCACCTTTCAGTCATGTTGGAAAAGACTTTCTTTTGAAAATCTGAATAGATTCTGTCAAGGAAAAAGCTCCTTAAATTTTAAGGGTCGGGTGCCAAGGGATGGTTAGAGGTTTGTTGCTACAGTTCCAGGAACAATGTAGCAGCTTCTGGTGACTGCCTTTCTCTGTAAGCTCTAATGGCTGCTTTTTGCCCTTGATTTTGTAGTCACTAAAATGACGACAGCAGCAAGGCCCACGTTTGAACCTGCGAGAGGAGGAAGAGGAAAAGGCGAAGGAGACTTAAGCCAGCTATCCAAACAGTATTCCAGCAGAGACCTTCCGTCTCATACTAAAATCAAATACAGGTAAGTACTGTCTGTTTGGTCTGGCTTATGGGAAAACAGGCTAGGAATGTTTCTTCTTTTTTTGTTTTTGTTATGACCAGATACTGTGCAGCAGTGCTGAGTGAGTGGGCTGAAACTGCAAGTCTCCAAAGCAGACTTAAGAGACCAAACGGTCTGCAAGTTTGAGAAGTTTAATTTTAGTGGTGCGTACTGCTGGCTGTGGAAGTGAGTCACCAGAAGGTGAGCTTTGGAGACCAAGTATTTCAGGCAGTGGAGTGACAAGAAAAGCTTTGGGAGTGGAAGGAGACGACTGAGCCATTCAAGGTGCTGTCACTTGCAGAGCACTGTGGGATCAGATTGAGCACGTCTCAGAAGGAGGAAAGTCGAGTCATGCATTGGCTGAGAACCACTGGAGAGGAGCATTAAGATGAGGCAGGGATATCATAGAACAGCACTCAGGTGTTGGAAGAGCTGATATTAAACACTGCAAGTGGTTCGTGCAGGTCCTAGAAGAGGCAGTTGCTTTAATTGGTCTGAAAGATAACAGGATTTTACATAAATATTATCCTGTGTTTGAAATTCATAATAAATTGGCGATACTCTGCTGAAAGATTATTTGAAATCTGGAGTCAGTGTGGCACAGGCACCTAGAATTTAACTGAACTGTGTCAGCCTAAAATTGTTTTCATCTAGCTGATGTTATTCTTGTCAGTGAAACTACTGCTAAGGTTTCCCACTTGCACTTTCGCTGTGCAGATGCTTACCCTTTCACCTCTTCCCTTCTCCCCCTCTGAAGAAAACATGTGGATGAGGGAGTTGGAGGGGTGTTTTTTTTTTTTTTGGACAGTACCAAAGTCAACAGCACAAAAAGTGCTGTCAAGTGCGTTGTGTTATTACAGGAGAAATGGCTGGTGGTTTGCCTCTTTAAACAGCACAGGGGTTTGGAACACAAGGCTGTTGTTTTGAAAGGAGCGTGTGGGGAGAAATGCATACAGGGCTACGCAGTGTGTGTTTTAACAAGTCCCCCAAGTGTGTGCAAGAGAGATGGAGGGGGCATTAAGTGTCTCCTGTTCTTTCTCCCCAAAACCTAATACAAAGTTGACTTTGTTAAATTGCCAGGCCTGCGTCACTGCAGGAAGGATGCAGTGTTTCAGTCCCACTCGGGCTTGCCTGAATGACACGGGGCCTCAGGGGATTTCCGCAGCCATGTCAGGGATTCTGATTTCAGGTTTTTAATTACGAAAGCAAATGAAATACTCCATCATCAAGACAGCCTTTGCACACAGTGTATTTATAATGGCTAGAGTCTGGGTTTCTTCAGGCACTCGTATTTCCAGAACTGGGTTCACAGAAAGGTGAAAAGAATTGCTGCTTGCTTTTTCTTCATTAGTTCTCCTCAAGGTTTCCGCAAAAATCCAGCACACTCTGGGTGGAATGCAGTGTGACTCAAGTATAAATAGGCTGTTGCTTTTGGCCAGCGTGTGTTATATAATAGAGAGAAAAAGGTGTATTTGCAACGTGTTTCACTGATGCTAGTGTTTTGCTGCTTCTCCCAGCTTTTTTTTTTTTTTTTTCCTCTCCAGGCATGGGGCTTTATCCTGTTTGTCCTGGGGGGAAAAGATTTGAGAAACGTATACTCGAGTTTTGGTCTTACTTAAAAGCATTAGAGATTTTTTTGCAGCAGCAACTTGAGATGATAAAACTGTGAGGAAAGTTGACCTGTTAGATGTCAGCCTGGACTGCAGGAGAACAGATTTACAAATATGTACGGGAGATGGATGCAGTCAGCCTGTTTTTGCAGGAATTTATGTAGTTTTTTTTAATTCAAGAGCCACTGGAAGGAACCTGTGTATATGTCAGTGTATGTCTGTGTGTGCAATGTGTGCAGGGAAGGGGACCGGTGAAGAGAGAATGAAGAAATACATCTCTACAGTGTACCCAGCTCTTATTCTCTGCACTTAACTTGTTCATCCCTGGGTTTACTGGCCTCCTTCAAACTTCAGCTTCTCTCCCGCCTTGTTATTTCAGACAGACCACTCAGGATGCTCCTGAAGAGGTGCGTAACCGTGATTTCAGGAGGGAGCTGGAGGAGCGAGAACGGGTTGCCGCAAGAGAAAAGAATAGAGACAGACCAACGAGAGGTAAAACCAGCCCTTTATCAAGAAATAACACCTTCGTGTGACACCGCATTTGCACAGAATTCCGTGTTACAAGTTTCTGGTTGCAGACAGCATGTCATGAGGGCAGAATTTAGGGTATTGGTCTGATAGTTCAGAGCTGTTGACCTGCAAGGGAATGTCCGCTGCCTTTCACGCTGGCTTCGTGCTAGCGAAAATCTAGGCCAGCCAGTAGAAAAGCACAGGCCATCGTGCAGGCCAGCTGGTACAGTATGATTGTAATGGTTTGGCAACAAGTATGTGCAGTTAATAAAGGCCTTTTTTTGTACTTGGACAAATGAGACAGGAAGGAGAAGGGGAATGACTCATCTTCTAGTGAAGTAATGCATTGTTGTACCTGGTTCTGTTCGTGTGCAGTGAAAATCAAAGGCGTGGGTGGTGGTGGGTTTCTTTTTTTTTTTTTTTTGAGAAATACTCGTTTTTAATATTAAGCTTGACAGAATTTAGATACTTGAGGTTTAGTTGTGAAGCGTAGGGAAGTATTACAGGGGTTTCAAATCCACAGATAAAAACAGGTATCTTTTGGACCAGACTAGATAATAGTAATGCTTTGGGGTGGTCCACAGTGGAAGCACTGCAATTGGATATATCGAATAAAGATATTTCTTCACAGCTTTTCCTTCTGTTCTTCTTTGATCTTGAAGTAGTAAATTCAAAAACCACTTAGAGGCTAAATAGTAAGTTTGGGGACGTTAGTTTGTTTGAGGATACAAGGGAATTAGCACAGGCATTAAGATTGAGAGGTGAGGAAAAATTAAGCACGAGCTCGTATCTTATTCTAATGCAAGACAACTTGTTAATGAAAATTTTGTTTCCTGACATCAGATGCTGTTAAGTGAAATCACTTTTTTTAATCCTGTCCCTTAGAGCACACGACATCATCTTCTGTGTCCAAGAAGCCTCGACTAGACCAGATTCCTGCAGCAAATCTTGACGCGGATGACCCTCTTACTGATGTATGTGTCTTTTTCTGCCTTCTTTCCTTTCATTGTCCTGCCTTGGGGATTTGCTATTAATAGAACATGTACTTTTAGCGATGTTAAAGATTTAAGACAGGTAACTAACAACTGGTTCCAGCATAGTTTCCTTATTCAGTTACTCTGCTCTGGCAGAAGTCCAGAGTGCTTCAGAGGGTTCTGTTCCACGCTGCAGTGGTGCTCTTAGAGGGAGCGAGTGTGCTGTGACTCCTAGCACACAAAAAACTAGAGAACTGAAAATACCACCTAAAATACTGGCGGTTTTTAGACTCAGGCAATACTGGGTTAGTTAGAATTCCCCAAAAGCAGAACTGTTGAGGTACACTGACTGTCTGCGTGAGCAAAGAGTTCTTGCTCTTGGCTCCTTTACTTACAGCGATGTCTCAGGGTTGTCTAAGGATTGACAGTATGCTGAGGGGTGTTAGTTTGTTTGCTTGGTTTTTATCCTGCTATATTTGGTCCCAACAATACTGGCTGGGATATTCAGGCATGCTGTCGTAATGACTTATGTTACAATGATTAGAGAGCGATCGAGGCCAGTCATTCTCTGGAATCTGTCAGCTACGTAGCATTTGAATTATTAAAATATTATTTAAAAAAAATGAATTGCAGAAATTCAAAAAGCGCAAAGATATATTTTAGTCTTGACATTACTGTCGAGGAACAAATAAACTATTTATATTATAATTACTGCTCTTACCAAGCACCCACATCAGAAGTTAGCCAGCAAGAAGCTACAGCCCTAGCTGGGCAAGCCAGTACAGTCTGGGGGACTTCTCATAATATTTTTTTTCTCAAATCAGATGTACATCTCTGCGGTAATCTTCAGAATTAAAAGATGCATTTATTTTCAAAATGTATTTATTAAACGAAATAAATGAACTACTACTCGCTTCCTTTTGTTGCTGCTAGGAGGATGATGAAGATGAGGACTTGGAAGACAGTGATGATGATGACACTGCAGCTCTTCTGGCTGAACTGGAAAAAATTAAGAAGGAGCGAGCTGAGGAACAGGCTCGAAAGGTAAAATCTCACCTGTTGAAGAGCATCTGCTTTGTGCAAACATGCTTATCAAAACTTCTGCCTCAGGTATTAGGATAAGGGAGAACTGGTAAACGAAGTAAGAGCCAAGCTCACAGCACTTCAAAACAAACTTCTCTAGTGGAGTCTGATGGTTTTGTTCTTCTCTCTAATAATTGTTGTCAAGAATTTTTTTTTTCTTCAGCAGACACATTTATGGGTGAATGTTTTACCAAAATGTTCTATTTACTTTCCCAGTGCTTTGTAGAGGCATTTGACTGAAGACAATCTTGCTTTTAACAAGCAAGTCCTTCTCTGAAGGCAGCTGTCGTACCAAACCGTATAACGGCATTGGCGACCTACCTGTTATCATCCAGTGGAATTTCATTTGTTAACTAGCTTTTGTGGAAAAAAGAAGTGTGCCATTTTTGTTCATGAATTAAAAATATCAGTGCACTCTTTGCTTTTGATTCTGGCTTCAGCTTCTGTTAAAGTTTTTGATCTTTTTGCAGCACTAGTCCTATGTTGCCTTGGCAAGAAGCACCAACTGTAACTATAAACCAGAACTATTTTGTTGTGATTATACATGGATGAATTTATTTGAAAAATGCCTCCACAAAAATTAATAACATGGCTGATAATCTTTTCAGGATGTCTTAAATCAACTTGCATATGGCCTGCAGTTCCTATGCCATTGACTCCCCCACCTCCTTGGTGTAAGAGATGGTTGGGCTGGAGTTCATTACTGAAATCTTTGACTGATGGGAGGACTGTAGGGACTGTTTCTGGGAATTGTCAGTGTTAGCAAAATGATGAGTGGTCAGGATGCAGTGCATTGGCTCTAACACAGTGTTGCACTAGAGTTTGCAGTCCAAATATTTCACTGGCACTGCTGAAACGCTTTACCTATGGAGGTGCACAAAATTTGGTGGATGTATGCAGCATTCCCTCTTCTGCTTTGAGTAAGCTCTTTCTTTTTTTGGGTAGGGCTTAAATGGTTTTAGTGCTTTTGAAAAAAAAGTTACATACTTTGGTCTGAGTAGTTTTATATGTTGTTGTTAGTTTTTTTGACACTAATGTAGAATCTATCATCTTTATATAAAGTAATCTGAGATAGTTTTCAGCATGTGCTAAGTAAATGCATTAAATGCTGATCAGGATCTTTGCTGCTGTGACAACATAATGTTTTGATACCTCTGAACTACTCGTAGCTTTTTCTGTAGCTCTACATGCACCCTTATAGCTGGAATGTTTTTTCACGAATGCTCTCCATGAGGGTCAGCTGCTCCCCGCTAGAGTTAGTAAACAGGGCATAGCCTCTAGCAGACACTAGGAAGAGAGAGCAGACACTAAGAGAGAATAACGTCAGCTGCTGCAGGCACCAGTGTAGTGCTTGACTACTCTTTTAGCTAACAGTATGGAAGTTAACCTTTATTTAGAGTCAACAAGGCCTGTAAAAACCAGTGAAGTCTTCAATCTTGAAGTAGTTTGGGAGGTTAAAAGCTGTACTATGTTGCTTCAATGTAGAAACTTTCCTTAAAAGGCTGTTGGTAATTGGTTCTCCATCTGGCCCGCAAATGGTCTTTTAAGTTAAACTGTAGCTGAAGCATCTCTCATCTCTTGGCATAGGCATTTGTCACGCATCACACAGCAATGAAATTGTGTCCTGCAGTAATAACATGGCAAAAATGACCTGAAAACACTGGCAACAGTCCTTCCTCATGTTTTTGTTTGAAGTGTACTAAAATTCAATTTAAGGGTAGCAACATAAAGGAAAGGCTGCTACTTCAACTAACCGTGCAGAGGGCTTGAAGTGAAAACTTGTATCTGTGTATGTTTTCAGTTTGCTTCTGTGTTGTAATTATACATCTAGAACAAGCAGAGTAACTTTTGTCACACTCCAGTTTAGAGAACTTGCCTTGGGAAAGTAATGGTAGTAAATTACGGCACACACAACCACGCACATGCTTATCTGTTCGTTTGTGGAAAGCAGGATTGTTGGCAGCCTACAAAGTTCCTATTTTGTCACTAGAGGGTGCTAAGAGCTCTGAATTATTTCTTATAGCACTTGTTTCATCTTACTGTCTTTTAACTGGCATTATTCTGTGTCTTCATGGGTGCTCCCCACCCATGAAACGTAGGGCTTACAACATCCATGCTATGTGAATACTTAATGCATGTATATTTATCTGAAAAGAATCCCTTTATTTCAGCCCTGAAACAATTATTAGATATTTGCAATAGTGTATATTATTGCGCACTCACTACCTACTCCGTTCGTCTTTCCACTGTGTGGTGGTTAATTAAAATTAACCTTTAAAATGGCCTCTTAAAAAGTGACATCTCTATTAAATAGTGAGTGCTCTGAAGTAATTGGAACTTTATTTTCTTGGGGGTAGTTTTTTTGAGTGTAGGGAACGAAGAGTATGTTCATGAAAAAGTAAAAACCAAAGCAGAGTGCAGTGTTGGAAAGAATTTTCGGTAGTAAGGGTTTACTTAGAAAAGATTACCTATGTTGTCTTCAGGGGTGCAATCTGTTTAGATAATGCCGTTTCCCATGTCCTTAAAACAAGGCAATATTGACAAAGCGTTTCATAGCCATTTTATATAAATCCCCTTTCGTATGATATATGTGGACTTCATATTATCATGTGTTGCAAACTGTGATTTAAACCTCATTTTGTAAGTAACTTTATAGTAGTAATACGGTTGACTTCAGGATAATGTCTCGTGTAAACTCTTAATTGTAGTTGCTGTTAATCCTAAGCCACCTAAATAGTTGGTTTATCTGCTGGAGCAGCGTTGTCCCCGGTGGACAGGTTGGGTAAATTGGTGGCAAGGCAAAAGGGAAACAGCAGTGAATGCCTCTTCACTCTTCTGCGTGTTGTTCTCACATCCCTTTATTGTTACACAGGCAGATTAACGTGCCTGTGCCGGTTCTTGGGAAAGATGACATAGCTAAAATGTAGTACTGTAACCCAAATTTGTGCTGTATGTAAATTGTTCCCTGATACTTTAGTTATTCTATCCAAAAAAGTTAGTGCAATTATTTCTGAGACTTTAAATAAAGTAAATGCTGTATTTTTGTTACCTGTTTTCACCCGTCACTTTGGTGCTCAGTATTTAAGTTGCCGTGGAAGGAGGACTGCTCCTTTTAAACTGTGTTTCTGGTCAGGCAGTAAGAAATGGAAGATAGGAATGTGCTATTTTTTGGTTCGTCATGTTCTGTGTTAACTTTCCTTATGTGGTAATGGCAATTTCTACCAAAAACCTTTAATTTTGGTAAATGTTAGTGTTAAGAGGTCCTAACTTCCTTCATGCTGATATTTCCTTGAATCTGTGAAGGAAATAGTTTTTCAGCCAAATAAAAGATTGTTGTCAAAGCCTTTTAATATCTCAAAATGCTTAAATTCCCTTGAATTTTTAGAAACAAAAAAATTACTCTAAATGTCTTAAAAATACATCCTGATTTTCTCCTGCCCTCTGCAATTTTAACCTCTTTAACCAATTTAAACCTAGCTTGTTTCTAGTAGAGACTGAACTGACCAGCAAATCTTTAGTTTTGGGAGCCTTGTCTGTGGAATAATTCTGGATCTGTCTAAAACTGTACAAACACAAGATCTGCTGCCTGTGCTAACCATCCATGGATAGGTTTCATGGGAACACGTTTCAGTATTCCAAATTCAGCGTTACGGCACTCCTAATTTCCAATTTTCAAGACTTCCTTAAAAGGTAAATCGAAATAATTAAAAACAAACCTCAAACCAGCGAGCTGCTGAACGTACATGCACAGTTCCAGCAAAGCTATTTTAACATCCAGTCATTTTATACTTATCTGAGAACAGACGTGAAGTTTCTGGTTTGTTATATTACAGTTTCTTTTCACCAAGTGCTTCTCTGTAACCGCATGTAATTCTCTACTAATGGCCAAAGTAGATCTTAGCTCTATCCTGTGCTGTAGCCTCAACTTCTCTCAATTAATACACTAAATGAATCTTGATTTTAACCCTTTCACTTAAATTTTAAGAGCATAACTAAGACTAGAGTGCCAAATGAGTGATTAAGAAATGATTTCAATGAAGAAGCACAAGCAGATGATGGAGTATATTTCTTCATTAAATGCTTGTGAGGCATGCTAGCAGTGCTTACCCTTGTCGAGAACTAATGGCAACGTCCCATAACTTGTGGGGAGAATGGCAACAAATCTGTGTATAGGCACTGCAGTTACTCTCTATGTTTATTTTTTGGAGTTTCAAACAATTATTTGAATCACTGTATTGCATAGAGTTAGTGATTTGTGTGGGATTATATACTACCGGGGTTGATCTCTGTATTATTAAGTTATGTTCCATGCTGCTAAGGATCCTGCTGTCATTGTTTGCCATTCAAAAATTAGCACTTAAATAAGGTTTTGTGGTTTTTAGTCTTCAGTGAAACAGGGATATTTCAGACTTTCTGCAACTGCACTTCTGTACGAACTGAGCAGGGTAACTTTATTTTAATACAACGGAGTCATTTCAGGAATTTCAGCACTTTCTGTAAAAGTAATCTTGCTCTGTGCTAAGGGTAGGAACTATACTAAAAGAAAAATAACCATGGTAACAATACTGTTTTTCTTTCCTTTGCGGTCAGAAACAAGTATGCCAAGGGACTGTTATTCTTGCAGCAAGATAAGGAATAATTGTTCAGTTAAGGTTCATATAGCTTTGTCCACCTCTGCTTTTTCCCCCCGTGACGAGTTCAGTCGTGCAGTGGAGACTTGCTGTGACACCCACCTCGCACAGCATCATCTCCATCTCCTTCCTTCCTTGGGGCATGGGGCTCCCTCTTCCAGTCCAGTCTTACTCCCCACACCATAATATTCCCCTTCTGTTGCCTCTGCCACTTCCATGGTGGCAGCAAAGGAAGGAGCTGCTTCCTACCAACGTGGCTGACTTCTGAGTCATCCCTGCAAACAGTTGGTACAACACTACTGCATGTAGTGATGGAATAACCTGCAGCGTGGTGGGGTGGTTTGTTTTTTTTTTTGCTAAAACAGTTTAGGAAAAGAATTGTATGCCTCATCTCGCAGAACGGAAAGGCAGACAAAGAAACGTTATTTTTAAAAGGGTGGAGTGAACAGAGATACGCTATTCTCTCCCTTAGGCTTTTCTCCCATTGTAGCTTTGTTGCACCCATAGTGTTTTAACTTGATATGCCTTTGTTCCACCACGCAGGAGAACAACGCAGGCTTTGGAGGAAGCTGAGCCGCTTATTTTGCAAACAGCTGTGCTTTCTCGTGCCCCAGAGGTGTGAAGCTCAGACAGCTAGGAAGGTTGTGTCTGGTCTGTTTGGTTTGATACAACCCATGCTCCGTCGCCTGGAGCGTCCCAGCTTCCACTGGAGGAGTGGGCAGTGGAAGATTGATGTGGAAAATTCTGAAATGTAACGAAAACCTTTTTTTGGCTGGAGATGAGGGATTTTACAGCTCTGGCCGGAGTGTATAAATTAGCTTGAGTGTAAATGTCAACTTTACACCACCGCGAGTTACACCTTGTGTTTCCTCAGTGCCTTGTCTCTAAGATACAAAATTGCATAACTAACCTATTTCTTAATTTCTGCATACCTTCCTGGGGAGGCTTTAGTAAAGCTAAACGATACAAAAATCCTCGAGACTAATCTTCAGAATGAGCCTACATCCTAAATCTGTTGTAGCAAACACGTTGACATGTCATCCAGCCTAGAGCGGCTCGGAATGATGGAATTCCAGAAATAAGCCGCCGCGTCGTCGTTGTGAAGTGACTGAGTCTGGCGATGTCTTACCAACAGATCTGTTCCCTGTTTGCTTTCAGGCTCTAATCTGTCGATCTTTAATGACAAAGATAAGCTTACGCAGTTTGTTCCTACCTGTGGTTGTGCTGTCTCTGCAGGTCTAAAGGAAAGCGGAGTTCTGTCCGCCAACAGAGCGGCGAAGCAGCCAACAAAGTGCCCAGGGGCTCTGCGGCATCGCTTGCAGCAGATAGGGAAAATGAATCTTTGAAATAAGATTCCTGGATGTTTTCTGCCTGCTGTCTCTCTGAAAGATCTGACAGCTTCTGTTAGCATTGTGTTCTTAGTTGTTTCTAATAACTTATGAGGTGCAAAAGTAAAATGTCATAATTTGAAATTCCTATTATCATCCTTTCTGTTTCTTTTATTAATAGACTGATTTTTTTTTTGCTGCCCTCAGTCCTCTGGAATTGTACATGACTTGAATCAATGTAGATTTTTAGCAGGAATTTGCTGTTTTAGACAGGATTCAGTTGCCCTTGAAATGCCAAATTGGGGTGCACGTACAGCTTACTCACCCGAGCTTCCATTCTGGTGCAGTGGAGACAAAGCCGGTGCAGCAGGCGGAGCCCGGAGCGTGGTTAGTTCCCCAGGTGCGTGGGTTAGGGTGAGCAGCACAGCTCTCTTGGCACCACGCTGTATTCTCCAGATCTCCTCTGAGATGTGAGCTCAGATGCCTACAGGCAGATGTCTAAGTGTAGGTGGCTTAATCTGGAGCTAAGTCCTGCTCTTGCACTACTCCTTGTAGTATAATGCTTCTTAAAAATGTTATGTCACTCTTCAATTTGATTTTATTTTTCTGTCACCAAATCTTAGCACGTCAGGCTGATGATAGTTTCTCATTATCAGAATGCAAAATATGTCAGGCTGAGACTGAAGGGTATTACATGGGTTATACAAAACGTAACGGTTAGGATGATGCCTACGTGCCATTTTAAAATCTTATTATAGAAAAATTAAACGTGCACTTGTGCATTCAGGTTCAGCAGCTGGATAACTGCCGAGGTTGATGTCTTAGAAATCTGATGTGCTGTGCTCTGCATGCCACCTTGAGAAGAGTTCCCTGGAGTTCAGCTCTGAAATGGAAAACGGCTCTGATGGTTGCATTTATAGGACTTGAAGGAAGTTCTCTTTGCAGAAACTTTTGTCAACAGAGGAGTAATTTCTTAGAATGCTGTTATTAGTGCTAGTTTCTCTTGAGTACCATCCAGTATGATTTTTACGTTTGTAACATTCTCATTTACTTTTAAGATCTGTACCAAGTTACAGATCTCTTTTTTTTTTTTTTATTTGGAGTCTGACTTTTAACGGAGCAACAGAGATTCAGGTTTAATGAGGCAGAACCTACCTATTTTTGGACAACACAGAGCGCTTGGCGTGTTTGCATCCTGTTGTAGATTTGCCAAATGGGATTAAACGCAATCTCTTGGGAGTAACCTGAAAATCAATAATGATGCATATATATATATGAATTATTTTATATATATATGTATATAATAATATTATATATATGCATTATATATATATAATATGTTTATTTATTTATTTTCACTCCTATCAATATCAAAGTTTTTGCTTGGTTTCAAATAAGTCCTCCATAGGCACCAGGGGCTGGGTGACGTGGATGTGCTGGGCAGCCTGAGGGCTGCTGGAGCGCTGGTGGGCGCACCTGACCTGGAGAGCAACACATCTGATGGTGCTCGTGTGGGCTCCTCCATGTTACGAGGAAAGAAAATGGCAAGTCAAAGGCTGGCATACCGTGACAAAGAGGTTGCAGGCATTTCTCCTGTGTAATCCACAAAGGAAACGAATACGTAACTTGAGTTTGTAATTCTAAAACGGGGAAGTTGCTGCTCTATATAAAATATCTTCGATTTCTGTGTTTATTTACTGGGTTGGTAACAAGTGGTGTTGGAATGCAAATGCTGGATTTAGACCCGTGTGTGGAACGCAGAAGTTTAGTTTATTTACGTTAATAACATTCGCGGCTGCAGTTTGTGTGAAAGCTCCGTTGACAGCGCAGAAAGAGCAAGTTTTGCCTACCCACGTGTTTGGGTAAGGGTGTGATGGGGTTGTCGTGAAGCAGTGTCGTGCTTTTAAGCAACATGCTCTTTTGGGGAGCTCTTCCACTCCACTGGCAATTAATTGCAGCTAGTCACAAAGTGTTTGTGAGAAGCAGCCTAATGGTAGCTGCTTTTTCATAACTAAAACTCGGGCGGACTTTGAAAGGTAAAACCTTTACCAGTGCCCCTGCCTAGTCTGGTGTTTGTATATATGGTAAGTTGGGATTGTTCTCAGGAGGCTTGGGTTGTCTTAGAGGAATTTTCTACATACCCGGCCAGTGGAATTGAAAAACACTGCAAGCTGTAGATAGTTTTAGTAATATGTCACTTAGTTTTGATTAAGTGTTTGAAGCTAGAGAACTCTGGCTAGTATCAGTTTTCAAGTTTAGCACTTAAACCTTGTAAATGCTATCATCAAGAAAAACATTTCCTCTTCTGGGGTCCCATAGCAGCCCTCAGCCGTGAATTTGCTGCACTTTTGAACATAAACCTTACTCGTGATCTCTGTCTTTCATTTGTATAATTTATAAAAGCAATGCTTTGAGTTTCCTGTGGCACTAATGAGACTTGGACGTGTTTTTTTTTTTAACTAGGCTGTTGTCAGACCATACTTCAGCATGCAGGGAGGGGGAAACGTAGTTAGTCATCCAAATGAGAAAATTTTGTTTTCCTTCTGGTACTTCCATCAAAGAACAACCCTTGTAATACATTCAAAAGGGTGTGGCAAAGCATAGTGATGTAAAATGAGTGTTATCATTCTGAAGTCTGAGCATTTAAGTCACTACATATATTAATACAGCTTGTAAGCGTGGGCAGCAGAATCGACTTCGTGTTGCTCTAGCGCAGTGCTTTGCTTAGGCTTGAGTTGCATGCTTCTAGCAGCACAAGGAGAAGTAAATATTCTTTTTAATCAGTCCCTAGGGAAGCTGTAGCTGTAAAATCCAAGCAGATTGCTCAAGATGATAGAGAGGTTTCAAGAAGCTGGAAGGTTTCTTCCACCTAGTGAATACAGTGTAAGGTATTCCCTTTTCTCATGAGGACAAGGCAAATCTTTTAATCTGTATACAATTTTTCATATAATAAATATGTAAATAGTAAAGGTAGAGTCTAACTGAATATTTGATGGGACATCAGAAGTAAGTAGAGCAGAAATGAGCATTGCTAGATGGAGGGTTTATTAGAAACGTTAAGCTCTTTAGTGTATCTCTGCTTCTGTCCGTATTCCAGTCGTACACAAGCGTCAAACGCTCTGAAAAGTCTGAGCTATGATTGTGGGTGTTTGCAGCTAAATAACGTTTTATCTTTCTCTACCAACTAAATCATAAAAGTGGCCCAGAAAAATAATCTATCCTTTTCTGGTTCTCAGGAGCAAGAGCAAAAGGCTGAAGAAGAACGCATTCGAATGGAGAACATCCTAAGTGGCAACCCGCTGCTGAACCTCACCGGCCCGGCACAGCCTCAAGCAAACTTCAAAGTGAAGAGGAGGTAGGGTGCAGCCTGTGCTGTGATGTCCACCCCTTAGCTCCCTCACGTTGCTGTGAGAGTCTGTAAATGTCATAATTTCCCTCCTCAAATCTTGAAACAGCGTGATATGAAATCGGAATACGAAGAGGCACGTAGTGATTGTCTTGCTCGTTTCTCTGAACAAACCATCCTGCTACTTTGTGGTACAAAAACAAAAAACAGATTGAGAATTGTGTCTGTGACTTTGTTCATATTGATAGGAAAAGTAGCAGGACCAAAGTTCCTCGAGAAATTTGATGTAGTACTTCTCTTTAAAATGTAGCTTTATATTTATAGGGTAACTGCAATTAACAGTCTTTTTTCTGAATAGGGTTCTTGTTTGCAGATATTCCAATTACTATTGCGTTTATCAGAATTCTGGGCCGTTAAAGTTTGTTTTCTGCTCTGCTCAAATATCCAATATTTTCTGCAAAGAGAAATTAACCTTTAATCCACAGATATTTTTGTTGCTTCTAGCTCAAAAGCATAGAGAAGATGGCTTGGATTAGAAGAACAGATCTTTTCTTTTTAAAGACTAAAATCCACTCCTAATGACTCGTTGCTCTTCTAAATGGGAGGGCCAAATGGCGTTTAAATATTTTTATAAATTGCACTGAATTTTCATATAACCTCACTAAAGTTCAACATTTCTTTACTTTCAGATGGGATGATGATGTTGTCTTCAAGAATTGTGCTAAGGGGATAGATGAAACAAAAAAGGACAAAAGATTCGTCAATGATACTCTGCGATCAGAATTTCACAAAAAGTTCATGGAAAAATACATCAAGTAGTACAGTTTTATGTGCTTTGGTGCTGAAGGACTTGGCAAGTCATGGTTGTTCCCCCTCCCCGCCCCGTCTATCTCTGAATTCAAGGCTGAACATTTGGTCGTGAATTCCCAAATGCTTCTTCAAGATTGTCAACAGCTTCATAAGTAATAATTGCTATGTATCGGGAGTTTTTATTCCTTCAGTATGCTTTCCTTTTCAGTTTTAATTAAACCAGTTTGTGTTTCATGAATGTTTTTCTGTTCGTGTGCATTTCCTTTTGCTGGCCGCCTTGTAAATGGTAGGAGAGAGAAGCTGGTTTGCAGTAAATGCTTCGATTGTTTGGATTGCTTTCCAAAACAGCCTGTGTTTGTGACGGCGGTGGTTTGTAACTTGCACAAGTTGTATGTCAGTGTTGTCAAGGACAGGGAGTAGCTGAATGCGATAGGCAGCGTGTGCTGAGAAGACCAAATCTTTCTGTAGCAAAGTGGACTTGCTTCCTCTTAATATCTAGTTATAAACTTAGTTAATCTTCAGTTTTAGTTTCTTCTGTTAGCCTGCAGAACTGTAACTCGGTTGCTAGCTCCAGGTTCTTACCAGCCCTGCTTTCTGGGATGTTCTGGGGCGATACAACCTGGGGGAGTACTCTTGGGAACCTCGGGGGGGTTCCTCTGTAATAAATCATCCCAGTGCTCAGTCCTTCAGGCGCAGCCAAGTGGTGACAAGGCTCAGCCTGTGTGTGTGTGGTGGTGGCATTGTCAGAAACTTGGAGTGGTTTTTATTAAATGCACGATCTCACCAAGATATCATTGTACGCTTCAGTTTAATTTTAAAATCTTCATTTTAATATTTAAGAGGACGACATAAAATATGAATGACTGAAAAATCTCAGTTGTGAAGAGATTTGGTGTTTTTTTCTCCTCTTCCATCATCTCAGTTGCATTGGAAATCCTGGCCAGGCGACGTGGTGGATGTGAACCGAACCTGTGCAGAAGGCGTTGGGCAGCCCTCTGCCTGGGAGGTTACGATGGCAGAGCTCAGAGGTGTTTATGTAAAATCGGTGCCCTTTTCCTTCCCAATGTTACACTCAGTCTAGCTCATTCTCGGTGACACTCTTACAGCAATATTATTTTCAAGCTCTTAATTTGAAGCCATATCTGATTTCATTTTCAGAAGGGGGGTGAACGTAGAGCACCGTTTGAGATTTTTTTGTTGGCCATGACTCTAGTGTCCTGTAGAAGGTTTCGGTAGTTGTAGCTGTGTTTTCCGCCCTCTCATTAAGCAATGCATAGCGTACTAATGCCAACAGCTAATACCCATGTTTACTTGGAAGAGAGATTTTCGGCATGCTTAGGGTCATGTGGCTCCTACAGCTCCTGGAGGAGTATGTGTTTGTGCTACTCATGCTACCTGCCTCGTGATAGTAACAGCTCTCGAGAGTTAGAACATGGGTGCGGTTCAGAATTCGCTCCTTAATTTAAAGCTACTGAAATCTCGCTACATAGGCAGCGTGTTTGGGGGGTGTCGGCTGCTCCTGTCAAAGCCTGGCCGTGCTGCTGCTCTCGGCCTGACCTAACTGCTCCGTTGTTGTGGCAACACCAAAAAATACATCGGTCTAGCAGCGTTACAAGATGCGATCCCTGTGCCAAAGGGAGCGAATAAACATACAGCTTTAGTGGAGGGGGGGGCATAGCTGAAACACCAGCCCAACGCCTTCGCAGAAATCATATGCACATAGGACGTCATTTTTGTTTTTGAAATAGCCCAGCTCTTCTTGGAGAAGTTTTACTTCCACGAAGTCAGATGGCCCGTGCTGGGTGAGCCCACCGGCTGTGCAGGCAGTCATTTCTTTTGCAGAACCCGTAGGCGGGCTCGGTCCTGCCTGCAGCAGCTCTCTCCCTCCACGGCCCTGGAGAAGGAGCCCCAAAGCCCATGAAGCCCAGGGCTGTAGCTCCGTGAGGTTTTCTGTTGGCATTGCTCAGCGACACCACGAACCTGCAGATCTTATCTCTAACCTCCTCCCCGAAGCTCTGTATCACGGCCTCCTGCAGCGAAACCTGACCCACTGGCTGGGGACTCTGCAGTACGCAAACACAATTAGGTAATTAAGGAGGCTCGAGCCTTATCCCTTTGTGGGCTTTGCATGGTTGACTACCGAGTTTTCCTCCTCGGTACTGGAAAGTTGTGAAGCACTCTGCATTTTGGCTGGGGAGAGCGCTGTGCTCTCAGTAGTGATGCTGTATTGGTGTTTAATTTTCTATCGTGCTTCTAGTGTTCATCAGAGAAAAGTCAAACAGGTCGTTTGGCTTTGTAAAACTGCATTTAGACCAGTTCTTGTTAAAAAATAAAAATTAAACCAGACCATGCCGTTCTACACCTCTGCTCCTAGCATGGATTTTTCCAGGAACTTCTGTTTGATATGACAAATAACTTGAGCAAAGGCAGTGGAGCTGGCAAGCCAGCCGTTGCAGGAGGTGGAACGGGAGACAGTTACTGTTCTGTCCTTCAAGGAATGCGGTATTTTTACTGTGCTAAGGAAACGGGGTTGTTCAGTCCCGTGTTTTTGCAAGCAACACCTGAACTCGCTGTAGCTGGTGGCTCAAAGCAAAGCCACTTGCTTTGGAAACAGTTTCCTCTTTGCTTATGATTATCTTCAGCGTAGCATTGGAAGTGAAATCCAGGGCCTTTTTCTACCAGGGCTTGAAAACTTTTAAGTGGGTGGTGGGTTTTTTGTTTTGTTTTAAGAAAAACATTGTCTTTCAAACTTTGACTTGAAATGCGTTTTATAATTCTAAAGGGGTTGGTAGTACGCGGAGTAAAGTTTAACGGTAGTTCTGTGCCTGGGAATAACTGTGCTGCGTGTAAACACAATTCAGAAATGTTTAGCATCTATTTTTATTCCTCAAGTCAGTGACTGAGTATGAAAGGCTTCAGCCTGCGCCGGCAAAATCATGATGGGCGTTCTTCGGGATTTCACCGAATGGTAGGTATATTGCAAGCATCCTACGGATGGAAGCCTGGAAGTAAGCTTTAAAAAAAAAAAAAGCCATTTTTAGTGTGTGCCCGGTCCTGCATTTACTTGATTTGTTTGAAATGAAACGGGGGGGCAGAGGTGGTGGGGTACTTGCTCCCCTTCCCCCTGAGTGCCCGGTGGGCAGCCCGGTGTCTCCTTTCAGTCGCTGGGGCAGTATCAGTTCCTGTCGAGCTGCTGAAATTCCTCCCTGTGCTTTTTTCTTTCAGCTACAAATGCCTCGCAAGTCCCGCGTGCTGGAGGCTGGATCTGAGGACGGGGTCAGAGCTCCAGATGGATGGGGCACGTTGCCTTGGGGCACTTCACTTCAAGGGCAGGTCTGTAGGACTCAAGCCCCAAGGGGCCGGTGCCTGGAAAGAGCTTCAGGCCGGAGCTGTTTATCTGCAGGCAGGGTTCCTTGGGGCCCAAAGACTTAATTCTAGCAGGAAGGGCAGAGTCGTGTGTTAGAGGGGCTTTAGGGTTTTATTTATGTCTTTCTCAGTACCGAGTGCTCTGCAGTGCAGCTTCAAGGGGTGGTAAGGAAATACCTGCAGAGATGTTCTTGCCTGTGGAAGTCCTCCATGCGTCTGCGGCGAACTTTTCAAATGAAATTTAGCTGTTTGTTGGTCAGGAACAAAACTTCCTGCCAAATTTTGTCTTGCTTATTGGGGTGAAGGAGGCTTTTCCCAAAGAAATAAAGCCTGTCCTTTGGTGTAAGTTTAGCTGCTACTTCTCTAGGCAAAGCACTGTTTTTAAACAGTTCTCTTTTCATCCATAAAAGCAAATACAGCCTCATTGCCGTTCTTAACATCCCCCAAGGTAGGATTTAAGCAGAGCATAAACAGGCACAGCTGGAAATGTCATGCTTCTACGAGAAAGGCTCCTTGGAGCTCTTTTTTTTGAACTGGGAGTAAGCAGAAAGAAAAAGATTGTTTCCATAGGTGCCCAAGCCACTTAAAAAAAAAAAAAAAATCCTCATGTTTTTCAATCACATACATTTTACTGTTATGCTGCTTTCCCCGTTGACTGAGACCATACAGGGTTGGCTTTCAAGAATTTCAGACTTGGGCACATCGCAGGACGTAGCTGAAGAAAGATGATTGATTCTGTGACCGGCAGGGAAATGAGACTGAAAATGAACTAGTGACTGCCTGGTTTTTAAATTGCTTCGGTTTGAAGAGTTGGGATGTGCTTAAAGGGTGTGAGAGAAGTACGGGTGTGCTGTAGGGGCTTTTTCCCTTTGTAATTTCTGACCGGGAGCAGAAGCTTATGGTGACCGGTCTTATCAAAACTTGATCTTGCAAGTGGGAACCGTGCCCTGGTGGTTTAAAAACAAACAAAAAGAGAAGAAACTGCTGGTAATTGAAGTATGTCTAGTGCACCTCTAACCAGAAGGAAGATTTATCTAAAACTGAATGAATTAAATTTTCTAATCCAAATCTCAACTTCACACCAAAACCTTCTGCTGGCACTGTGCAGAAGGTGGAGAAATGGAACAGAAGGCAGGTAAGTCTGATTGCCCTCCACTGAAATCAGGAGCAATCAGTAGTTTGAGTTGGAAAAAAAAAATCTAAATTGTGCTGTAATATAACTTTATGGTTGTTGTCAGGCATCTGTTACAGGTTTTACGCAAATAGAGTCTGTGAAGTAGGCTCTGTTCTGAAGAGCTTAAGTGCTCAGAAATTTGGGTGAGGGGCAGGATGGAGACAGGCTGCCCCACAAAAATCACAGAATCACAGAACGGTTTGAGTTGGAAGGGACCTTGAAGAACATCTAATTCCACCCCCCTGCCATTTGCAGGGACACCTCCCACCAGCCCAGGTTGCCCAAAGCCCCATCCAGCCTGGCCTTGAGCACCTCCAGGGATGGGGCATCCACAGCTTCTCTGGGCAGCCTGTGCCAGGGCCTTACCGCCCTCTGAGGGAAGAATTTCCTCCTAATGTCCAATCTAAATCGCCCCTCTTTCAGTTTAAAACCATCCCCCCAAATGGAAAAGCTGGGCGCTTACCTGGGAGCTGAGCAGTGAGCTTTCCTCCCTTCGGGAGCTGCCTGCTGCCCTCCCTGCAGCTCTGCCCCCCCTCCTAACTCTTCTCTTGAAGCCCTCTCTTTAGGAAGTTGGGCTCCTTCTTTATTTTCACACCGAGCTACTTCCACGGGACAGGGCTTTGAGTCCTCACCCAGTGACAAAGGTTTGTGTGCTCTGTACGGGGAGCGTAACGAGGTGTGAGTCAGCGCCAGAGGTGGATTTGCTGGCCAGCCTGCTTTCCCGTGGGGTTGCTCTCTGTCCCCCGGCATGGCCTGGCTGGACTCCGTGGCTCGTGCGTGGCTGGGTCTGGCACAGCACATGGGTTCCTCGGCCTGCTGAGGCATCGTGTGCCGAACCGCTCCTTGGGCGGCTGGTCAAACCCTGGCGCTGACCTCCTGGATGTTCCCACTGCGGGGTCAGCTTGCCCTCCGAAGGAAAGCCCTGCTCTGACCGAAATCCCTGTCGGTCCTCCCACCGCTGCGCACGCACCGATGCGATGTCTGGCGTTCGTGTGCCCCGGGACGGAGTCTGGGTTCCTGCTGGGTGTCTTTTTCAGCTCCCAGCGAAGCAAACGGTCCCTTGCACCTCTTCAAGGGTGCCATCAAGCCAGCGTTCCCCAGCAAAACCTGCTCCCGCTAGCAGCGTACGGCTGCGCCACGTCTCTAACTGCAAGGCTTACTGGGGCCGTACAGCAAAGCTGGTCAACGCTGATGTGTTTTGGAGGATGGCGCTGCGCCGGAACGTCTTTTTGGTTTGAAACATCTAGGGCTGGATTAATTTCAGATGAAGGCACATGTAAACTGACGGTGGTGACAACGAATCACATTCCCTGAGTGCTTTAGAAATTATTCATAGGTGTTGAAAACCAGAGCTGTTTTATGCACAGCTCCTCTAATTCCTTTACTTTTCAATCACAGGCTTTTTAAAAATGTGTATTTTCTCTTTCAGTGCAGACAGCGAGAGAAGGAATATTTTTAGAGAACTGCAGGGCCAAAGGACAACAACAAAAAAAGCAGATTACAGTCCTTCTTTACGTAATGCCTCTTTCTGCCTTTTGTTCCAATAACGACTAAGAGCTAGGTGGTGTCGTACGCAGGCGTTACAGCAGGAGATGGCAATCAGGAGCCCATTTTCAGCCACCAGCCCAGGATGAGGGGCTGGTTTTCGTTCCCCTGGATTGACTCACGCTGCAGGACTGCGTTATTTGTGGGGTCAGGGAGCTTCCCCTCGTCAAGGGCCTCTGCCAATCTGTCAG
This sequence comes from Anser cygnoides, assembly GCF_040182565.1. Classification (NCBI taxonomy): domain Eukaryota; kingdom Metazoa; phylum Chordata; class Aves; order Anseriformes; family Anatidae; genus Anser; species Anser cygnoides. The sequence continues at coordinate 200,639,327 of NC_089873.1, forward strand.
AAAATGAGCCGAATCCTGCGCCACCCGGGGTGCTGGATGTCGTAGCGAAGTGCTGCGTCCTACCGCGTGAAGGCGAGGGCGATGCCGCGACGACAGCCCCGCTCTGACACGAGGACAGCTTCGCTTTCTGGCTCTGCTGCACTTGCGGGAAGGGATTTGCAGAAGTGGCTCAGCCGTGTAAATCCTTCCAGACCTACCCAAGAAGCGAGCACTGCATCCCACCCCACACAGCCCTTCCGTGCTCACAGCTCTGCCCCGCTCCCTGCCAGGGTAATTTGAAAGGATCCAGCGCATAAAGTTATGGCGCGGAGGAATGGGAATCCCTGAATGGCTCTGAAGAGGCTGAACCCCACATGGCATCGCCCAGCTGAGGCTGTTCAGGCATTACAGTGAGAGGTGAGCTGGGCAGGGCGGCAGCACAAGCGTGAAGAAATCTCTTGGGTCTCTTTGGGTTCCTGTCCTTTTTGAGACACGTTTGTCTGCGGAGCTGCCCCGTTAGCTTGGCCATAGCTGCAAAGCCTGAGGGTAACTAGCCCTAGCAAGGGGGATCTACAGCCTTCAGCATCAAGATTTCATTAAAATTGCACACTATCAAAGGCAATGTTTTTGCTCCCTTAGCACTGATCTGCCCCAGAAAGATCTGTCCCCAGCAGGAGAAGCTCTTCCCACCCTGTGGATGGAGCAGATGAGGCCAGGACACCGGGAGGCACCGAGGGGAGGTTGGGGACGGCAGCGCTGATGTGAGCGGTGGCACCCATGGGACCACCGGGAGCTGTCCCTGCAGGCCAGCTGAGCTCAGGAGAGGTGACTCCCTAGGAAATGGAACCCCCGTCCTCTGTCGACAGCTGAGCAGCACTCGGCTGCTGCAAAAGGTGAGCTTCGGCACAAACCATTGGTCTTCCGACAACCAGCTCGGGGACTTGGCAAAGGTTTTCCAACATGCCCAACACCTGAGGTGAGGGTGACGGAGCACTGGGACAGGCTGCCCAGGGAGGCTGGGGAGTCTCCTTCTCTGGAGATATTCAAGGCCGGTCTGGACACCTACCTGGGCAGCCTGCTGTAGGGATCCTGCTTTGGCAGGGGGTTGGACCTGATGATCTCTGGAGGTCCCTCCCAACCTCTACAGTTCTGTGATCTGCGGGAAAACACTGAGCCGCTTCTGAGACTGCGGTCGGTTAACAGGTGTCCGAGAAGGAGAACGGGAGCTTTTGAAGACCTGATTTCTGCCCCGCGATGCTCAGCGAGCAGAGCTCTGAGAAATGTATCCTGTGGTGGTGCGGTGGAGGCGCTGTTCTTGGCTCCCGCTGCTGTGAATGGCGGAGCGAGACCGGGACGCTCCTAAATACTCGGAATTCTTTTTTTAGTGAAACGCGTTTCCTCAATGGAAATAACTATAAAACCGAGGCTTTCTCGGAATATCCCAAACATCCCAAGAGCCAGCCCCCTCTGCTCCTGCTGAGTGCGGGGCAGGATCCGCCCCCGCCAGCCGCGGTGAGAGGGAATAACGAGTGTCAGAAGCAGGGCTGGAAATCGGAGGTGGCAGCTGGGCTCCCACGGGACGGCGTGGTGCCGTGGTGAGGCATGGGCACAGCTCTCACCCAGCAGCTGCTCCTCCCGAGGAGAGAGGTTTGTCAGCAAACTGAGATCTCCTCCCCAAGCTGTCTTCAGGGATGTCCCGACGCTTCTGCTGAGCCAGTCTCTGCCAGCAGAGACGTGAGTCCGGGCCTTGGTTTCTGCTCCTGGCTTTAGCTTCTTTCCTTTCTTTTTAATGCCTAAATTTTAAAGACGGGCAAGGCACTGGAGATACGTGGGGTTTGTTTGTTTGTTTGTTTGTTTTTCCATCTAGCATTCAGTAAGACAGAAAATAAGTAAGTGCTAACTTTACGTCTATATCCAGACGCCTCACATAAAGCTACTTCTCTTCCTTTTTCCTCTGAGCTGGGAAGTGAGAAAAGCTGGGTATCTGCAGGTGATGCCTTGTGCAAGACAACCTGAATTTTGGCATTGGGCACCGTGGCAGCCTTGCTGTCCATATAGGTGTCCGTAGACGGACGCAGCAGCGTCTCCAGCACGGCTTGGAGCAGCACTTGCCTTCTGCCATCAGCAGCCAGGGGGGCCTGGTCCTTGCAGAGTCTCTGGGATCTGCTGGGGGGCTCGGTGGTGTCAGTAGGAAGCAAAAGGGACAGTCCTTGTGGTTTAGGTGCTGCATGAGAGCCTCCAGGGCAGAGAAGGAGGAGAGACCCCCCCCAAATATACGCTTGTGATATCCTCTGCTTTGCTGAAGGTCTTTTAGCAGTGCTAAGCAGCTCTGTGAGGGCTGCAAATCTGGAGAAAACACCCAAAAAGAAGGGCATGAAATGAGAGGAGGAGCTGTGCTGCTCTCCCCCGAGACCTCCAGGCTGTCATTTCAGCATCAGGAGCTGACCAAGACGGGGTCCTGGTACCCGCCGAGCCCCCCGTCCTGCAGCTGTGCTCCCCAGACTCTTCAAGGCGTTGCCCTGAAGCCTTCTGGCTCATTTTCTCCCGACCACTTCTTTATGCCACTTCAGCAGGTTTCGAGCTGTGCTGCCCGAATTCCCCCACGTAATGTCCCTCCTTGTGCCGTGCCTGGCTGCTCCTCCGGGTCACGGCGCCCAAGCTGACGCCTCCCCATCAGCTGAGGCTGCTCAACGCTGGGCGACTCCTCCCCGGCTGTGGGGCTGGCAGACAGAGCCCAGCACTCACAAAAGCAGCCCCACGGTCCCTTCGTATTGCTGGGAAGCACCCAGCTCCCAGAGCCGAGTCCAGCAGTCCTGGTACAGCACAGATCAACGGCGGAGAGAGCAACCCCGCGGGCAGGTCAGGGTGCCTTCTGCACTGATCCCTGTGTTCTGCCAGCTCCTACACCCTACAGGCTGTAGGACATGGCGAAAAGGGTCAAGGCAAGGGCAGGGATCGCAAGAGAAAGAAATTAAAACAAGCTCATTCAATATAAACTGCGTGTTTTCTTGCCCCTGCTTAATTTACACGCCGCGTTTTTGCCTCCTCTCCGACCAGCAGTGTTTATCTTGCAGGGCACAGCCCTCATTAGCAGCGAGGAGCAGCATCAGATTTTTCTGTGCTTCGTTTAAACATTATCTTGGGCGTGTGTTTTCCTTAACATCGAGCAAACGGCTCGAAAGCGATCCAGGCGTGCTCCCTGCAGGCCTTCAGCTCCCCACGGCCATCCTTTGGTGCCCTGCTCAGCGCTTCTGCTGCAGCCCCCTGCTGCAAACCCCTTCTCAAGGGTTTGGTGGTTTGGGAATTTCAAGGAAAACGTAGCACTGAGTCGAGCAAAACATCTCAACTCGCTGCTTCGGAAGGGTTCGGATGGGAAAAATCCATTTTCAGCAAGAAAGAAAGAAGAGAGCTTTCAGTTCTCTTGAAACCGCTGGCACTTAGGCAAGCTGTTGGGTCGTGGCAATAGAGATATTTTGAGTTTAATAATATTTAGAATAACATGTTTATGCAACGGTCATGTTTTGCATGAAGGTCATTTCTAGTAAGCGGGGAGCTTTCCCAGGAACAGAGCCCTTTTTCTTCAGCAAACCAGAACAAAAGAGCAAAAGCTGTGCCTGGCCTGAGGGCAGCTGAACCAGGGGGAAGATTGGCTTTGCTTTGTTGGCTTTCGGGCACAGCGAGCTGTATTTGGGGTGAAGGGGCAGCCGGGCAGCACACCAGGGATGCTTTCTGGCCACAGAAAGGCACGGTCTGGTCCACCCAGCTCTGGAGATGCTCCACGTGTGGGTCTGACCCCAAGGACCCAGCCTTTGGTGGCATCAGAAGCGTCCTCAGCCCTTATTTTGGCAGCGCGTTTCCAGAACAGCTCTGCGCATTCATAGCATAGAAAAATATTTAGTGCCAGTCACTAGGAGCATCACATCAACCAACGTGCAAGGAATCCCTCTTGTGCTTCTGAGGTGGTAAAAGCTTTATTCAGAAGGTTTCTTCCTAGACTTTTTTAACGTTTTAGCATTTCCTGGGTGGTTTTGCTCTCCGTTGGCGTACACACCTGCAAAGCTTCCAGTGCTTCCAGCTGGGGTGGTAAAGCTGGAGCAGAGCCATAGCACCGAGGCATCGTTCCTGGTGGCTGTGCTGGACGAAGAGAGGACTTCTTGTGATTTCCTCCACCACACAGCGAGGGCTGTGCCCTACCCCGCCAGGGTGGGTGCTGGGGGAGCCACATCCTGAGCCTGGCTGGGGACACCGAGGGCCCACGTGGCGGAGAGGACCCCAAGCCCAGCACCTCTCCCGGTCCCCCGACTGCTCCCCATGGATGATTTCGATGGCTCTGTGGATTGAAGAAGTGGCTCGTGATTTATCCACAGCAGGAGACCAGCCGAAGGGCCGATCCTCACATCAACGCCGCCAACCCCCCATGGAGAATGATTAAACCCACGGAGTCGTGGGCTTGCTTCCAGCCTCGCTGGCTGCTCCAGGACATTGCTGGCTGCTCCGAGGGGTGCTGGCAGGAGCCAGGACCGACTTTGGGCCCCCAGGGGACAGCACGGATCTAAGGGTCTGGCTCTGAGCATCCTTCTCCCTGCTCCCAGCAGGGGCTGGGGACAAGGGGATGCCGCAGAGGTCAGTCCCTCTGCCCTGGGGAAGCGAGAAATGATCCTTGGGTGGATTTCTGCTGCAGCCATGCTTCATGTCAGGAGGAATTTGCAACTCCCTTTCCAGCTCTGCTCTGCCAGACAGCAAACTGCTTTGCCACGTTGCCTGTAGCAACACCTCCTGCTTGAAAATAAGAGCTGTGACACGGGGCTGGGTTTGCTGGTGGCTGCGTGAGAAGGGCCGATATTATTAATTACTGCTCTTACTACCACCACCGTTATTTACGGTGGGGCCTGTTTGGGTGGGATGCAGCGGCGTGTGCTTCGGGAGCAGCGTCACCCAGATGGCACCGCTGCAAGCAGAGGGCACCGGGCGCAGCAGTCTGGGGCAAAGGCACAGCACGGCGATCACAGCGGGGCTGGTTTCCCTCCTATTGCTTAAACAACTGCTTGTCTTGGCAGGGATCTTGTGGGAAGAGGCCTGCGGCATCAATAGGGAATCCTTTTTTTCCTGGAAAAAAGAAGTATAATGTACGTCAGCGTGGCCAGGGCAGCTGGGCAGGGCGGCGTGTCCCCAGGGCTCGGGCTGGAGCACGTGCTGCTGGCCTCCCGCGACGGAGCAGCTCTGTGAGGTTCATGCTCAGCGGCTCACGAGAGCTGCTGCACAAAGCACAAGTCAGGGATTTTAGGCAGAGGGTGCCCTCAGAGGGGCTGAGCCGTGCACAGGTGGCTCAGGGGTTTCTGGGTGACCCCACTGGAGTTATTTAAGACCGTGCAGGCAGCCCCACAGCTCACACTCACTGGCCATATTTGCAGCTCTTGGCCCTTTCAGTCCCTGTTCACAAATTGCTGTTGGGTTGGGGCATCCATCGGTCCACTATGGCCAGGGAAACGGGGACGCAGAGACAAGTGCTTTCTGCACAGGCAGCCTGGGCGCCAGGCGCTGGATTCCCAGTTTAACCCATTTGCTTATCCCACTCCACCACCCCCAGACCCACCAACCACTTGTCGTGGAGTGAGAGCACCCCGGTGGTTTCCATCTGGAGGATGGAAGTGGGCACCCCTGTCCCCCAGGTGGGGTTATTTAACACATTCTTGCTTCAGGGTAGGTAGCAAAAAAACAAACAAACAAAAAAAAAACCAACAAAAAACCCCACACTTCAAATGGCCCTTTGGTGGTTTCCATCCAGTAGGTGCTCCCCACTGTGTCAGCTCCCCAATGTGGATTTGAGCTCTGTCATTCAGCACTTTTTCTGGAGGGTCCTGGATGGGAGCTGGGGTATCTACAAATGGAAACACAGGAGGAAAAATGTGCTCTTGTGGTTTTTTTCTCTAAGCAAGCCTCCTGGCTCCTCCTGTCCTGGTTGATATCTGGCCTCCCCCAGGCATTTTTTGGTAGGAGACAAGTCCATCCCTGCTCAGCCCCTGTCCTGCAGGCTAGAAACACCAAGCCACCACTCTTCTCCTCTCCGTGGGCATGGTCTGCATGGCTTGGCTCAGCTTCACTGTCCCAGATGAGGTTTGTTTTCCCTTGAATGTGGATGTGCCCAGTGCTTTCCCCTCTTCTGTGGCAGGAGGCAAACAGGTGCTTGATGCTCCTGTGAGGTTACTTGGGTTCTCCAGCATGCTGATGGCTCATCAGCATCATCTCTCTCCAGCATTTGAAAGTGGTGTGTGTGTATATATATATATATATATATATATATGCGCCTGTCTTCTAGTAAACATTTTCATTATCCATGAATTCAGGCTTTTTATCCCATTAAATTTCATCCTATTTCTATTATTCTACTTTACGATACCACAAATTCCACTAGCAGGTAATTCGTTGTGCCAATGGCACTGCCAGAAATACGCAGTGTAACCCAAGACTCATCTTTGAGGATCTCCAGTAGGCATCTCCCTGCAGCCTGGGAAAAACTTTTCTGAAACAGAACACTGATCCCTTAGTCCATTTGCTACCTATCTCATAGTTTCCTCCCACTAGAAGATACGGTCTTCCCCATTTTAGCTAACAAATTCACTTGGGATGCCATAAAAAAATCTGCTGAAGTCCAGAGAGGTTTGACTGAATGCCTCTCCTTTGTCTAGAAAAATCAATTACTCAGGAAAGCTCACAGGGCTCTCAGGCAAGAATTTCATTTGGCAGACTTACTGTAGACAAGCAGAGCTGTAGTTGCCCGAGGCGTCTTTCTTGCCTTTCTAAAATTACTATTTTCCAGTACCAGTTCTGAAAGGCAACAGATTAATTTCAATTACTTGCTGTTGGACTTGCAGTTTGATGGCCCTCTCTTCCCTGGCTCTGGGATGGAGCTGGTCCAGCTCCTCCAATTTGCACACACTCAGCTCTTTGAGATTTTCTTTCCATTTAGATGTGGTCATTTCCATATCCTGATGTCCCTCATCCATCTTCATTTTGTCCTGAGATTCAGCACCCTCGTTCTTCCCAAGGCCTGACACAGAACAGCCACCTCGTTTGCGGGATGTAGTTTTAGTATCTTTAAGCTCCACCACATCCTGGGCAAGCAGAAGCCACATTTCTTTGTTCTTTTCTCATTTATGACTCACGAACATTTTACTAGTTGTTTTAATTTCCTTTGTAAGATCTAACACAGCTCCACTTTGGTGATTCTCATGTTACGCTTCCTGACCTTTAACATAAAACTCTCTTTGCTGGTTAATCCCCTTTTCCATTCACTGAAGTCTTGTGGTTATTCCTGATTTTCTCGTTGTGGTAATTCTTCATCCAATTAAGGCTTTGGCCTTTCCCCTGAGAGTTCTCCTCTCTTGCCTGGGATATATGATCCAGATTGTTGTAAGCTCATTTGATTTCTATGACTAATTCCCTTAATTTCTCTAAATTCCCCCTCTGAAAAAGTTAGCGTCAAATAAATTCTTTATGATTTAAGGCATTGAGATGCCTTCAGGGTACTTGATCCAAGATATTTTCTATGACAAATTCCTCTATAATGTCCTTACGTCTTACCAAAGCCAAGCAAGAACGTCTTCCCTTTTGCTGGATCGAGGGCACTTCAGTGAAGAAACCAGACCGTTGTGTCCAGGAGTGGCTGCGTCTCGTGGCCACCAGCAACAGGATAGGAGGTTAAGGTCTTCAGTAGGGACACCACTCCCACACTTGGTGGCATCAGCTGTATGACAACAGTGCAGAAATCCCTGTCCTTACCCACATCTGACCCTAATGATCTAGAGGAAACTGCCACCCCACCCTTTTGCAGGCTTTTGATGCTCCCATTTCCTTCCCATCACTGCAGACACCCCTAGACATTTCCGAGGCAGAGCATTGCAGCCCTGGTTCCTCTCACCCGGACTCGTGCTCTGGTGAGACCGCGTTTCCTCACAGCCACGACAAGGCCCACTTACTTCTCCATCCCCGCTGCCGAGTTTGTGTCCCTTCCATCATTTCCCACACGCTTCCCCAGCCTGACCCCTACTTTTTGCCCGATCTTCTGCAAACTCACCCTGGAAGCTGCCATTAGAAGCACCTGGTTTGCTCGATACGACCAACCCCTTTGAGAATTACACTGTCAGCTTTCCCTTTCCTCCAGCAGGATTCTCAATCAAACCTAAGCTCCTTCGATCACCGTTTACCTGAGGCCCCTAATTAAGGTGTCACTTTGAAGCACCTGTGGGTACTTGCTTGGTATCTGGGCCCCATCTCCAACCCCAAGGCCAAGGACGAGGCCAACCCGTTTTTACTCCACCCCCCCCTTGCCTGCTGGCCTCCATTTTATGACCTCCTCTCTCTCTTTGCCTCTCCATTGCTCCCAATCATTGAAGTTTCCTAAATCCCCCCATCTGCAGCAATGGCAGTGGGGGATTTTGAAGCTCAAGGCTCTTGGAGGGCTAAATTCATTCTTCTTGGCACCCAGGTACAAACGCAACCGTGGTGAGGCAATGACGGACCGACCGGGGCAGGCCAGGCTGTCCAGCACCTCGTCTGGCTTTGCCAGGCCGGAGCAGATCGGAGTGTTTCTAAACGTGTTTCTTCCAGGGGAAGGGTTTCTCTACCACTTGCTACAAATCTTAAATTTAAGGTGAAGCACGGCAAACTGCATTGAGCTTTCATCATGGGGAGCGGGGCTCCAAGGGGAATGTTTTACCAGCAGAAGTTCCTCCCGGGGCCAGCTTTGTCTGACCAGCTATACTCCTCCTTATCCTCTGACAACCGGCTTTCAATAAATGCTGTGAAAAGGAAGGGTGACAAAAAATACCTGATTTTTGGCCCTTTGAGATAGCCATTGCTGCTGTCGCATGGGATGGCGCTCCCCTACCCATGCCTCTTGGGTCGCAGCCAGCGAGCAGGGCTGGAGCCTGCACGTCCCAAACATCTCCCCCGCGTAGGCCTTCGAGTGCATTTTTCACATGGGAAAAAATCTTGCCACCGGTGAAGTGTCCAAAGGGAAAGCCGACGTGCTGCAGGTCAGTACTGCCAACTGCTAAAAAATGTTTGCTTTAAGGTGTATGACATTCCTGTCTGAAACCGAAATTATTCTGGTCTTCTGGAGCATTTTCAGTTCTAACCCGTCGAGTGGATGATAGGGCAAAGTGGACTTCAATGCCCAGAAACTATATAATAAAATAAAAAAGTTTTAAAATACTGGCCAATTCCTGTGAACACATCATCCTGTCCTCTGCATGCATCCAAGTTCAGCACTCAGGACTAGATGTTTCACCTGGGAAGGCCCAAATGGAGCTGGCAGCACCAGCCAAAATCAAATTCTTCACCTTCAAACCTTTCTTTTGCCACCTGTAATGGACTGAATTTCTTATTTTTATTCTTCCCCTTCCCCTTGCCCTTCTCCTTCTTCCTCTTCCCCTCCTCTTCCCCTTCCCCTCCTCCTTCCTTTTCCCCTTCCCCTTCCCAATTCCCTTTCTCTTCCCCTTTTCCTTTCCTCTTCTCTTTCTCCTCCCTCTTCTTCTTTTTTCTTTTTTTTCTTCTTCTTTTATTCTCCTTTTCCTTTCTTCCTTCTTCTTCCATCTTATTTTTATTGTTTCTCTGAAGTTACTATTTATTGAGGATGGGGATGAGGGAGGCCAATGGGGTCGGGCGAGGCTGTGGGGCCCCGTGCAGGAGAAGAGCCATCGCCGAGATAGTCATCTGGGTAACATGATAAGGAGCTCAGGGTGGCCGAAAATAGAGGCTCGCCCAGCTGAAAAAAGCCCCGTGGTGGCGCGGAGGGGCATTACTTAACACCTAAGAGACAGGGCTCTTACCTCTCTGCTGGATTTCGGCTCAGGGGATGTGTACGACACTTTGGTTTTAAAAGGAGGGGGGCAGTGAGCTGGTGAACAAATAATAAAATACAATATAATTATTTACAGGCGGAGCACGTGCTCTGGGGCTGCCACCGTGCAAGGCGCTGCACAAACACTAAATGAGGGCAGCCCCAGCCTCCCAGGCGTGCAATCTTAACGTTAACCAGGGGAAACGGTAGCACAGGTGAGTGGTGCGGAGATACCTGACAGTGTGGGCTTCCCCTGCCTCTTCTGGCAGGGTTTGATCAGAAAAAAAAAATGTGGGAAGCAGCAGGGTGAGAGGGATGGGGTACGGGGGCAGGACGGGAGGAGTGCTGCGAGGATGCAGCAGCAGCAGCACAGGGGAGCGGGGAGGGGATGAGGACGTGTGCTGCAGAGCGACGGGGCACGGACGGGGCCGTGTGCTGCAGAGCAGCCCCGCACACACGGGGACAGCCCCACTGCAGCCCCCGTGCCTGTAGCTGGAAACGCAGACCGTGGCTGGGTTTGGGCAGGCAGGCTTCACCTCGCTCGTCCGCTTCGCCTACTCGTTTCTGGGCACGGCATGAATTCACGCGGGATCCGTCCCTCAATCCTTATTATCCCTCAAAGTATTTTTGCACACAGTATTGCAATAAGATTATCAGAAGGGGATTTTTATTTTTATTTTCTTGAAAAATGCTCAGAATTAACAGGCCAAGGGAGCACACCTCAATTTCCTCACCTGCCCTCCTCTATTCCACCGCTTCATCCCAGAGGGATTTTGCCTGTGTTGGTTGATTAAAATCCCAGTTAGAGACCCCCATGGAGAGCCCGGCTGCCACCGTGCCCCCGGCCCCGGCCCGAGCCCAGCTGTCCCACAGGAAGTTTTGCATTCCCGCAGGGTCACCAGCTGCCCTCGCCGCTTCTGCCGAGCTTCCAGGTAATGGATATTTCAGCCCTAGATGGGGACTCGGGTGGGCTGGAGCCCGGCCACGCCGGCCCGCTGCCACCGCAGCAGCCAGTGCAAAATAAATAGGGTCGCAGCAGGGTGAGGGTTGGCGTGCTGCTGGCCGCGCTCCACGCGGAGGGGTTTCTGCTCCTGGACGCCCACAGCCCTCCACCTGTGGGGGCCCATGCTGGGACCAGTGCTCAGAACTGCAAAATGTTTGCGATTTTATTCGTATTTCAGCTCAACCTCTCTATCGTTTGCTTTAGCAGGCAGTGGTGTCAGGTCCCCAGTCTCAGCTCCTGCTTTTTACCCGTCTTTTTAGCTGAACCAGAGGATGCTCCCTGCCTGCCTGGAAAGGGACTGAAAGCAGGCACAGGCTTTCAGACCTGCACAGGCTTTTCCTCTGCCCCCCAGCAGCAGGGACTCGCTGCCCTGCTTCAAAGCAACGCTGGCAAAGGACCAAGCATCGCGCCGCAGCAGGGCCATGCAGGGTTACTCTGGAAAATATGCAGGCTGATATTTTATTCATCTGAAGCTGAAGTGGTTGGTATGAAAGAAAATACCCCGTGGGGCTTCATACCTCGAGTCAATGAATTCCTGGTCCTTTTATAGCTCAGGAATGCCGGGTGCTCTCTGTCGGTTTTACAAGGCCGTGAAGCCGCAGCTTAAGGTCTGGATAACTATTAATCATGGCGGGGACGATGACAGCTGCTCTTGTTCTGCTGAGCTTTCAGACGGGCACCGGACTTGTGCACGCTGTGCCCTGTTCGTCCTGCTGGCTTGAGACATCGCTGCTTTTGCTTTGGTCTGGGGGGATGTTAGCTTCTTGCTTGTGGGACCACCAGTTTTGGTAGTGGTCGTGCCAGGGATTCGAATGGGGTAGTCCCTTCATGGCACACTGTTTGGCCAGCCCTCTTGGAGCATGTGGGCAAGGATGAGTGATTCCCAAATTACTGAGATCTCTGTCATAAGAGCTACAGACCTACAAGGAGATGGGCTTGAAGGTCCAGGCGCAAGGGGTCTCTCCTCCCCATCAGGCACCGCTGATCCACGCCGGTGCTGTGCATTTTCTGGCTGTGCTATCACAAGGCTGGGTGTGATGTGCTCCTTGAAGTCCAGCTCCGAGAGTTGTTTAATGACGTGAGAAATCACAGCTTTTCCTCGAGAACGCGTCTCACCAGCGGCTGTGTGTTTGTTCCATTACAGCACGGGGAGGAGAAAGCCCTGATCTCGGTAACAACCCAGAACAGAAGGACGTCACAGCTGTGCAGTGCACCAAATCCAAACGAGTCCTAAAAAGGTCTCCTCATTTTGGGTGGGGTTGACTCATGATTTTTGAATGCTTCTAAATGGCAATTTTGTTAACATTTTTAGCTCTTCTGAGCTCTCTCCTTGTGTGCGATAAGCACAGAGGACACTGTCCAATGCTTACTGCTGGGAACACGCAGTAATCAGGGATTTTAACATTTAAACAAATCGTCTCTGGAAGTTTGCTTTTTGCACTATTTTTTTTTTTCCAGAGGAACATGCAAAATGTACTTAACCTGCAGACAGTGTTAGTGATGTTCTCAGCTTTTGGCCACAGCATCCGTGAAGGCACAACCCGAAGATGGGATAAAGCCCCTCCTTGCTATATATCTGAACACAGTGACGAGGCTTTTCCCACCCTCATAGTGGTTTTGCCTCTGTTGGTTTCTTTTCTCCAATAGGAAAACAAGGAAAAGAAAAGCAAGCTTGAAACCAAAAGCTAAACCCTCAATCCTGCTTTCAAATCCTGACTCAAAGCAAGCTGAAAAGCCCCTATCTAAGCAATCACCAGATTTTTATTCCTGGTGGTAAACAGCCAGGGCGCTGCAAATACTGAGAGCTGCCACGTCCTGCGGAGGGAGTGATCAGAGGGGTCAGACCGACCTGTGCTCGCACGGGGAACACAAGGTGCCGCCGTGTGGGTGAAGCACGCTGCTGCTCGAGCTCCTGCAAGCCCCCTGGGTCTTGCTGACACACTCCTGCTTGGGGCAGGTTGCTTTTCTTTTGCGCAGGGTTCTGGGGAGGGAGTTGGGGCAGGCAGAGCCCACAGGGGAGAGATGCCCTTAGTGGCATTCGTGCCTTTCATGCCTGCAGCTCGGCGGGACCCGATTCAGGAATTTTCTAACAGACACTTTCAAGAGCATGTGAGAGCGTGCTGGGCAGATCTCACTCACTCAAAGCCAGGAGCTTCTTTCAGTTGCATAAGCAAACATGGGTGCAATATTTCCACAAGGTCTGAGCGTTCCCCTTGTCCACACAACAGCTTGAAATGGGACATGATCTTTATTCCTTACTGAGGACATCATAGTAATTCAAGAATACCAATATCCACAAGGTATTTAAGTATCTCAGTCACTTTAAGCCAACGCCTGCCAAATTAAGAAGTCTCAGACCCAGAAGGATAAATATATATATATATATATATAGATATATATATATATATAAAAATGGGAGTGCCATGCTTAATGGGATATAGGGCTAAAGTAACTTCTGATGCTCACCAAAGTGTCTTGATAACTTTCCACCCTGATTTCCTTCAGATAAAGATGATCTCACTAAAACCCTGCTCTTGTAGCTTGGCAAAGCTCTCTGCTTTACAGACTTAGTGATTTCATGCCCACACCTACTAACTGATGGTACCTACCGTGGGGCCTTTCATCAACAGCTATGAAAAACACAGGGGATACAGCCTTAAGTCAACAAAGTATGACTTCTTCGTCTTAGCACGTTGTGTGAAAAGCTCAGAAAATTGTTTAAAAAATCCTCCCAGGGACTGAATATACTCACGCTGGAAAAGTGAGGAAAGAAACGTGTTTATACATTTATTATATACAATATTAAGGCACAAGTTTCAACAGCAAAGAATAAGAAATCTTTGGCTGACCAACAATATCAATATTTGCCGTGGGTGACACATAACGTTCTTCATTTACCCACCTATGTACAAATAACCCTCCAGCTGTACAACACTGTACACCAACTTCTCTATACAACCAACGACAATAAAAAACGACAGTATTTTACAACTAGTTACCAACGTCACCTGGAATGGCTACAGCACAGTTTCTCGAAACACCATACAGTTCAAAGAGCTGGGAAAACCAGTACAAATGGAGCTGCACCGCTCTGCTGAGAGGGGCTGATTCGTGGCAGCAGGACTCCATGCAAGCCCTGCTAGTGCTTGGGCTGCGGGGGAGACCCCTGCGCCTTCAGACCTTCCCTCCAGGAAAGCTGAAATCTCTTGAGGTCAGTTAAATTGAGGAGAACGAACCCTTATGTTTATCCGAGCTGTGAATCTGAAAGTAAAATTTGCCCGCACTGTGCTTGTAACAGACGTTTCCCATACGTGAAGACAAAGCTGGGGCAGCACCAGTTGTAAACGCACCTTTGGACACCCAGAACCGGAGGGCCCGTTGTCTCCACGAGGAGGAGGAGGAGGAGTGCGGTATTCTAGCTGACTTTGAGAAGCAGAGAGCTGCACCACAGTGAAATACAACCGACTGAAAGCACGTCACGCACACTGCTCCAACGCTGCTCCTGCCGGACACCTAGCTGCCTGCCTGTACGGAAATCATTAAATAGTGTCATCAAAAGAAATAATACAGCCAGTCATACAATGCAGCTGGGTATCCTTATTTCTTGGAGAAAGATGAGGAAATGCTCACTACTGTTTAACTTCTGTTCCTTTGCTCTCTCACGCTCCTGCCCAGCTCCCCGTGCTGGCTCCCTTGCGGGAGGGTGACCGCGGTGGGTCGGGGGGTGCTGGAGCCTGCAGCCAGCCACTGCCACGCACAGACCCGGCTTGTATGCAAACGTTTACAACATTTAAATTAACTTTAGAGGAAGAAAAAAAATAAAATTATTTTACAAGGCATATATTAAGCAGCGTAACATCTTCAAGGGGCTTTACACATTTGGTTTTGCAAAGCTGGTAATACTCGGAACACACGATTCTCTTGACTACAGAGCCTACTTAGCACTACTGCAGCTAACAAGTGCAAAACTCAGCGACACCGACGTATGTCTAACTCTAGGTACACACACAAGTAAGTGCATAGATTTAGCACAGCCATTTTGTTTCCAAAAACTGGTCTCTCTCAGCCATGCAGCGCTGAGCGCAGGGCTCTAGCACCTGCCGGCTTTGAGCTTGCGAGGACTTCAGTTTTCAGCAAAAGCAGCGTTTAAAGTGCCTGGTGTGCTCACAATCAAGAACATTTTGATGCCTACAGGAAGGGATGACCTCGAGCCAGTCCTGAGCACAAGGTTCCTTCCAGCCACATGAGCACCCATCACCTTTCCACTTCAGGCAGCTTCACACAAAATCCCATCACCCTTTTCCCAATGCCAAATTCTTCCTGATGTCATTGGGGTGTACTAGATGATTTAGGAAGACAAAAACCAACATAGAAATACCTCAAAGAGGAACATTTCCCTATCAGCATTTGCAATACAGGGAGCAAAACGTCTAAGTAACACTGCCGGTGAGTTGGCTGTCTTACAGACAGTTGCCACCTCTTAGAGAAATCAGGGACTGAGCTGAAAAGGAGTAATTGTCTTGGGTGAACCAAGATGAAAAGAGACTGCAGCTCAGCACGCAGAACAGATGATGCTCATGCACCCCTTTGCAGTTAAACCCTTCCGGGCCTGACACTACAGCCCTTAATGCTGAGTCCCACACGAGCCTAACAACAGGTCTCTTTGCTCAGGGAAGGTAGGATTTGGCTGCAGGCCCTGAAAATAAGGAAAAATTCCTGTTCTTACCACGAACACACTGATTCTTCCACTGTTGTAAACCAGTGCACGCTAAGAGGCATCTGCTGATCTCACGTGCAAGCCCAGCTTAGTTCCACTGAACTCATTTCAGAAACCCTCAGTGTTTTCAGTTTTTTTTTTCCTATCTCCCCAATGTAATTGGCCCCAAAGGGCTTGTGTTCCCTCGGGCTACATTCTGTCTACAGCCTTGTGCTCAGATTCCCACCTGCTGAAACCTGCGTGCAGCTGGCAGCATCGGGGGCAGCCCAGGTCCGGGGAGTGCTGCAGGCTGGACGGACGCTGCCCATGGGGCTGTGCTTGGGGAATGCACTATGTCAGCCCCTTCCTGCCCTCCCGCACACATCCTCGCCCACAAAATGCTCCCATGCACTTCACCTCTTACCTAACCCTGCCTCGCGTAGCCCCTGTAGTGGAGCTGGCTGGATCCTCCCCGACTTTCCCTCCTGAAACGTTCCCAGTGTTACAGAAGGGATTGCTTCAGCCCCTGCTGAAGGAGCTCCCGTCCTCCCCCACCTTCGTCCTCCATGGAAATTCCAGCAAACAACTGCTCCTACCAAAAAAAAGAAGCCTTAGCAAGCTCTGAGTTTGCAAGACGCGAATATTTGCACTGCAATCCAGCTCCAAGAGTAACATTTGTCCAGCCAGGAGTGAGGCACCTGACCTACACGTCCAGGAAAACCACACCACACCACTTCAAACGGATACTTACAAGAACCTGCCGTGTACATCTACAGACCAACGCTTCACTAAAACTCAGCAGTGAATACTTTTAAGCAATGAATCAATACTGAGGAAGATGCAAGTTTCTCCTGTTATTTTCAGAAACTCCCGTGGCCCCAGAAGAGCCAAGATTTTGCTCCTGTCCTGGCTGCAGAGGCAGTAAACCAGAACGGCCCCGTGCACCCAGTCTGTAACTTAGCTCCCTTCTCTTTACACCAGAAAATGCAGTTTCCTCTTTCCTCGACGATCACCTTCTCAAGCCACCTTCAGTTTTCCATGTCCCTTTCTGCTCAGAAAGTCCCAGACATTCATTTCGACTCTCCTCTTCGGTGCTCTTTACTTCTCGCCCAGTCCAAAGTCTCAACGTAGCAGACTCAAGCTTCATTTCAGGCACAAACTTTCTCCGTCCTTCTTCAAATTCTCAGAGTTAGTTTTTAAGGTTGGCACACCGACGACACCCTCAGGCCTGGAAGTATGCCCATGACACCCCAGAGATGCCATCCTCTGCTCAGATGAGGACTTCCATCATGTCTGCATCTGGAAACTCGGGCTTGTGGAGCAAGCTGCTCACCCTGCCTTTGCTGTCGGGCGGCTTCCCATGGCTGGAGTTCTCTGCAATGGAAACAAGGGAAACAAAGTCAGTCCTCGGCTCAAATTCAACAGCAAATTGTTTGAAGCAAATAGAAAATCATTCTTGGGGGGACGTGGAGCGGGGAGGTCGGGGGGCACAATTATATGTCCTAAAGATTGAAAGCCAAATTTGATCAGGAGGCCCAAAAGACGTGAACCTGAATTCCCTGCACAATGATGGAGTATCGCTGATAACGGCAGGTTTGTTGGTGGGCACAGACCCCAAGGTAGGCATAAAAATAGCATTTAAGAGAAACAGACAGAAGCACCCTCTAAAAGGTGTCTGTGTCCCTGGAGAGAAGCAGCCACCTGTGGAAAGTCTGCATCACTTTAGCAACTTACTACTTATTATCTGATCCGTGCTAACTCTGCACGTCTGCATTCCTGTTCGGCTTCAGGTACAAAATTTGGGAGTTTGAAACAACGTGAAGGCAGCACACAAATAATCAGGTGGGTGTTTTAATCTAAAATATATTATTGTACCAGTGAAACAGGCTAAGAGCATGTATATGGCCAATTATGATCATCTATGATACATTTTGTCAGCTATTTCTTTTAGTCATCATAGTTCATGACGTTGTCAGCTTCAGCAAGAAGGACTCGCATTTCTTAAAACAGGGAAAAACCTGAAAGACTAATTTATGGGTTCCTGGAAACAAACTCCAATCTGAATTGTATGGAACACACCAATCCAGAGTTTCAAGTAATTAAAGGTATTTAGCTCTACCAATGATATATATGAAGTTCCTAGGGGGGGAGACTTGTTTTTGAGAACAGATAAATATGCAGGAAAATGGCTTTTTCAAAATAGCATTTGTAAAATAAATGTTTCCCCTTGCTATGGTCGCAAACCTGCAGTTTCCATTTTTCAAAAATAATTAAAAACATATTTCTTTACCAAAAATAAAAAAACAAACACGAAAACACAAACCAACGAGACATTCTCCATTTTCTCCTTACATTTTCCCAGCAGGTTTCCTTTAAAAACGAGGTGATGCTTTTGCTAAACACGGTATAAGCTGAAAAACGAGAAGGGGCTGACTATATGAACAGGTATGGAGCGTTTTACGGTGTGAAACCCTGTGATCTTGTCCATGATTGATTTTTATCTGTGGCAGCATGCGTAATTATCACATCTGTCAGGAACTCTGCCTGCCACAGACGAGCAGAACCTTATAAAAGCTGCCAAGCACCAAACCCTGCCGTGCCAGACTGCGCAGCATTGAAAACTCCCCTCCTTTTTATTTTTGCTCCACCAACACCGGGGTGTCTTGCGGAACGTGCCAACAGCCCCGGGGGCGCCAGGACCTTACTGCACGTCCCTGCTGCCCCACCGGGGGGTCCAGCAGCACTCACCCAGTTTTTCGCCCGCTGGCCGTGCCCCCGGGGGCCGCGGAGCGGGGCTGTGCGACGGGGTGGTGCCCAGCCGGCCACGGCCAGGGAAGGAGGCGGCGGCGGGCCAGAAGAGCTCGGCGCTTTTGTCCGTCTGGGTGCTGTTGTCTTTGCTGCCCGTCTTCGCGTGGGAGGCTGCCGGAACTGGCGTGCACGACAAGGAGGGCAGCGGAGGAGGCAGCGAGGGGCCCGACGGGTGGTCGTGGTGCTCCTTCCCCAGGAGCAGCCCTGAGAACACACCGAGCTCAGTCACATCCCGGCCCAAATTTACGTGCTGTCCCCACGTCCCGCCCCACAGCTACAGGGTGCTGGATATGCCTCCAGCCCTTTCACTCTGCTTATTTTTTCCCTTGGACACTGCGTGATACTCTCGTCCTGACACCCACACAGTACCTTCCTAGGCCAGACGTGCTTTTTCTGCAAACGCAGCCTTTGGAGAGCAGTGCCCTGTCCTACCTCCCTTCTGCACACTGGTCCTGGTGGTACCCCCGGCACAGGCATCCCTCTGCACCCCCGTCCCATGTGGCCCCAAACCACAGGCTGTACTGCACTTGTTTCCCCACTCAGCTGCCACATCACATCACGAACTCCCACCCAAAGGGATGCTCACCCTCTTGTTTAGCTTTAACCAAACCTTTTCTTCTGGTCCAGGTTTGGTCTTTACTCCCACAAAGTTGCAGGCATTATCTCCTTGTGTCTAGGAGTCTTTTCCCAGACTATGGCTTTCTACAATCAGTGCAGAACAGCTTAATATGATTGAAAATACAATTAAGATATGAAGCAAGGTTAAAAACGGACTAGGTTTTGACCTTGGCACAAGGACAGCGCCACAGCCATGGGCACTACTGCTAGGCTCAGGCAGAAGGGTTACCACAAAGCGATGAATGAGCCAAAGCTTAACCAAAACAACACTCACCTATGCTTCCCTTCCAGATCTTCTCCTCCTTCTTCTCCTCAGCTATCTGGTTGCTGGTGAGCGAGGTCTGGCGCGAATGCGTGCCCGCCGCAGCAGCGATGGAGGGGACAGACCGAGCAGGTCGCAGGCTGGCGCTGTCGACTTTTCCGGGATCCTTCCGCGAGCGCTGCTGAAGGACCTTGATCATGGCATCCTTCTCAATTATTTTTGCATGGAGATTCTTTATTCTGCCAAAATATGAACGCTCTGCTTACGGGGGTGGACAACGAGTTTAAACGGGCAGCAATCGGCACCCTAAGGGAGCAGGACCAGTCTGTAGGGACGTGCCCTGCTGCTCTGTCACCTCCACTTGTAAGTGACTTGGACAAGGCAGCTCCCACCAGGTCCTCCGAGGGATAATGATGCACCTCAGAACAGGAAGCATTTCTGGCTATAAACTGCTTTTTTGCAAGGTTAAATGAACCCACCTGTTGCTGTGGCTTTACCGCAGCAGCAGCAATGAGAGCAATATCCTGACTGCACTGTGGATTGCTACCTTCACTGACATAGTATAAAAACACAAGCAACATTCCCCCATTGCTGTCAAATCTGGAATCCCGTGCTTGGCAGACTGCCACAGGGAGAGGTTTGCCTGAGTAAGTATTATCTGAATTAAAATCCTGAGTTAACCTCATAATTCGGGTCTGTTGGCAGCTGGAGTAAAGCTCTGCTGCTGCCGAAGCGACTGAAAAGGTTCCCTTTGGTTCCTGTAACAGCTGGGCTGGGCTCCTTGTTTCCACTAAACTCTGCAGAAACCATCTGCCTGTGGTGTGCAGAGCGGAGCAAAGCTCCCTGTGCTTTTCTAATCCAGACCTAAAGACTCTCAAAACACACAAAAAATGATTATCTGAGACTTTTCTCCAGGCATTATTAACACCAAATCATACTGAAAGGGTCTGAAACTACATTAAAAACAAAACAGAAAACTTGTACATGTAAAATATGATAGTCAAAGGACTGTATCTTTACCGAGAAAGCAAACGCAGCTCCATTTTGTGAAGCAGTGAAAGCTAAATTGCCGTGTCTGGAAAGCATATACATAAAGGGAGATAGACAGTAACTTAATGTTGGCTTTAGTTGTCATAATCAGATGTCTAATTTGCAATGAAAACACCAGATCCTAATCTATCTTTAATGAAGCCAATGGCAAAATTCCATTGCTTCACTGGAAGCAGGATTTGCTTGCATGTGTGAGTGGAAAACAAAAAATAAACCCAGTAAAAACAATCATTTACATTTTCCACAAGCAACAAATACTCTGTTTTACAAAACTGTCTGCAGACTTGTCATTCTGCGGCAAAGCCAAAAATGAAGAACAGATCTTAAGTAATTTTTCATTAAAAACCTAGGGAAATGCACAACCATTCTCAAGGGATTTTTACTGATCAAAAGGCCACTTTTCACCAGTAAAAAAACAAGGCAAAGAATTATAAATGGTGCTGAGTATGTAGCCACATGTCTATTTGTGTGCTGAAAATGGAGAAGCGTCTGTGCCAAGGAATGTTACTCTTGCTGATTGCCTGTATCCAAAAAAGTTTACTTCATACCTTCTACTGGAAAACACAGCTTGTTTAGCAGTGCTTTTGGTGCTAAGTTTTGCAGGCTTGTTCCTAAATGCCAGTGTGAACATCGCGCTGCTCGGATGTGTGAAACAGTGCATCTAGAAACGAGCAGGCGACTTCCGAAGGAGTGAAGAGGAAGGAAAACGCAGATGCTCGTGCTGCTGATTATGTAGGAGTGGGATTACAACTTCAGCTTTTACAACCAGATGCGCTTGTTTCCAGTGGGGGATTTTCACCGAGATTAAGCAAGCATTTAGCTTCCTCCCATGCCAACCTACTTTTAATACGGGAACTGCCTCCGTTTTTCAAGAAGGTCATTTTTGGCACAGAGAAGGCTTAACTGCAAGGTAGGGGGGGGAAATATCTAAGGACAGCAGCTATTTAATCGCTGCCTTTATGCCGAAGAGCCGAAATCATAGTGAAGTTAAGCCCATCCTTCCCGGGTGTGCATGAAGGAACCCGAGGGCATCCTGGCCTACCTGCACAACCCCCAGCTCCAGCCAGGCGGGGTGACCCCGTCCCCAACCCCACGGCGAGCCGGCGCGGCCCCTTACGTGTACTCCATGTCCTGGCACCGCCGGTTGGCCTGCACGATCTCCTCCTCCTCCTGCCAGCCCCGCACCTCCAGCGCGCTCTCGCCGTAGCTGCCGTTGCGCGAGTGGCTCGGGGCCGAGGCGTCCCTGGCAAAGCGGTGCGACACGGTGAGTCGGGCGGACCACGGAGCCGGGGCCTACGGCCACGAGGGTGGCTTCTGCAAGGCAGCCTGGTGCTTGCAAAGAAAAACCCCAATCCCGCGTTTGAAGAGCGAGCTAGCAGTGGTTGGTTATCAAATCGGACGGCTGCCTGGTTGTCTTGCCGCGGCCTACTCTTGGCTGAGGTCATTAATGCCATTAGTAATCGGGACTGGTGGAACAGGGAGCGTGCTAAAATCATGGGTGGCCCCCATGGGGTGAAACACCTGAAACACCATCCTGGAGGACGGGGTTGGAAATCGGGGGGCCTTACTCACTGGGGGAATGGTCCCAATTACCAGGACTGCATCACAAACGAGAAGCAAAACTGTACGCCTAGGAGGGTGAAAAACAGCACAGGAATTGCTGTCTAGACTGGAGAGCAAAAGAAACTATCATACTGGGACACGCACTCAATCACACCGAGAAAGGCAAGTCTCTTGCTAGGATGTATTCGGGGGATTTGGCTCTGAAGAAACTCGGCGAGAGGTTAATTATCCCGAACCCCTCACTGCTGGAAGCCTTGCTGCAATATGCTGTGTGCTTTGGGGCACCGTGCGTGCAGACAGACAAACTGGAGACAACCCAGATGAAAGCACTGGGAAAGCGAAGGGGTTTACTACGGGACATATGAGGGATGGCTGAAGGAAGTGAGCTTAGTTCAGGCCAGGGAAGACACACGAGGGGATATGCGTCTTCCAGTATGTACGAGGCTGTTACAAGGTCGCCAGTGAGCTGTTGTTCATCATGTACACCTGAGAAGGACAAGAATAAATTGACGTAATCTGCAGCCAAGAGGTTTAGTTTCGATATTAGGAGAACCTCTTTAACTTGAAGCTTAATGATAAACTTTTGGACATGGTCAGAAGGGTAAATCCTGCTGTATTTCACAGACGTACCACCAGGGACAGATACATTCACCTTGCCAGAGCATCTCAGGGGATGGCAAAGCAAAACCCAGCTTGAAGAAAATATCCTTTCCTTGTTTTCTGCTGCAAATAGAGAAACGCCCGTCCCCATGAACAACATCTCACCTCTCCGTCGCAGCCGTGGCTGCGGCGTTCATGGCGAAGTGCCTGATGGTGCTCTCCTCCAGGTACTTCTGCTCCCACTTGGTCATGTCGGCTTCCAGAGCCAGGATCCGCTCCTCCTTCTCCCGCACCAGCTCCATCAGCGCCGGGGCGTTGTGCTCCGGGAGGCTGTTTGCCTGGTAGCTTCCCTGCCTCTGCCGGGGCAAACAGCCACAGATAGTCACCCTGACAAGTACGGGAGCTACCAGCCCCTTTTATCCACGTTTCTCCAGAGCCCACAAAGACATCCCCTTTGCTGCCACAGCCCAAGACTTAAAGAGGGCTCCTCGTCCCACAGCAAATTTCGGAGACAAGGAGTTGCAACCACGGAGGTGTAAACGGCCCCGTCTGGGGTGCTTGGCACCGGGACACCCCGGCCATCCCCTCAAGATGAGGCCGGTGCCACACGAGGGGACTGCCATGCCTCTAAGTAAGAGCTGTGGTGTCAAAGTGGGCCAGCTCATGCTTCCTCGGTATGGACACCTCCTTGGCTGCCACGAGAGCTGTGCCGAGACCCCTGAAAGGGGGCAGGCTGACCTGGGGTGCAGCACCAGCACCCATCTCTCCGGTGCCAGGTGCAGGGGTCCGGCTGCCCCCTGCATACGCGTGGATTTTGTGGGACGCCCCAAGCCAAGGGAAAAGGTAGGAAAAAGAAGGAATAAAGCTTTAAAGGATATTCTTCTTGCTGGAGCTTCATCACACGGCTGGGTGGTGCTCGGCATGGGGAGGCAGTTATTACCAGAGGGTTTATGTATTAAAGAAAATAACAGAAAAAGGTGGCGTGTAACCTAGCTACAGCACAACAGAGAACGCTAGTCAGAACAGCGGCTGGGAAAATACCCCAGGCATGGATTTATGCCTGTCTCTTCTGGCACATTTCGGCTCTAAGGTGCCCTCAGGAGGTGCTCTGTGTGGGCAGCAGGTGGCTTTCCACCCGGCTGGGCAGGAGATCCCCAGAGGCTGCGAGGTGGCTGCCGGGGGATGCTGAATGCAGCGGTGGGTGCGTAAGCTCACCAACCCTTCACATCTACACTGCGAGGGAAGCACTCAGCCAGGCAGGATTTATCCTGCCCAGTCACAGGCACTTAATTACAGCACCTACGCTGCAACTGAAGCTGCCTCGAGCTTCTTTCTTTGCCGTGGAGATAGGGCAGAAGATTCAGCCCAGGGGAAGTCGGATGGGATGAGCCCACGGCAGAGGGACAGGCATGAAGCTGTGTCAGAAGTCAGCAGAAGTAAATGTTGTTTTCTTCAATACAAAATACAAGAGATTTGTTACACTCCAGGGTGCACAACACTGTGCTAAAGGGGAAGCTGTGTCAGGAGCAGCAGCTTTGCATCTGTGCCCCACCAGGAATTTCCACTGGTGAAGCAGGTCCCTGGCACACGCCATCCCACCGGAGCGGGGGCTGCAGCAGCCGTTTCCTTTTTCCAAAATACGTTTTCAGCTCTTCCTTCCAGACACTGATCTCCTGGTTACAGGAAGCAAGAGATAGCAGGGGAGGGCTGCAGCCCTCGGCTTTGGCGCAGTAATGACGCGTTTGGAAGACGCTTTCTGGAACAGCGCAGTAAGGAATAGCCCCTTAGGAGCAACTGCGGTGACTCCGCTCCCGCACAGCAAGCCAGTACACTCGGATATTGTCAAGCTCCTGGCAGGAAGGTAATATTTTCGAAGCACAGCTCTGGCCTGTAAAATAGCATCCTGGGACACTGCGGGTGCCTGCCTCCTTCATTCGCAGTCAGAACGTCTGGCGGCCCTGCACACTCAGCCTGCAACGCTAAGTCAGAAGGGTTATTACTTTTTGTTGTTGTTGTTGTCCTAGCATCAGTGACAATGAGGATTTGCTGTTTGGACTCGGCTGAGTTAAGGAAGAGAAGAGACTCTGGCTCCTTGTGTGCTGTGTCTCTTCTGCTGACTGGTAAAAGGAGAAAAAAGCTCTTTTTCTCTGCAACGAGAAACTATTCCAGGAGATATAACTGACAACACAGAGAGGACAGCACCGAATTAAAAAGTTGGGGTATTTTGAAGCAATGTGATTTGTTGCAGCATTGTGGCTCACAAAGCAAAAAGTATCAAACATAACAGGAAAAAGTACCCCTAAGTCACCCCCTCGACACTGATGTGAGATGTGAAATCAAAGAACCTTTCTTCTTAAAACTTCTTTAATGGGATGGGTGCAGGCATTTGGGAGCTATGGCAACCTAAAATGCAGTTGCTAATTACAGTTCTAAAAAAAAACTATGAAGCAATCTGTAAGTTAGAGAATTATTTTTTTTTGCAAAAATAAGCAGACATAGCCTGAGCTCCCACGGCAAAGACTCAGGAGAGAGTCCATCCCAATTAATCTACCGATTTGCCCTTCTGTTCCAGCCAACGAAACAAAGTCCTTTCTAGTTCTAGTTTTACCCTCACTTGGATTTTAAATGTATTTTCTCAATTGATCTTGCCTTTACACCAGCACGAGCACATTATATCCCCGTGTGATTTCTTTTTTAAAAAGGAGAAGAGCAGGCTAGGAGGCAAGCGAGAAGAGCTACTGGAAGACGGCAGGCATAGCCTGTCCTCTGAGGCCGCGGAGGAGTGGACGAGGAAGATGCAAAGCACTGATACGGCAGCAAGGAAGAGCCAAGACGGACGGGAAGCGTTCCCAGAGAGGGACTTGCTCAAGTGGATTAAAGCGAGGGCTGGTGGGGCTGCCCTGCCCCGGGGGTGCCGGGTGCGAAGGGGAGGTTTTCAGGTCCAGGCACCCTGACCCTGCAGGTCGCTGACACTGCCTGCCCACGGAGCTATTTCCCAGTTGCGTCCTGCCGGCGGGGTCAGCCCCTCTGCTTTCTGGCAACGTGAGCTCTCTGTAACAGCTGCTTCAGTCTTCACTGATAGCTCATAAATAAGGAAGGGTTGCTGTGGCAGACACATTTCTTGACAGAGATATGAGCGAGCCCTTCACGAGTTACAGCAGCATCGCGCCTTGCTTATGTTGCTGCTTTTCCCCAGGCGGTGGTTTGATATATGTAGAGCATCTGCTCACGCTGCTGAAGCCAGCACTCGTGGATTTGGCACGTGGTGCTGGCTGTAACCTGGAAATCCTCCCCGCGACCTCCTTGTGCTTCCCCTTTACACAGACAACTGGACTTGGGGCTTGGGGATGGGGGAGAGTATAAGAGACTGAGGTGCCCACCCAAAGGAACACCTGCATAAAATACAAGCTTAATGCCTCTCTAACCTATAACCTCTATAAATACCTCTAACCCTATACCCCTGAGGCCACAGGCTGTCAAAAAAAAACAACAAGGACATAAAAAAAGAAATACAAGCCTGCATTTCTAGCCCATTCTGGACTAGACTTAGATCTAATTAATTTATTGTTGATGAAGGCACCATTTGTTTCCAGATCTGCTGTGGACAGAGGTCTCTGGAACCTGGTACATCACCTTTGCCCAGAACTGAGCACGGCCTGAGCAGACAGTTGCTCCCACCTAACCCCACTTCATCCCACCTTGCTCTTTCAATAAAAGATTGCCCAAAGACTACAGGCTAAATCTCCTGCCTGTACGTACCGCAACTTTCCTCTCCTCCTTCAGTGCAGACCTGACCCTGCACAACCTGCAATTCCTGGAGAGAAGCCGCAAAGGACATCATCCCCCAAGCAGGCAGATTTCACCCATCATCTGCTGAAAATCCGGGGTTAAAAGGGAAAAGTTTGGCGAAGTGCCCAACAACCTGAAGCCTATGTCAAGGTGACTCCCGGCAGGGCTGCAAGCTCCCCGTCCTCACCTGCTGCATCCGCAGCGAGTCCAGCTCCCGCTCCAGGCGCGTGCGCAGCCGCCGCTCCATCTGCTCCCTCTTCTCGCAGGCCGCCTGCAGCTGCGTCAGCGCCTGCTGCAGCTTCTCCACCTTCTCCACGTAGGCCTGCTTCCTGCGCAGCTGCGGGGACAGGGGGTCAGCAGCGCCAGGGGACGGGGCACCCCCATCCCACAGCCAGGACCCCGCACGCTTGTCCACAAGCAGCCCCCCGAGTGTTTCTGAGCAAGAGCAACCATGTTAGACGTGTTTTGGGCAAGCACATGGGCTGACCCCAGCTAGGAGGCATCACAGAATGGTTTGGGTTGGAAGGGACCTTAAGGACCATCCAGTTCCAACCATGTGCAGGGACACCTCCCACCACACCAGGCTGCCCAAAGCCCCATCCAGCCTGGCCTTGAGCACCT
The DNA here is from genome assembly GCF_040182565.1 of Anser cygnoides. Classification (NCBI taxonomy): domain Eukaryota; kingdom Metazoa; phylum Chordata; class Aves; order Anseriformes; family Anatidae; genus Anser; species Anser cygnoides. Next base: position 200,666,157 of record NC_089873.1, read on the forward strand.
CCAGGGATGGGGCATCCACAGCTTCTCTGGGCAGCCTGGGCCAGGGCCTCACCGCCCTCTGAGGGAAGGATTTCCTCCTTATATCTAATGCAAACCTCCCCTCTTTTAGATTTAAAACCTTGCCCTGTGATCAGCAGTTCTCTACTTTTGGCCTCCCACCACACCACCAGGCACTCAACGACAGCGTACCATAGCTTGGTAGGGACCCCCAGCAGGACCCAGCATGCTTGAGAGCCCGTGGGGAGAGGAGGCTGCTGGACACAGATGGGTGTCAAAGCCTGTCCTAAAAAAGCTGTGTGCCCAGGGGTGCAGGGGGCCAGGCCCACAGCAGGGCCTGTCCTCACAGAGCACGGATGCTGAGCTGAAAACTCTCCCGTGAGGCAGGGGCAGTGGGGTCGGTCTGCTCGCCCCATGGGCTGAGGTCCCAGCCTCAGGAAGGCAGTTTCGTGCCTTCTCCTCCAACCTCCTGAATTCTGAATCATTAATTTTGTCACTGACACTTTTTTAAAGTTTTGGGGGTTTAGAGCTTCAGACTTGAGGCTTGACTTTACAGCTAAATAAAAACATCATACGATGGGTGAGCAATTGGCTAACGGGCAGGGCCCAAAGGGTTATGGTAAATGGGGCTG